>NC_142715.1:14812500-15124280 GCF_055471065.1 Atractosteus spatula | reverse complement strand
ACATGGGCGACGGTGGTTGATTCTTCAACGGGGAAGTGCGTTTTTCTACCTCCTTACTTGACTGTCTTTCAATTATGTTTTCTTTGAAACCTTTTTTCATCTTTTAAGTGCTTCCGATTAAATTACGCATAGAAAAACAGCAGTACAGTTGATGTTCATGGACCGATGCACACAACTCCAGTGATAAAGCCCTGTCTGTAAATATTGTAGAAGAACGTTAAAGGGCGAAACAACGCTCCAACCACGGGAATGGTAACAAGAAGGATCGTGTTCTTATTTAATATGTGCTTTTGAATTGCCTTGTCAATACACACAGGCTTTAGAGATGGACAAATAATTTACAGTGGTGTTTGTAAACAAAGATGGAACATGTTATTTCTATACCAGGAAGAAAGGAGCAGACTCTTAAACTTTAAGAGGCAGAAACAACACCTCATCACAGATAACACTAATTAAAATGACATCACAACAGAAGAGTGAAGCCTTGAGTGAATCAAATCAGTTTTTGTTGGTCGTCTGTGTCTTCATAACTTTGTAGGTGCGAGAGAGGATTGCGAAAATATGCAGGTGCTACTCAGAAGTGCGTTGGTGGTATAGGTTCCTTCAAATATATGAGCCAGTGCATCCCAAATCTTTTCAAGATGATCTGTGATCCGGTAACACATCTCCTGAAACTAACATTCGAGGTAGGAAGCATGCTCTTAAACACCAAAACACTCAAAAAGGAAGAAGCAGATCTCTGTACACAAGACGGCAGTGCGATATTAGAATTTCTGAGTTCTTGATGGATTCAGGCTCCTTCTCAGAGGTCCTTGCTCGCCAAATAACTTTGCATCTGAGGAAGAGCACCACGGAAAAAACCCAACTCAACAAGCAAGCGCATTAGTTGCTCTTGCTCTTAATGCAAGGAGCTATTTTTTTTTTCCTCGCAATAATCATTACTAACCAGAAACAGCAGCACAGGTAGGTTGCATTTGTGATTATGTCACTTCTCTGCTTCAGGAAGGTCAATAAAAGACTCTGAAAGTAGTAAAGCAAAACTGAACTCAAAATCATATTAGGAATTCTGAGCAATATCTCCATACAAGTAATCCAATAAGAACGTTGAAATATTTGAATATCATCTCTCTGTATATTGCGCTGCTTTTTACCTGGAGTAAAACTATTGGATTGAAGGAATGCTAACCGCTGGGTTAAAATGTATAGTTGTTATTTGGATAAATCTGTAAACTCGTGATCTTATATGTTTTAAAAGACAGCACAGGAAAAAACGACAGTGCTGATTATTTTCCAGAGATGGAGCACTGATGACCTATTCGAGCTAATTGATAAAGCCCACCCAGTGGATACTCTAGCAGAACGTCAAAGAACATTCACCTTTGTATCCAAGGAAACCACAGGAACAACATCAAGAAGCACAATCAATTCCCCTTTTAAATCTTTCCTGTAAGGTATGCTACGTGAAATCATGAAGTTAATCCTCTGATCTCTTTTGATCACGAACAAAGTATTTCTGATGGAGCGCTATGTTTAAAGATTTAATAAGCTTTACCCCTGCCAACGATTCGGCGTGAAGAAGTAAAAGTTTCACAGGCAAAAGCAGCTTGCCACCACAGCCAATATTAAATGTACTTGCTGGCACACTATCATGTGCATTGGTTCAAAGGTGATCTCGGCAGATCATGTATGTATGTTTATGTATGTTTTTCCATACATAAAGCTGAAAGTGCCAAAGAGAATTTCTGTTGAGAAAACAAAATATTTTTTCTGCCTTGGTGTTAAGCTGACAGCCTGTCTTTTAGAAAGTATATTTCTAAACACCTCACGCAGCCTCTCAACAGACTAACAAAAAGAGATTTTACTGATCATATTGCATGTATTAAAACACTAACACTTGGCAGCAGTGGGATTCAAACCCATGTCCCCAGAGAGACTGGAGCCTAAATCCAGCACTTTATTCAGCTCAGCCACGCTACCTTCCACCATACCTATCTTCCTCACATTCCTGGCTTGGACTGGGGGGGCTTCAGCTCTTATCGTCAGATCTAATGGTATCATGACATGTGGAAGTGACTGCACCTTCATCTTCCGAGATGCTTTCAATACCACAAACGCTACTTTCACCGGCACAAACGTAGCAATAATGAAGGTGGTGGGATTCATCCTTTGTGCTGTTTGTAGGGGCGCAACTCTACGGCGATCTACTGACTTGAAAAGCAAAAATCAAAATCCTCTGCTATTACTGTTGCTTTTTTCATATTTTCTTCAGATCCTTCATTTGAACGTCGATTTTGAAGGATATTGATGATAATACCACATAAATTGTGGTTTTCTTGTGATCGCCAATTTTATTCAAATACCAGCCTTTTTTACATTTCCTTGCGTGTTTCACAAGGTATAATAGCCCCCCTCGCATCCTCAGCTAACATATTTTAAAATTACAATAGCTTATACAGCATGCATGTTTACATTTATATTAAAATTAAAGTAAATATACAAGAATACATACAGTGCTAACCCAATAATTCTTGTCAGGTTCTTCAACAAATCTGCGTTGTTATTTTAACGTTTCAGCTGAGAGTGCAACAGGAGTATAAATGAATTTTCCCGCCAGCCATTCAAAGACCAAATTCCATGAGTGAACATTATTTTCTCAGACGTTGCCGGCATTGGACTTTGCCGGTGGTATTGAATTATGTCCACAACTGTTGTAGTAGTTCCTTCTTGAAGTTCGACACATGCAAAGCACTCGTAATATCATAGGTGTTAAAGTTCGCTGAGTCTATTCGAGTCATGGTGTGTATCCCTGCCTATCATTGGGAGACGGGTAGCTTTTTTACACTCAGATTCCAATCTTCAATGCTTTCTGTGAGAGCTTACATAACTTTCATTTTCTCACATTTTCTGACGACTGTTCCAAAGGGGCACCCTGTCAATACTTTTCAAAAATCTGCCTGCATGTTTGATTATTGTCATTTAATTTAGAAAAAGTTCAATATTGATCATAACTAAAGAAAATAATGATCACGAACAAAAAAGGGATAAAGATGCCAGTTGATCTTGAATCACAGCTGGGTAACACGGGCTTCTGTTCTGATATGGTTATACGAGAAACAGGAGGAATCGCCAATCTCCTATAGAACATGAGTTGAATCAGGAGTGAGACATTTCGTATACTCGTGCATATGTCAATGCCTGACCTACATCATAAAACTAACATTAAGTTGTCAGAGACATTAATTTATATACAAACAAGAGACAGACCAAGTAATAATTCTACATTAGTTCAGGTGGGTAAACCTGAACTAACTAATAAACCTATTAATAATTCTACATTCTACAACTAACTAATAAACCTATTAATAATTCTACATTAACGTGTCCTACACTGATCAGACTAATTGACATGGTCTGATTCAGAGCCTGTGCAGTTCGTGCTAATTACAACAACGACAGTTCTGAACCCTCATCACCGAACTGAGCACAAGTTCAGCTGTTCTCCAGTTTTGTTACGCATGTTTTTACATTTCATTTTCATTTCAATTGAGTTCAGAGCTGGAGCTGATCTCCAGACAGTGCAGTGTTTTGGGTAAGTTGTCGAAATTCGCATGAGGCTGCAGACAACTTACCCAGAGTGTTTTCTATAGCTTTCAGGTGCAGTTCATTTATATAAAAGAATGTAAGTGGTATAAACGCAACAAGGCAGACGGCAGTCCAACCTATAATTTTCTAACGCGAGGCCTGACGCATTATTCATTACGCCACTGACCCTGCTATTGTAGTGCTAAAAACACCTTTTCTACATTTATGTCTGTTTAAAAATCACTCTCTAAAAAAGACAAAGGGTTTGTGTGTTGCGCTAAAATTCCGCTTCATTTCGAATGCAAATAAAAACCGTTTTGTTCCAAGAAATCATAAATTTGTCACATCCTTCATACTATACTTCTCTCTTGTATTAGTAAAGCATTTTGATTTAAACTGAACAATATATGAAAGGTTTCATTTATACACTTACACATAATAATTATACGAATAAATACTTGGAAGAAGCCGCAGCTCAGGTATTAGAGAGATTTAAAATCGGATCGCAGGATTTAGAGTCCAGACTGCAAACCAACAGCTGACATAGGTCTTTTATAGAACCGTTTTGATTTCCTCTACTTTGTCCCCGTGACGTCATTGTCCTGCTCGCAGCCGAGCCCGACACACGTCTGGTTTTTGTCGCTGGGCGCACACCCTGCGGTCCATGCGGGTCCTAATACCCCAGTACAATGACGGAACACTAAACTGTAAACAGGTGCCGTCCTTCGGCTGAGACGTAAAACCGAGGTCCTGACTCTCTGTGATCATTCAGGAGAATGGTGGTGGTGGAGGGGAGTCCCCATTACCTGTAAAGCGCATTGAGTGGAGTATCCAGAACAGCGCTATATAAGTGTAAGCAATAATGATGATGATGATGATTATTATTATTATTATTATTATGTAAAATGCAATAAAAAAATATCAAACTTTGATTGAAAATAGGTTAATGTAAAAACTGATAAAGCTAATGGTTTTATAGGGCTATATCTACTTTTTTTTTAAAAAATCCGAAGTCTGTCGCGATTGTGAAAGTTAGAGAAGGTGTACCAGCGGGTGCCTTCATATCGCGAGCGTCAGTCTCGCCCGTAGCGGCGAGAAGGTTAAAAGCGCCCAAGTGAGCTGTCTTTCGTCAAAGTAATTGCCGGAGCAGTAAGACGCAGAACACCATCCAGCAGCTGTAGACGATGCTCGGGGAAGAGTTAATTCTGTTTTTAGCACAGGGAGTAAGAATGAGCTCAGTCCGGCTCCCAGCACAATCCATCCTGGTTTGGTTGCAGTGCGTCTGAGGCTCTTTGGATCGTAACGTAAAAAAAAAACAATTGCTCATATCGTGTGACTTCAGCGACAGGAAGGAAAGGTATCACTTAAAAAAATCAGAACTGAAGATTTGGATCCTGGGCCTCAATTTAATCAAATTATTAAAATAATAATTATCAAAATATCAGACTGTGTTTCTGCAACATTTCGTGCACAGTACGCCATTTTAATCTAAAACAGTCACAACGAGGGCTTTACACGCAGTGTGGGGTATTTTCCCCTTTTATATTTTTGCCACTTTATATCGAACCTGTTATACTCCCAGAAGTGCACAGTAGCTTGTACTTAATAAAAATGTACAATTCACCACTGGTATAAACAGATGTGTGCCGTGTTTGCCTTTGTAAGCATTTGTTTAAAAAATAAGTTCACAATACGATAAAAACACAGAAAGCACAAACTTTATAATACAACGATACAAAATCAATACCAAATCATTATGCCAATTAAGTACCTATCCTTTGAAAACAGAGAACACCTTTATATCTACAAAAAAACTTGACATTGGTACAGATGCAGCCATTCAAAATGCGCGGGCGATACCGCATTATTTTCCGGTACGCTGTACGCAGTCTACCGCAAGCTACCGGTAAATACCGCGAGTTACCGGTAAATACCGCTAGCAAAATAATAGTATCCGGAATTTCCGCAAGGTGGAGCTAATAAAGCTCAACCTCTCATGTTTGAGCTGTAGCCATCAAAGTCTTTAACGAAGATATTAATAATAGTATTAATAATAAATGACCTTGGACAAGCTGTAAACTCAAAGTATTGCCCTGGTCCACATTCTTTTTTTCATTGACCGTCTTTGTAAAAGTAACGCCACAGCATTTCGCAATCACGCATTTTTTTCCAATCATGCAAAGTACAGTGATTCACCATGCCTTTCACATGCTCATAAAAGAGATTGATTTAGGGACATAAACATATTACCGTATGCAAACTGTACTGTATACAGTATGTATATGTATATTTAATGTCTTAACTGTGCCCGTTTAAGTATTGAATATTCATATCTAATTTTACCACTGAAGGGAAATCTTAGTAGCTGAGCATAAAAACAATAGGAGCATACTGCAACGCGTGTGAAGGCCATAAACGATATTAATTTTGGAACATAAACATACAGTATATGGCTGGTCTCGGTACTTTAAAGAAAACATACACGAAACATGGTTTCATTATGACCAGAATCTTGAGATATTTTTAACTTGATTTACAGTATTTGAGAGGTATGTCTTAACACCGATACTACAGTGCTTAAGTACTACTCACGTATATGTTTCTAGGTTTATATTATGCATTTCATACGGTCAAATTACTTTTGAGCAACTAATAAGAAGCGCGAAACGGTATGCGTTTTACTTTCGTTTCGTGCTGGGACCCGTGGATTGATTAGAGATATCAAGTACATACAAGTCATTTTTTAAATGTTGTAGTTCGTCTTGAAAAAATGTTACGAGTACATCATCTATCAACAATTACACAGGTTCTGTTTCCATATTGCGGATTTTGGTTACGTAATATTATTTTCTAGATTTCACGTTGTGAATATATGATTTGGGCAAACAGAGCCGCAAAGAAGTACATTATGGGTTGTTGTTTTTTTTTGCAGTTTTATCTAGAACAAGCGATGCTTAAACCTTTGTCTGATTCTTGTGAAACTATCCACACGACAGTTACAGTACCTAGGAGTTGACTTCAGTGATGTCACTGATGGGATGTTTCTAAAAATCCATCCTCTGTAAAACGTCTTCTCTAGTTATCCTCCATATGTATTCGCTAATGAAGCTGTGTGTTCTGAGCCTGGATCTCTACATTTCTGTATGAACCACCTTAGAGGGCTAAAGACAGCTTGTGTTTAAATTGAGTGTAAGGCAATTTATGCTTCTAAAGTCATGGTCAGCATTTTTGTACTGTGCTGTAAACTTGTTCTGTGCCTAGTCACATTATTTTATAGCGTTTTCATAGCGTTATCAAATCTGGTGGCGCTGTGTTAGTTTCCTGACTCCCATGTCACATGGTCTGTGATTGTAACCTGTAATACCGGTTTAATTCGTCACAGCCAGCACTCCGGTTGTAAAGTAGAAGCAGGCGAGATTTCCAGCGAAAAACACCTCCCCCTTCTTCAGGTGTGAGGGTCTTCTGCTCAGAATGAAACGCTAAAATGTAATGTAGGCTCTGAATGGGTTCTGACTTGCTTTAACAAAATATGTTTACAAATCCTTTCACCTGGCATTTTCGTAGTTAGAAATTATGGAACGCTCTGTTAAAAGCAAGGGAGTTTTTATGTCCGTTGCAGTTCTTTTGCAACATGAATATAATTATATCGTTATTAATTTCTTGAGATACGCGATTCCATATTATATTCCCTTTTAATCAAATTCTAAAAGTATGCTTGTTGACTCCGGTATCGCGTTAGTTAAAGACTTCGATGCTTAAAATGTTTAGGAGAAATGGAATACTGGTGTGTATGTTTTCTTTAAAGTACCGAGACCAGCCATATACTGTATGTTTAAGTTCCAAAATTAATATCGTTTATGGACTTCACACGCGTTGCAGTATGCTCCTATTCTTTTTATGCTCAGGCACTAAGTAAAAGGAGATGCTTCATATTGCTTGACTAATTTTAAAAACTAAGTTAGAAATGCAGACGCTCCCTCGGTGCGCTGCTCTGGTGCGCCGGCTCTTACACAGTGCCTGTCTGCCGTAAGCGTTACAATATACATACCCAACACTGCTTGTACCCATCTGTCATGCAAATAAAACACCTTGAATTGAATTGAATTGAGGGGAGAGGGGGGAATACTAAAGGCAATACTGGCTCAATACCCTCGATGGGCTTTGACGTGCTAATGCGTTGGTTTAACAGTCCGGGTGTGGCAGGCTTCCAATGTCAACTCGACTCGATTGGAAGACAATGAACGTATTTTGTGATATTTAGAAATATAAATTTGTTTGGTGCGAGTGAGGTTTTATTTAATCTCTGACCAAGGGAAACGTTTCATTTTTTCAAAGAAATGTTTGTTAAAAAATAAAGTCATAGTTCTATGGGATTCAATCACAGACCATGTGACAAGGGAGTCAGGAAACTACTCTAACACACAGCGCCACCGGATTTAATAACGCAATAAAAACGCTATAAAATAATGTGACTAGGCACAGAAAAAGTTTACAGCACAGTACAATAATAAATGCTGACCATGACTTTAGAAGCATAAATTACCTTACACTCAATTTAAACACAAGCTGTCTTTCTGTATGAACCTCTAAGCTGGTTCATACAGAAAATGTAGAAATGCATTAGCCTGATTATGATTAAAAAACACATAATTAAACACGCGTTTGCGATTTAAATCAGAACACGATTTAAATCAATATAAATGTTTATATTGTAACGCATACTGTCCAGCCTCCATTTCTCTATAAAAATTTACTCTGTTGCACACACACACACAATAGAAGGAGGAACCGCTGTCAGAAGGGAAGATATGTTCAAAATATCGCAAATATCGTTCATGTTGCGATATTTTGAAATATAAAAGTCAATTTATTGTCCATAATATCGCTATTCTATTTTTTCGAAGAAATGTTTGTTAAAAGAAAAGTCCGGCACCAGCTGGATTCGATCACACAACCTCCCAGTTGCTAGTCACGCACCTAGACCAGTCGGCTAGAAGACAGCTCGCATGAACAGGCAGGCGAAAAAGCCCTACACAGCCCTGTCGCAGCACACGAATACCGTTATTAAATTCTTTAGATACGCGATTCCATATTATATTCCCTTTTAATCAAATTCTAAAAGTATGCTTGTTGACTCCGGTATCATGTTAGTTAAAGACTTCAAAGCTTAAAATGTTTAGGGAGAAATGGAATACTGGTGTGTATTTTTTTCTTTAAAGTACCAAGACCAGCTACAGTATATACTGTATGTTTATGTTCCAAAATTAATATCGTTTATGGCCTTCACACGCGTTACAGTATGCTCCTATTCTTTTTATGCTCAGCTACTAAGATTTCCCTTCAGTGGTAAAATTCAATATCTACAACGGGCACAGCAAAGACGTTTTTACTGTAAGTCTTTCTACGACAGACCAACGGACCACGAGTGCCCCTGTCGGTCAACCAATCACGTACTGCGGTGCCACGCGTCATCTTGCGTCATACTGAGCGACGTCACCTGCGGTACGTGTCTGTGACGCGCACTTTGAATGGCTGCATCTGTATGCATTTTTGGATTACAAAGCAGACAGTGTAGTCCCTTAATTCAAAGATCAGATCTTGGCCAAAACAAGACACTCAGACGTGGGCTGAATTCGGAACAGGAACCTCTACTTCGTCGTTTATTGAGCTTTTGATCAATGTCTGATTGAAACAGATTCGCTTTTTTAACTCTTTGATTAAAGTACACAAAAAGCACCTTCCTTCGAGCCGGAATCAAACCAGCGACCTAAGGATACCCCGCTGATTTTTCTACAGTCCTCCGCTCTACCAACTGAGCTATCGAAGGGATGTCAGCAGGCTCTCTTGCACATACTGCCCGATGTAGTGAAATGTTCCGGGTGATTTAAATCCCACTTCGACATCAAGTTTCCAACTCGTTTCCTTCGTCTTGTTTACCTTGAATTTAAGCCACGAACCAGGATTCTACTGTATAAACTTCCAGGGATATTACAAAATGTTTGATGGGGCATCAATCATTCCAGGCGGAAATGGACTCTTTTTTTTTCTCGAGGGATCATATTAAACATTTCATTAGTATCGAGAGGAGGATCACCATGAGACACAAAACAAACAGTTTCTTTCTGTCTTTATTAGAAAGTAGCGTTTGTGCTACATTAATAATATTTTCGTGGAAATAAAGAAGTTGTAAATTTTAAAATTTATATTTGAATCGAAATGTGGTTTTGAGTTAAATATTAGCGCGTTCATGTAATTAGTTTGTGTTTGTCATTACTATATATATATATTGCCATGTTACTAGAATTTGTAACTGAAGTTTACTAGTTGTGTTTTTTATGATGATTAGACATTTGTTGATTACAATATTGTATATAATCTATAATTTGAACTACATATTTTTCATGTGTGAATATTTGTATATTTTAAGAATACATTTCTAAAATAAATCATTGGCTTTATTTACTAGTTTCTACACCTATAAAAATCTTTCTTTGATGTATAATAGACCTTTAACTATATATTATAGTCTTCTAAATTTATCCGTATAATAGAACTCCAACCATTTATGTATAATAAACATATAATCATAGATGTCTAATTGACGTATAACGATATATGTATATTAGAATTTCATTCAAGACCAGTTACGGAGCACATTTACACGTCTAAGGTATGCGTTTAACAGTCGTATATTCTACATCTTTTGCCACTGGGATGTGCCGATTTTAACTTAGCAAACTAAGATACACATTTTCTAATGAAGCCTTAATTAAAAGACAGTTTGTTTCTCGAAAGCGTGTTATGTAAAAAAAGAGAAAAACGAAAATATATGAATGACAATCTTTCAAAGCTGAAGATGTTACTTTTGAAAAATTGACATTTTATGTATGCAGATGCATTCGCTGGTTTTAGAACTTTGCTGTACTTCCTGAATCATTTTCAGTATTATAAAGTGGGTGTAGATTTTTCTTTCAAGTTAGGACCCGAGTGTGTGCATGTGTTTGATTTTCGTTTCACTGATTTTCATTGAAGATTTAGGAATTAACGATGAAAGAATCAGTTGACTCGGAAAGCACAAGGTTTGGTTCTCAACGATATTGAAGACACGCCCATGTAGAGCAGCGGGTGATGTTTTGTACTATAAAAGACCAAGTGCTCAAAGTGACGTCTGCGTTTACCGTTTAGACTTTTCATCTTGGGCGCACTTTTAGAAAGCAAAGATAGAGCAGTTGTGTTGAATCGCTACATGACAGCTGTCAGCAGAGTGGCCCAGCGGAAGCGTGCTGGGCCCATAACCCAGAGGTCGATGGATCGAAACCATCCTCTGCTATGTGCACTTTATGCACGATTGATAAGCACACCATCAATTTAATGAAGTGCATTAAAACTGTTTTTTTCTCTCGTGTGTATGCTAGCTTTACACTTAAGGTACTCTTTCATCTTTACCAATAGCAGAAGCCCAAGTGTATCTTTGGTTGTTCTGCGATCCTTCATAGTTTCCTCAATTCCTTCAAATGAACATCCATATCAAAGCAATTATGTATATATATATATTACAATTAAGGTACATATTAAAAATATCAACGCACATTTGTATAATGCTCATTTAATAATGATTGTCAAGGATTGTCAAGTTCTCCAACAAATCTGTGTACTAATTTTAAAATATTTTTGCTAAGGATACAACAGGTGTATAGATGAATTCTCCCAACAGCCAGTTAAAGAAAAATTCCACACGTGAAGATGGTTTTCTTGGACATTGACTTAGGTACTTAATTGTTTACTTGTTGTAGTTGCACACGAGTAAAACACGAAGATTTCCTGCAACATTCAAGAGGGTTTGCGAAGAAATCCCTTCAATTTTAAGTGGAGATTATGTTTAAATCATCACAATCTGAAGCGCATCCCTGAGTGCGTTTGACCCACCAGCCCTTTGTTTAACAGCTGCACAAGGACACATTCCCGTTGCTTTTCACAAATCACTGGCATTTTTTTGCAGCATTTCTTCTGTGCAGAGTTTCTGAAGGAGGTGTAACACCACTTGGAAAAGAAGAAAAGTTCTCAGGAAAAATTCTCAGGAAAATTCTCAGGCAGAATAAAAAATCATTATTCTCTTCTCAGTCAGATTCACAGCTCAGACTCACACTCAGACAGGATCTCAACTCCGTACTGCTCTCTATCCTCACAATCCAGAACCAGAAGATATTCAGACAATCAGTGCTGCTACATGAACAATATCAGACAGAACAGCCTGGACTCATGTCACATTTCCCCCTTTTATCCTTCCTCCCAGCCCTCTTAGAGACATAAAAGAGCTCCTGGTTCTCCTCTCTGTGAACTGGGCTCAGGGGTCACTGATCTGGCAGTTGTGGGCTCTGATCCAGGTCGAAAGCAAGAAGGTTCTATTAACGCTTTCCAGGACTTCCAGCCCTTCAGTATTACTTTCTTTACTGTATGTCAGCCTCCCAAAATGTTTATAAATGTTTTATAACACATATGAGTGTGGAATTATCTTATTATTTATATATAGTATTTATGTAATAAACACCAATAGTGACTCTATGATCAGTATATTGATTATTTGTAGCCGATGGTCCGATGGTCGTGTCTACAATAGTGACCATTTGACCAGTCTGTAGCTCTGAGCAGTGGGACTCAGATCACACAGAAGACCTGTCTGTGTGTGATTCCATACCAGCCCTGGGATTCAGCTACTCTCACAAATGTCTCATAGACCGTCTTATACATTTACAATTAGATGAAGTCATGTAACAGTTTTACAGATAATTTAAATAATCAGACAGCAGTTTTGGCAGTGGACACATCTCCACATGGGGGAAAGAAACTGAAATATATGTGCTCACTGTAAAGTAGGAAGAGGTGGTCAGACAAGCAAAACAACTTTGCAGATAATGTGAAGTGACATTGTTTTGTGTCAATCAGCTCACAGATTTCACTTCATGTGCCTTAAGCTGTGCAATTTGTATGGTTGTTGAATGAGATTGATTTCTTCACAAGCCCAGTCAATTGCCAGTGGAGAGCTTGCCGACACACACCTTCATGAAGACTCTCTTTAAGATTTCATTGTCACGTCGCCTCCTTTGCATACAATAGGAGCTCTGACACTAAGAGAAAGGATGAGAAATGGCGTTTATCAAGCGATTGCAGTGTTTGTTTGACTGAGGATCCTTATGTGCTGAACTGGCCTCTGGAGAAGTGTAGTGCAGTAAAACAGAAGGTATGTGTCACTTAAGATTGTAACAGAACAGAACAATACAATTACAATACTTTTATGAGAGTAAATATTACTGGTGCATCACAGTTCTTATAATGGTGAAAACAGGAGCACCTTCTCTATATTTTTGTCTGAAGTATTTAAATGGCAAGAAATACTATCACTATGCAATTCATAAATGCAATTGAGCTCCTCTAAATGTTCTAGCCTGATGAAACAATGTATAGAATTAGGTGACAATATCGGAATTCATTCAAATGCACAAGATTAATTTTCAGCAACAAAAAAAGTGCTCGGAAATATTTTACAAGAATGAAACCTTACATTCACCTAAATAAACATTCACCCTCTACATTAGCAGAGAACAGTAGGACAGAAGGTTAGTGTCACTGGACACTGCGTTAGAGAGGCCGATCTCTAATGATCTCCCTCATTATGCAGGCTTACCCACTCATGATGAACTGTCCTCCAGCGATACTCAGCTGCCATCATCGACACAGACATGACGTTCATGTACATATTATTCCTTAATATGGCACTGCGTTACAATAATTTGATCAAAACAACTGGTGAAAAAATAATAATCAAATATATCTTTCCTTCTTTTAGTAGATAAAGAATTTGTCCAAAAAAGAAGCATTTATTCCTTTCCTCTCCTACCAGCCCTTACAAGTCACCCAGTTTTTAATTTAGAGCTGGATTAAAGCTCTAGTCTCTTTGGGGGTGTGAGTTGGAATCCCACTGCTGCCAAATATCTCCAACTATCTCAGTGTTAAGAAGCAAAAAACACACATTTGCTGCAGAAGGAACAGAAGAATTTGTGCCATTCAGCCTTATAGCGTGATGTCATTTTCTCATGCTCATTTTTAGATGCTTGTGATTGAATCTATGATTCTTATGAGTGTGCTCACCCTCCATAAAGGTAGCACAGATATAACGTGCCACGTTTTCAGAGAATCGCATTAAGCACAGGTCAGAAGAAGGCGACAAAGTGTCCGCTAGGCAGTTCAGCGATTTCAACGGTGTTCTCTGTTGTTTAGGTCCAGAATGACACCTGTTACAACCAGGAAACACACAGTGTCAGGCATCAAAAAGACTTCCCAAAACCATGATCCTCTCCTTGATCTTGTGATGGCATCCAGACATTTCCTGCAACAAAGCCAGGATACGGTCTTCAACAACACGAGTGAAAAGCTAATTCCCAACCTTTGCAATCCTTTGCAAAGAAGGACCGCATGTGCTCAATGTTAAATGCACTGTTCATTATTAATAATAATATTCTTTACATTATATAGCGCTTTTAAAGCTGGCTTTTTAAAGCGCTTTACAGAATCACAACAATAAAGTTAAAAAAATACACAACATAAGCAGGATGAGAATACACAGTTAGAGGAGACAATAGATGGTGGTATTAAATACAGTAGGAACAGAGGGGTAAAGAATAGTTCATTAAAGGCTCTTCTAAAGAAGAGGGTTTTGAGTCTGGATTTTAAGGAGTTTAGAGAAGGTGACTCTCTGATATCCTCGGTGATAAAGATCCAGAGCTTTGGGGTAAAACAGGAGAAGGCCCTGTCACCCATAGAGTGTAGATGGACGGGGGAACAGATAGGAGACCAGAATTAGAAGAGCGAAGGTTGTGAGGTGGGGAATAGGGCGATAACCCAGACAGGTACTGAGGTGCCAAGCCATGGGGAGCCTTATAGGTGAGCATGAGGATTTTGAAGTTGACAGGAAGCCAGTGCAAGGACTCCAGGACAGGAGTAATGTGATCACAGTCCAGTGCTAATTTCTTTCTTGTGGCTGCTGGTTCATTTTCAACTGTGGACTCTTAAGAAGTCCTTTATTTGACTTGATCAACACCAATCCCTAGAGGATTTTGAAAGGTTGAATCAAAATGATACATGACTCTCATGGGACTCAAACCCACAACCTTTGAATGACTTCATTCAATCAAGGCCTAGAAGTCCAATGCACTCACCATTGCACCACAAAGCATAGCGATATAAAACAGCTACAGAAAGCTGTAACTCATGCTTCTCCCGTTGTCTTTAAATTAAGCTCCATAAATATTGACAACGAGTGGCCTGTTGTCTACGAAGAGATACCGCTGGGATTTGCACCCAGGGTCTCCTGGTTTTTAGTGAGGCGTCTTAACCAGCTAAGCAACGGTGCCAAACTTGCTAAATGTTATCCACAACTTCAAACACCTGTGAGAAACGGGCACCTGCAGTGTTACGTCTGCTGGCTCAACAGATAATCCTTTTCGAAGTTTAAAAAGTTTAATTTGTCAATTCAATTAAACATTTTAGAAATGCTGAACGATTGATGTGTTTCACGCGCAGAAATATTTTATCGTTACGTACTTTTTCTGTGCAGTTAGTTCTCCTTCAACTCCGCCCAACAACAGAGGTAGTTTTAAATACAGGAGTAAAGGCACATTGCACATCTGCAAAACATCACGTACAGGTTTAGGGAGAGCGCCATCAATTATTGGAAGGTTGGAAGTTTCGGGTCACTTTTTTATTATAGATTCAAGCAGCCCTGAATACCTTTTCAAGAAACATTTCAGAATCCCAGTCACATCCTGTATGATTGCTATACAGGTCTACAGTATACAATCAGAATACTGTTTGTGCATTATATAAAACACACCGCCCAAAGCATTTCTAAAACAGGAATTACATGTTTCTGAATGCGCCCTCCTTTATAAATAAAATAAAAGGTCTGAAGCCTGCTCCAAAGAAGCACTATATTCAGAGCTGACAAAGATGTGATAGGAAACATCTCGGAAAACGAAGATGCAGTCATTTCCACGCGTCGCACAACAAGAGCTGAACCCACCCGACGTTCTCCAAAAGAGTAAGGTGTTGGGAGTGTGGCTGGGTGGTCTAAGTGCTGGGTTTGTGCTCCATTTTCTTCGCTGGGTTAGGTTTGAATCTTGCCGCTGCTAAGTGTTGGTGGGTTAAGACCTTCCTTCTATTGCGACTTCAATGGGTAAAAGCTTTGCTTGACAGTCTGTCGAGAGACTGAACTAGGTGTTTCAAGATAGTCTTTGTCAGCTTAACATCAAGGCATAAAAAAGCCTCATTTTGTGTTCCCAACAGCAATGCTCTTTGGTCCCTTCAGCATTATGCAGGGAACAACATCTGCCGTGATCACTTTTGAGTCAGTGTGAATCGTAGTGTGCCGCAATTGTTTTTAAAATTGGTTTTGTAGGCATGGTGCATTTGTCTGTGAAACTTGAATGCTGTGCTTTTTCACGCAGAATCATCGGCAGGAGCAAAGCTTATTCAATCTTTGCGCACAGCGCTCCATCAGAAATACTTTGTCCAAGTTTTGAAGAGATTGTGGGATTCTCTGCACGCGTTCACATCACGTACCTCAGACAACACCACCATTCGATGGGAAATTGATTCTGCTTCTTGCAGTTGTTCCTGTGGTTGCAGTAGTTACAAAGTCTCACTTTCCTCTACCTTCTGCTATAGTATTCACTGGGTGAGCTTCATCATTTGGCTCAGAAAGGTCAACTGTGCTTCGGAAAAAATCAGCTGCAGTGTCGTTATTTTGTCGGTGAGTATGGCTGTCTTTTAAAGCACATGAAAAACAAGAGTTTGTGGATTTCTCCAAATAGCAACGAATTCAGTTGTGCAGTGCTTTACAGCTTTCAGAGGGTCTTTTATCGACGCTGCTATAGTAGAGAAGTGACATAATCACAAACGCAACCATTTGTGCTGGCTGTTTCACTAAGTATTAAGCTTTTTCAACTATCACATGATTTTAACTAATTTAACATCATCTCCAGGAGAGCACCTCGCACTGCTCAATGAGCTGATGTACAGTATGTGCCCATTTCTCAAAAATTAAATATCATCTGAACTGATTTTTTCTATTTTAAATGCTTTCCTACTCTTTTAATATTTCAGTTAAATCTTGAAGTACTTTCCATTGATATTAATCCTAGTCCCGATGAACGATTCCAGGACATGGTGTACCTTGAATAATGTTCTTATAGGTTTCAGTTTGGAAAAGTGCGCTCTCCAGAAGCTACCGAAACCTCTAATGGTCGCACAAAGCTTAATGCAATAGCAACGTTTGGGGTTGAAAAAGAATATTACTTGCTATGAATACGAACACTGTTACATGAGGCGCGTAAGGACTATTTTAGCTCAGATCATCAATTTATCTTACATTTCTACTCCATTAATATCGCTATTGAGTGCTAAAGGTAGGTCCTGGCAATACTTCATGAGATCTTCTTAAGAAAACTTAAAAAATATATTTCCAGTGCTGAACAAAAAGTAAAAAATACCGATTATGTGCAACTGAGAAAATCTCTCTTCCAGGGATGTTGTAGCCACATGCAAATTACTTTATCAGCTTTAAAAGTTTCCTTTGCATTTATAAGACGATCAGCATTACACTCAAAACATACCTGTATTGAGTAAGCGCTGAGTCTGCTGGCTGAGCTAGTTGTCTCCTCACACATAATAGCAGCCCTGAAGCTAAGATAAATGAAGAGAAATTGCTTTTATTGGGCACTTTTCATATCCGATGAGCTTGACATCTCCCAAGGGTGACGGAGTTCTTTTGCGACACTGCTTTTCCCTTTTTTCTTCTTTCTGTACTCTGACGGAAAAAAAACGAGAAAGCATGTAAGGGAAAAATGTATTTTTTTCATGGAGAAAATGTGCACCAGGAAATGTTTGGTTTTGAAGAAGTAATTTAACATGATACATGACCTAATTTACTGTAGCAAATGCTCACACTGCAAGGTCTGCTTTACTACAAGAGAGAAGTAGAGTGAAAGATGTCATAATTTCACTATGTTGTTGAAGAAAACATCTTTTTCTTTGAAATGTAAATCAATCAGAATTTCAAAGTGACACACAAACCCTTTGTCTGTATTAAAGAGATGATATTTTAAAACTGATAAAAATGTAGAAAACACGTTTCTCACTTAGAAATTTTAGATGGGATGGTGTATTACTAGTTGCAGTGCTGAACTCACCATGGTGCAATTCAGTTACATGATTGGCCAGTGGTTTAATGGATAACGCGTCTGATTTTGCATCATGAGATTGTAGGTTCGACTTCTACCGGGTTCGTGTGATTTTAAATCAGACTACTCAGAAATAGATGTCCATTATGTGAATGAACCGCACCTGAAAGCAAACGTTGGTCGGGTTTCCTTCTTTCCAGCATGAAATAGCAAATCGTTACAAAAAGCACCAGCTAATGTCCAATAGCGTTAGTCATTTTAATTAACATGAATATACTGTAAGGTATTGGTACATGGGAGTGGATTTCATCCACAATTTAAAAAAGGGCAAATTATATTTACAGGCTTCAGACACTTTTTAATACAAAAGTGACCTAAAACTCTGTAACTTTCAGGTTAGTTTGAACCTGTAATGAAAAAGGGGCCTGAAACTTCCATTCTGTGATGTAACTGTCTCTAAAGTCGGACGTGATGTTTCACGGATGTGCAGTGTGCCTTTTCTCTTGTCATGTTCAAAATGACTTGCTGTGTAATTTTCTGAATGCGTGTCCTGTACTGCTCTGTTATTTCATTTAGATTATCTATGTGGTGTACAGATAAAATCAAACTGCATGGTCTAATTTCCGGGTTCGGCACCAGCTGAAATTGAACATACATCTGCCGATCTAGACCTGATTTGAGCACACAACCTTTTGATGTGGTATCAGATGCACTACTGTTGCACCACAAGGTCACTCCCCATAAGTGCTTTTAATTCCCCCAAGGAGAAAAATCAGCGTCCCTGAAAAAGATTTTTTTTTCATTCTCTCCTGTGAGAAGCGCCGCTCTTCCAACGAGGGTCTCTTCTTCCCAGACCACAGATTATTCTTCCTGTCCGGCTCTCACACAGAGAGCAGACACACTGTCTCCACTAATGTGTTTATTACATCTATAGATCTGACCCCCTTACAGCCCTGATATTCCTGGACAGGATCCCATATTGAGCAGTATTTCTCGCGTTGTGAACTTACAGTGTGTACACAATGTACTTTATACACAAAGTAAGTGTTTTCGTAACTCTTGGATGTTTTGTGAAAATGTTACTGGCATGCCAAAATCGCCCCCTCAACTGAACAGTCCCACCCCCCTCAGTTTTGGATAAAAGGTTTGGATAAAAAGTTTTTGAACACTTTCACTTACTTAACTTGAGCCGTAAAAAATAGTTGTACTTTGTCAATGGTCAGATAACTACACTAACCCCGAATTCACAGTTACTGTTTGACTGTTTGATGTGCAGGAGGGCTATCCATCCAGGAACAGCACGTTACATAGTGTCTATGTTTTTGGGTGTCAACATTATTATGACCTTATTTGCTCAGGTGGACCAATGCCTTGCAGTAGTTTATCCTCATACTTACAATCGTTATATAACTAGGACTGTAGTTATAGAAGTTTGTACTTTCTGTTGGTTTTACAATGATTTCTTCATGATTCAGAACCTCGTTACCGTTGATGTTGTTGCAAAAATGAACACATATGGTTGATGCTCCAGGCAAAAATAATCAAGTGAGTTCTGATGAATGTGGAACTGTTCTTCATCACTAAATACCAGATTGCTTGTCGTTATCTTCTAACATGAAATACTAATCAGTGGCATGCCTGCGAGAATTCACTTGGATGGTTGCAATGGCTCCGTTTAAACCGAAATATCACTGCCCCCCTCAGGATTTCAGACCCCCCCCCTACAGATCATTCCCCTGGCGCCAGTCCTGGGTATAATGATGAACATAGCTGTCTTGCAAGCAGTGAATCCGGGTGTGATTCCCACCTGACCCATCGACAAACCTTTTCCAACGAATCTTTGATCAATTTAAAAAAGTCTTGAAGCTGGTAGGCTAGGGAAGAAGCACTGTTTGAGTGCACTGAGGAAAATGTGCTACTGTGCTGTGCTGCTGCAGTAGTCCAATTGGTCAGGTTGTGGTGCTTTTATAGTGGAGTTATGCTGAGGTTGTGAGTTCACTTATCACAGGGAATAGTTTCTGTTTTCAGCCGCAGAAACTTGCTGTTTAATTTAAGGCGGTTCTTGTGTTACTTTTTCCGCTCGATGGAACTGTATTAATGCAGGCACACCTGCTTCCACGTCAAGTTATTTTATCGTTGTTCACAAACCAACACACTGCAGACACCTCTGATATTGTCACTGCTTGTGGACCACGTGTTCCTGTTGTCAGCCTACCATGATCAAACACCTAATAGTAATATCACTGCTGTAGTACAGGAGCGAACAAACGAAACGAAAGCACACCAAGTTTAAAAAGGTCAAAATGTGTCAAAGCCCTTCCTCCACGAGGATGGGGTTTGAACCTACTTGTGCAGAGTATAATGTAGTAAGAAGTTATTGCCTTAACTAGGCCACCCCCATCCGCACATTAGTCCCCTCCGGACATGAGTTGGCTTCTTTCCCATTGCTCGAGGGTAATTTTCCTCTTCCACCTACAATTTCAACATTTACCTTGGGAGATGTCAAACCACAGAGCCTGTGCTGCGCGTCAGTGCCGGCTTATTGGACACCCCGTTGAACATAAAAAGCATATTGAGCTCCTTGGACATAAGCCATTTCTCGTCACTTGCCCAGCGAGCAGGCTCAGCGCACACTGAATGCAGGTGTCTCAGAGCAATTGAGATGTGTCCAAGTGGCTGTAAAAGGGATATCTGATGCCAGTGCCATGTCTTAGTTCTCCGACGGCAGGCGTAGCGGTGCGCCGGTTGGAGTATTCCCGGTTGCATTTAATGGCAACGTCATGGTAACGTCAGCTCAAACCACCAAATGGAGATGGGCGTACCGACAAGCTGACCCTGCTGATGCGGGATTAACATTAGGATGAGAGAATTCTGTGGCTTAGTGGGTTAAAGTGCTTACCTAGTAAATAGGAGATCCTGGGGTTGAATCCCTGTGGTGTCTGTCTTGCTGCACAGTTTATCATTATGGACAGCAACATGCTTCTACATTAAATTTAATGGAAGTGTTCATTTAATTTTTGGAACAACTTGTTTTTTAAAAAATCCATACAAATTGCGAAAGATAAAATACTCATCTTTTTTGTCAGTGCTGCAGAGGAATTACTGCCAGCTGGCAAGGAAAATATTTTTTTTTTTTGTCTTTAGCCAAAAACCTGTGAATGTAGAAAAAAGGTGATGTGCGTTAGTTTCTATGGCACAATCAGTCAGTGTATCCTTCAGTTAAACATAAAGTTGGTAAATCAAAAGTCCCCAGAGAAGCATTTCAAAATAATCCGATCTCAACACCGTCTCCCCTAAATGTGATGGGGTTTCTTTGGATGTCCTTAAGCATCCTGATAGTTGCAGAGATTTCAAACTTTTGGCACAAGTCAAACTACAAGAAGTTAATAGTTGAGCGCCTAAGTCAATATCACCGGGAATGTGACTATGTAAACTTAAATAGTATTCAAAATATTGCAATTTTGTTGTAGTTTAAAAATATATTTTAGCTGGGGATCCTCAAATGATGAGGGTAGAAAATAGAACTATTCGACACCATCAGGAGTGCTTAAGGTGTGATAAAAGTGTTTTTTAATCACAAAGTGAAAATAGTGAATTTGTCTTTCACTTAGGAGTTCATCAAAAGCTCATTAAATGATGAAGGAGAGGCTCGTGTTCCGAATTCTCTTCGTGTCTCATTGTCTTGCTTTGATTTTTAAAATGTACACTGTTGACTATTCACTCTTCCAAACACGATTAAAGAGCCGAGTTTAGTTCAGAGGTAAAGCATCTCATGCATCATATGAAGCTCTGTTTTCTATCACCAGCGTCTCCACTCTGGATTTCTTTTTAAGCGCGATATCTTTTCTGTGATTTCTTTCGTTTGAATTCCCTCATGTGTGAATTTCAGCGCGACACCTGATTACGGATCAGGAGACTGTAGGATCGTAATGCTCTTAAACCCAGTACCATAACCGCAGTGTGTTCAGTCCTACACAACCTTTCTATCGACTGAATAAGCCTCCTGTTCCATCTCCATCTTCTTCCCGCACATTCCGGCTATTTCAGCACCGTTATTGTTGGACCACAGTCACAGATACGTAAGGGACACTATTCCGAAGAACTGTCTTAAATAAATAACATTGCAAAAGGTAACAATAAGGGTTTCTTAACGTAACCTTACATTTGGCCGTACAATACAATTTTCTTTACCCTCAAATAAAAAAAAAATATTACTGCTTTCTCCTGAGAAACACAAGTGTAGTGTTAAATCACAATAAATAATACAACAAATATACTAAATTAACACCCAGATATGACAGATGTGACAACACACAGCTATGACAGAACACATTGAAGACTTAAAAGCCCTTTAAATTTTTATTTCCTTAATTTCCATTCTCTTCCCTCCCCAGGATAACTGAAAACTAACTATAATAAAGACTGCATATGCATTACTTGTAATACAGCTACTAATAAAGATATACATGGAACTTAATTATTAATAAATAACACTTTTATTAATAAATACGTGTAATGATAACATTCATTGTGAATATTTGTGGTGTCTGGAAAGCAATTTTAGTTAAATATAATAATAATTTTCAAGCAAGTGGTGCATAAGCTTGTTAATTAATGAGTTCATTATTTCCATTACATTCAAGACAGTTCTAATGTGATCAATTGTTCTGCTTAGTCCGCTACCGAGTTGCTTAAAACCTATGAATAGGTGGTTTAAGCTAGACTCCTAATGCAGTAACATCAAATGGGCAGCAGCTGTTATTTTAGGTTTGTTGCAATTGAGAACAGGTTTAGTACAGAGCTGCTGACAAATTTCAGCAGAGTTTATTGTATATAAGTTTATTGCAATTGACCCATTGTAGCTACCAATCAGCAGCAAGGAAAAACAAACTTCACTTGTGCCTTTTAAAAAAAGGGACAGAGTAGTAGTTTATGTGGTAATTTCAGGTACAATGTAAGAACTAAAGTTAACTACTCCCATAGTAATGTGTGGGGTCCTATCAATAGAAAAAAAAATTGTTGTAACCCGAAAACACAACAAACACAAAACAAGACGTCTTCCAGGAACCTAGGTAAATCCCTGTAGTAGTCTAACAACTATGAAAAAAAACCAAACGCAACAACTTCAAAAGAAAAAGAACATTAAAAACAAATCTGGGGAACAACAAAAACACAGAGTCTAATGCGAGAGCTTTTTCAAGTCTTCAGTGCTCCTCTCATCATATTTGTGTACAGGTCAGCTGGAGGTACACAGCTGATGGTAATTTAAGTAGGGAGCTGCGTCAGCATGCATGGGCTTCAAAGGAAAAAGTCAAGATTTATTCCATGCTGAAAAGAGAAGGAAACACAATGTTTCAGCTGTGGAGCCTTATTTGATTATGACTCGAAGTAAACCTTTACTTCTTCGTTTGATGTTAATTTATCTCCATCAGATACCTAAGAGTACCTAAACTCGAAAGTAGCTTTCAGTAGCTGAAGACACTGCTCTTGCTGAGGCTCAAACTCACAACCTCGGTATAACTCCGCTCTGCACTGTTGTGTAAGTATCGCGCGCTGACCGATTGCGCCACTGGAGCTATGCAAGATAAGCTCCTCATACAGACTGACGCTGCAGAAACACAGGGTGAAACCGGTTTCGGTTGTGGAACCATCTATACATGGGGAACACTAAAATAGCAAGGAAAATACAAGAAAAGAAACTGAAAGAATTGTGCTAACAGCAAAGGGGGACGGACAAGTAAATCAGCCTGGCAGATTATTTGTATCGACATTTTTTGAGTCAATCAGCAAACAGATTTCTCTTCATGTGCCTTAAACTGTGTAGTTTGTATCTTCGTTGTAGATAACTGTGTAGGTTTCTTCAGAAGTCCAGTAAACTGACAATAATGGAGAACTAGCTGACGCACCCCGTCGTGAAGATCCTCTGTAGGGTGATTACACGTTTCATTTTCAAGTCGCCTCCTTTACACGCAATTGCAGCCCCGACACTGAGAGAAAGCATGAGAAATGGCTTCAATTTCAATGTGAAAGCGCAGTACAGGTTCGATGGCTTCACATCTCCCATCAATCAAATAAAATTGCAGTAAAGCGATCTAAATATGACTCTGAAGTACTGGGAAAGATGATTATTTTGAGCGTGCCTCCCAGGGTCTGCTACGAGGCTGAAGTTGGCTTCTTATTCGCCAGCTTCTTATGCGTGTTTTTCGTTCCACCTTAAATGCTGCTGCTGTGATGTTATGTCTCTCAGTACTAATCCGTCTGGAATACTGTAGACATCTTCACTGAAAGGGAATATCCAAATAAATAGCGACTGTCCAAATTATATTTTTGTATGGAATGTATTTCAGAAAATCGCAAACCAATTTTAAAAACTCACCACAACACGGACTTACACTGGGAAAAGGTGAAAGCACTTTCTGCTTATTGCTACGGCCTTCCCCCCGATTATGAAAATGTCTCACAGTTCTGACACCGACGTGTGAAAGACAATGTAACAGACTATCAAAATCCTGAAGTACAAGAAATTTTAATGCACCAGTTTTTTAAATATGACCCTCTGATCCTGGCATGTCAGAATACATTTCGAAAAAGTATGGCACGAATTGCAATGGCACAAATTGTTGAGAATATCACTGACTTTGCCGATATTTGCAGCGGATACGAATGTTTTGCACATGTTGAACTACAACACGTAAAAATTGAGCTTCTTAGTCAATATCACCGGGAATGTCCAATAATGACGAACATCAGTAGCTTCAAGGAAACTTAGACCCGCACATGGAGTTTTATCTTCGAATGGAGGGTGGGAGAATTCATTTGTACTCTCGTTGCTCATTAGCTAAACTATTTTAAAAATATGACACAGATTTGTTCTAGAAACTTGTAATCGCCTTAAAGAGAGTCTTCTTGAAGATGTGCACCAGCTAGCTCTCCACTGTCAATTGACAGGACTTTAGAAGAAACTGTTCTCATACAACCAACATACAAATTACACATCTTAAGGAACAAATCCGTGTACTAAATAACATAAAACTGTCGCTGCAAATTATCACCAAGCTGTTTTATGTGTCTGACCACCTCTTTCCTACTTTGCAGCGAGCACAAATCTTTCTGTTTCTTCATCGTTATTTTACTGTCTCTTTCCTCCATGTGGAGATGGATCCACAGCCGAAACTTTAGGTCAGTTCCTGTTACTCTGTCCGATTGAAAGAGCTGTATTAAAGGCACTCCCATCTCTGCAGGAAAGTTATTGCTGCTCTCAACACAATATACTGCAGCCAAATATAGCGATACTGTCACTGCCTGTGGGCCACGTGTTCCTGCTGTCAGTCTATTATGTCATGTTCATCCACACCCAGAAACATTACTGCTGTAGCACCAGAGTTATATAGGCGCAGTCCATAAAGCAAGAATCTCTTAATCTCAGAACTGTGGGTTCAGCCCCCACATTGGGTCCCTCTGTGTCCTAGCATGACCTGATGGCGTAACAGTGATACCCAGTACCCAGCGTAATTCAGCTTTATTTCCACTTGATTCAGATTTTGATCTGAAATCATCGGCCGAACAAGAGTTTGTCTAAATTAAGGGAGATCTGCTCACAAGCAAGTATTAAACACTTCAGCATTTTCTGTTCGAATACCACACTTTGTCAAAACACTGCCGCTTCTTAAGCTAATAAGTAACGGTTTTTGAGCACCCATTGTATTGTTAATGCTGTTATTAAAAAAGCATAAATTCACATAATGGAATTTGGACTGAACAAAGTATTCCAGCCCCTTTACAACATTACATACCCACTGATTAAAGCTTAAAACTACAGCAGCAGGAGTAACAATAATGGCAACAACATGTTTGGAGTTCGGCATTTCATTTATTCTGCGGAAACATCGTATCGGAATGAACTGCCTGAGATAAAAGAGTAATTGCGGCTCCAGATCGTTTTTACAGAGCATTGCGTTGTTCTGTTCATGCTGACTACACGCTTTAAATTTGTCATATACAGCAAGCGTTGCTTTTCCAGGTTTTTCTGAAATTCCTCGCATTTGAGCCAGCACTAAAATATGTCATTCCCGTTGCTGAATACATCGTGGAAACGGTATTTGCAACGGAATGCTGTCACACATGAAACCTTTTTGTTATTCGGTTCTGAAGTTTGAAAATGAAAATAAAACGGGGGTCACTTCATAGGCTTGAAAGAAGTCCAAGCAGCATAAAAACCCGCGAATTCTCACAAATTGCATTGTGCTGCACTTTTCTTCTGCTGCTTTTATAAATCAGCCTTAAACATTTGAATGCATACCTTACTGCTGCTAACCACATTCACGTGTTTACGAAGCTTTTTTCTGTCCGTTATGTTTTTGCTAAGCAGTTTCTCCGTTTTCCTCGTATTGTGATTGTCAGCGAGCACAACAAGACTGAAACAGTGTAAAGGCAGGTAAAAAAGACAGGGTAAAACGCCTGACTGTCGGGAGTGGGATTTGAACCCGTGCCTCTATTTGGAGAGTGAAACACAAAGCTTAAAAGACACGAAGCTGTGAATTTGCTGTTTTAAACCGCTCGACTATCCTGAAGAAATGGGTGCTGATTGCACCAGTCACATCCGATTTTCCGTAATTTTAGGACGATTGATACGACTAGACAGACACAATTTGTGACGTTTAGCATGACATGGAAAACGGTACCGGAGCATTCGGGTCCGGACTACCAGACTCAGAAACAGTTTTTACCCCCGCACTATCAAACTATTAAACTCCCAGCCTCTCTCACTCTCTCCTCACCTCTCACCTATGATCTGAACCTCACAGTGCCTTCTTTCTTACCAAAAACCCAAACACACATTGAAAATCTACCTCTACCATACATGTCAAAAGCTCACTCCCCATAATTTCTATCCCTTTATTTCATTCTTTTGATGCGTGTTTTTGCACATAACCTGTTACCTTTTTGTTGTTTTGCACACTGCCTGTTGTTGTTTTTTGCACATCAGCTGTTGTCTCCTTCTTTCTTTTGTTATACAATTGTATTGTTGTTGTGTTTTTTTCTTTGTACTACTTATGTCCGAGAGCTAGCTAAATAGCATTTCGTTATACCATATACCTGTGTATGAATATAATGACAATAAACTTGAACTTGAACTTGACATAGTCTTGCAGGCAGTATATTATTTTATCGTTTACTCGTTTAAAAAAACACGGTCTTCTCGTTCCTAAGTCAGATTTTTAGTGCTTTCGAACGTTACTTCCAACCTGGACTGACAGGTCACCTGATCTGTTTGTGATCAGATCATGGAGTCGGGGGCTGTACCAAGAGCACATTCCTTCCCAATGCTGAGGCGATCATTCGGAAGATGGGTGAGAAGAGAGACAAGCCTTTTAGACTGAAAAACAAGGCAGGATATGCAAGAATACTAATCACTGGCAACAGTTATGTTCTCTTACTATTGAGACTCCTACATTGCGAGTTTTTTGAAGTCTTTGAAACTAAAGGAAAGCGGTGACAAATGAAACAGGCACGGTTGGGGTTTGAATCCACGATCTTCGGTTTACAAGACCGACGCCTTACCACTTGGCCACCAGGCCTTCAAGTAAACATGCGAATAATGTTGTTCAAATTATTTTTTTCCGAATCAAGTTACATCACCTGGAGGCAGCAACAACAATAAAAGGGATACTTAACAAGGAGATACGCTGTAGCAGTGTGACTCCAACAGATGCTCCTGAAGAGACTGGAGGTTTAAGCCAGCTCCTTAGAGCGCTCGGCCGCGTTACTCTCAACAGCGGCTCTTCAGCTCTTGTTGTTTGACCTAGTGGTTTTATAACGTGTGGAAACGACCGCAACTTCGTTTTCTGAGATGCTTTCTCTCACGTGGTGAAATCTCGACCTCTTTGGCATCTCTGGCTATAGTTCTTCTGTAGAGCAGGCTTTCACACCTCTGCTTATAGTGCCCTTGAAGTCATTTTATTTTTTACAGGAAGACGCATTCACTAACGATCTCTCCTGTTTTAGAAATGCTTCAAAAGGCGTGTCTGATTCAACGGACAAACAGTATACTAATTGTACAATGCAGATCTATGTGGCATTCGTACTGGATTTGAGTGGGATTCTGAAATACTTCTTGCAAAGGTATTCAGACTTTCTTGAACCTATAATAAAAACACAGACCTGAAACTCCCTAGCTTCCAATCTCTGATGTTGCTGTCCTTAAACTCGGACGTGATGTTCTGCAGACGTGTGCATAATGTCCTGTTTTCTTACAGTGTAGACATTTTGCTGTTCACGCTCCGCATTCATCTGCTTTGTGCGTTGTTAGTCCGCACCTGTAACATGTAATGTCAGCCGTCCCCTGTTCTTCTATTTCTCTAGCATGACTGCGTACTGCTGCTCGGCTTTTGTTTGTAAAGTTTGAGCGAGCGCCCCGTTTAGTGTCACTTTGTCACTGTGGTCAGAAAGCATTCTTGATTCTGCTTGAGCTGCTTCATGAATTCTAGCGACTGTAAGAGCTCTTTTTAAAGTCAGCCCTTCCTCCTGCAGCAATTTATATTCTCTTATGTGCACATTTTTCCACAAGTTGATCTCTTAACATGTCAGTTTCCAATACTCCAAAGTCACAAGATTTAGCCAGTTCTCTTAGTGCAGTCACAAAACCATCAACAGATTCGTCCTGAGACTAAGTTCTCTGCCTAAATTTATGCCGTTCCAAAACCACATTTCTCCGCGGTGTATAGTAAGCGTCTAAGGCAGCTACAGTCTGTTCATATGTACCTTTTTCTCCTGGGAGGTTGGCGAAAATCCGTTGCACGGGAGCCCTGATACAGTGCAGTAATGTAGCACGTCTCACGGCATCCTGAGCTTCTGTAGATCCACCGGCTATTTAAAAAAATCTGTACGACTCCATCCATATCTTGTATTCCGTATACAAATCCGGAGCTCCGAGGTTCAGTAGAAGCGGTGGAAAAATCTGGGCATAAGCAAAGCTTCTCGGCGCGGCGGCCATATCTTCCAATGCGCAAGCTAAACGAAAAGTCCGAAAATTCAGAAGTTCGTTTCTACCAGCAAGAGAACTAAAATCTGCAGTGTTCTGCTCGCTTTGAGTCCGTCAAGCACTCATCTCTCGTCGCCATAAATGTTGTGTATCTTAATAAAGAGACGTTTTTATATTATTTTAACTATTTTGTTAACTACACAGATCACGCCCTTACACCATACTGTATATTCCCGCCTTCTACTCTCTCGTTCTGTTGTCTCGCGATGTCTACTCACTATACTACATAAAGCATGACTTCTTGTTGCAGTTGAGCTCAAAGCTGGAGATGATCTCCATATTTTACCGCAGTAACTAGTCCGAAACGTAGTACACAGTACACACTTTTTAAGTGAAGTCAGGTTGTTCAAAAATTAAACCAGCGCCCTGTCACAGAAACGTACCCCAGTCTCCCGCGCAACAAGCGGGGGTACTCAGCACTATAATAACGAGGAGCGCTTGTGTGCAGCTGAGCGTCAGCTCTGTTTACTGTCAGCAGTCATTTCCTCATTTCCAAAGACTTTTTCACCTGCTCTCAGGTTTTAAAGACGGCCATAAACGCTCAAGAAGTAATTCATGTCAGTTTGAAGTCTGTTTCTGTTGTCTCAGCTCTTGATAAAGAAAAGCCGTGCGTGGGAGACTCCCTCTCTGAAGAAGTTTGCAGTCACCCTGCGAGGGAGAAGAGCCATCAATCACCGAGGCAACCACTGAGACAGTTAACATTAAACACGTGAAATGCGAGATGTTGTGATTTTTTTCCCACTTAAGGCTTCTATCGTTTCTACTCTAACGAGAAAGACCTCTTTATTAGAAGTGAGATTTTAACAAACGTCTCCAAGGTTAACTGCGACCTGAACGCAACGCCTAAGACCACCAGCCATCTTGCCTGTGGTACTTAGAGCAGCGCTCAATAAAAATGATCAGGACCCGAAAGCGCTTCTTATGCGGATCAGTATATTCCGATTCCACTGGTTCTGCAGAAGAAATAAGAAAAGCCGAACTCAAAGCACTGTGTTGCCATTACGGCTTCTCTGTCTGCAGCTGCTTTAAGATCTACTCACACCTTGTTGCCATTAAGGCTACCTAGTTAAAAAAAACGTCACCTTTTTGAACGTGGTTATTAGACAACCGTTAAATCTTAACCGAGGTTTCTTGAGAGATCGTTCAGCGAGCGAGTAATAAAAATTACTTCGCTTCCAACCTCTGCTGTCACTTTAAACTCGGACGTGATGATGTGCAGTGTGCCTTTCCTCTTGTCATATTGAAGAGTACTCACTGTGTGAGCTCCTCACTGTGTGTTCTGTACTCTACTGTGATTTAATTTAGATGATTACGTGGAGTAGAGTGACAAGATCTACTTGAACATTTTCGGTTTGTGAAATGAAACACTAAATACACTACTGTAAATACAAGTAATGGACATTTAAAATAACCACAGTACAGCTAGAAGAGTGAAAGATAAAAGACTATTTAGAATGACATTCACAATAGACTTAAGAACAGCACAACTGCCCGAACAGGGACTTGAACCCTAGGCCCTCAGATTAAAAGTCTGATGCTCTACCGACTGAGCTATCCGGGCTCTGCAAGAAAGTCGATACTGTCGGGATCCTCGCAAGTCACGTGTCTCTTGTGCCGAAGAGCAGTCATACCTGACCTGTCTGGAATGACCACTGACAGACTTTATCCAGAAGCGACGGCACCACTCCCAGTAGAATGAGTGAGAAATACAGCATGATATGGGTAGTTAAGGGGCTCCCACAATCCATCTTTCCTCACATTACTGATTTTTTTCAATAGCATTTTGACCTTTTTTCACATTCAGATTTTTTTCACATTTAATAAAATCTTTTTATCAACAACATTAAAAAGAAAACAAATGGAACATTTTTTGGAACAATAATTTAAAAAATCTTTCAATGCCTTGGTTGTATACCTGTGCACACCCTTTATAAAGGGAGTTGCAACAGTGCTGAAATTTAAAGAGCATTTCTGTAGAGAAAACAGCCTTGATGTTAAGCTTAGGGAGCCTGTCTTTTAGAAATTCTATTTCTTAACACCTTGCACAGCCTACCGACAGACCAACAAATATTTTTTGGAGAAATTGGCTCACACACCGGAAGACACTAACGTTTATTTACGTTAGAGTATGTGAATAACAGTTTAACCGAAAAAGTTTGTAATTGTGATTTTGTTAAAATTCAATAAATCGTCTATCAACAGTTAGAATTTATTAAGAAATTGTTCTAATTCATAAACTATAAGACAATTAAGAGAGTTTATAGGTCATATCCGTCGCTTATGTTCTTTTAACTCTAGAGTTCAGGATCCAAACCCAGGTGCGGACGGTTGTGTTTCTTGAATCTCTTGTAATCATCAAAAGTCGATGTGTAGTCCTTCAGTACTTTCTCGAGTTGTGCCATGGGTATTTTATACGATCAATACTTGTCATGCTCTTTTGCATTTTCCTTAACAAACGGAAAAAGTTCAAGTGTGTTTATGGCTGTGCTTCACATCTACACGAGAGCACTTATAACAGTACAGGACACGCAGTGAGGAGTTCGTGAAGCTTTCAGTTTAGTGCGGAGTTCAGAAGGAGGATTCGCTCACTGAATGATCTCTCAGGAAATCCCGGGTGAGATTCAACAGGTGTTTTCTGCAACAGCCACGACAAGTGTGAAGCAATCTCTGGATTTCCTGAATTTGAACTAAATAATTAGTTCAACTAAATAATTAGTTCAAATAATTTTGGATTTAACAAAACTTAATGAGGTACATTTAAAACAGCAGCACAACTCTGCAGCACGTCGAGTGTGCCTGCATTTAATTGTGTAAACCTGGCTCTCTCTGAACACGAGCAAAGAGTTCTCACTCAACAGAAAATTGCGATGTGAGTACTATAACATAAAGCACCTGGAAATACCAGGGATTGAACCCAGAACCTCATACATGCAAAGCATGCGCTCTACCACTAAGCTACATCCCTGATGAAGAGGTTTATGGAACAGACTTAGAGATGTGCAAATGCTCACTGATCACACCACTCACGAAGAATGCCTGCAGTTTCCCACTTTCGCGTTTCTTCTTCTACAGAGTAAATTCATAGGAATGAAGAAATAAGGAAGGAAAAATAATCGCATCGAAGCTTCAAGAGACTGGGCACAAATTAATCTGTTATTTTTGTATCCAGTTACATGGGCGACGGTGGTTGATTCCCAGACGGGGGAGTGCTTTTTTTCTACCTCCTTACTCGACTGTCTTTCAATTCTATTTTATTTGAAAGCTTTTTGCATCTTTTAAGTGCTCTTGATTAAACTATGCATAGAAAAACAGCAGTACTGATGATTTAACGTAAAAGGGTGAAACAACGCCCCAACCACAGGAATGGTAACAGGAAGGATCGTGTTCTTATTTAATATGTCCTTTTGAGATGTCTTGTCAATGCACACAGGCGGTAGAGCTGAATAATTTACTTTTAGTGGTGTTTTTAAACAAAGATGGAACACGTTCTTTCTATACCAGGAAGAAAGGAGCAGACTTTACCTTTAAGAGGCAAAAATGACACCTTGTCAAAGCTAATATTAATTAAAATGACATCACAACAAAAGAGTGGAGCCTTGAGCTTTTATTGGACGTCTGTGTCTCCGTAACTTTGTAGGTGAGAGAGAGGATTGTGATAATTTGCAGGTGCTTCTCGGAAGTTCGTTGGTGGTACAGGCGCCCTCCAAATAATTGAGTCAGGTTTGAATCCCAGCCAGTGCAAACCCAAATCTTTTCAAGATAATCTGTGGTCCGCTAACACATCTTTTGAAACACTACAACAGGTAACACCCCGTGTGAAACATCATGAGTACTGTATCTGTTAAACCTCTCTAGCTACCCGTTCCTCACAGAGACATGACGAGAGTCTAAAGGGACATTTTGAGCCGTAGAAACATTTTATCATTGCGTACTTTCCTGTGCAGTCAGGCCAGTTCCACTTTAACTGCGCCAGACAACGGAGTTCGTTTTGAAAACAGCGAGAGTAAAGGGACACTGCACGTCTGCAGACCATCACGTCCGAGTTTAAGGACAGCAACATCAGAGATTGGAAGCTAGGGAGTTTCAGGTCTGTGTTTTTATTATAGGTTCAAGAAAGTCTGAATACCTTTGCAAGAAGTATTTCAGAATCCCACTCAAACCCAGTACGAATGCCGCATAGATCTGCATTGTACAATTAGTATACTGTTTGTCCGTTGAATCAGACGCCTTTTGAAGCATTTCTAAAACAGGAGAGATCGTTAGGGAATGCGTCTTCCTGTAAAAATAAAATGACTTCAAGGGCACTATAAGCAGAGGTGTGAAAGCCTGCTCTACAGAAGAACTATAGCCAGAGATGCCAAAGAGGTCGAGATTTCACCACGAGAGAGAAAGCATCTCAGAAAACGAAGTTGCGGTCGTTTTCACGCGTTAAAAAACCACTAGGTCAAACAACAAGAGCTGAAGAGCCGCTGTTGAGAGTAACGCGGCCGAGCGCTCTAAGGAGCTGGCTTAAACCTCCAGTCTCTTCAGGAGCATCTGTTGGAGTCGCACTGCTACAGCGTATCTCCTTGTTAAGTATCCCTTTTATTGTTGTTGCTACCTCCAGGCGATGTAAACCAGATTCAGAAAAAAAATAATTTGAACAACATTATTCCCCTGTTTACTTAAAGGTGCAGTGGCCAAGTGGTAAGGCGTCGGTCTCGTAAACTACAGATCGCGGTTTCAAACCCCACCTGTTCTTATCTCAAAGTTTTCAAAAAAGCTCGCAATATAGGAGTCTCAATAGTAAGAGAACATAACTGTTGCCAGTGGTAAGTATTCGTGCATATCCTGCCTTGCTTTTTAGTCGACAAAGCTTGTCTCTCTTCACACCCATCTTCCGAATGATCGACTCAGTATTGGGAAGGAACGTGCGCTTGGTACAGCCCCCGACTCCATGGTCTGATCACAAACAGATCTGGTGAGCTGTCAGTCCAGGTTGGAAGTAACGTTCGAAAGCAACAAAAAATCTGACTTAGGAACGAGAAGACCATGTTTATTTAAACGAGTAAACGATAAAATAATATACTGCCTGCAAGACTATGTCAAGTTCAAGTTCAAGTTTAAAGTTCAAGTTCAAGTTTATTGTCATTATACTCATACGCAGGTATATGGTATAACGAAATGCTATTTAGCTAGCTCTCGGACATAAGTAATACAAAGAAAAAAACACAACAACAATACAATTGTATAACAAAAGAAAGACAGAGACAACAGCCGATGTGCAAAAAACAACAACAGGTAGTGGGCAAAACAACAAAAAGGTAACAGGTTATGTGCAAAAACATACATCAAAAGAATGAAATAAAGGGATAGAAATTATGGGGAGTGAGCTTTTGACATGTATGGTAGAGGTAGATTTTCAATGTGTGTTTGGGTTTTTGGTAAGAAAGAAGGCACTGTGAGGTTCAGATCATAGGTGAGAGGTGAGGTGAGAGTGAGAGAGGCTGGGAGTTTAATAGTTTGATAGTGCGGGGGTAAAAACTGTTTCTGAGTCTGGTAGTCCGGACCCGAATGCTCCGGTACCGTTTTCCATGTCATGCTAAACGCCACAAATTGTTTTCGTCCAGTCGTATCAATCGTCCTAAAATTATGGAAAATCGGATGTGACTGGTGCAATCAGCACCCATTTCTTCAGGATAGTCGAGCTGTTTAAAACAGCAAATTCACAGCTTCGTGTCTTTTAAGCTTTGTGTTTCACTCTCCAAATAGAGGCACGGGTTCAAATCCCACTCCCGACAGTCAGGCGTTTTACCCTGTCTTTTTTACCTGCCTTTACACTGTTTCAGTCTTGTTGTGCTCGCTGACAATCACAATACGAGGAAAACGGAGAAACTGCTTAGCAAAAACATAACGGACAGAAAAAAGCTTCGTAAACACGTGAATGTGGTTAGCAGTAGTAAGGTATGCATTCAAATGTTTAAGGTTGATTTATAAAAGCAGCAGAAGAAAGGTGCAGCACAATGCAATTTGTGAGAATTCGCGGGTTTTTATGCTGCAAGGACTTCTTTCAAGCCTATGAAGTGACCCCCATTTTATTTTCATTTTCAAACTTCAGAACCGAATAACAAAAAGGTTTCATGTGTGACAGCATTCCGTTGCAAATACCGTTTCCACGATGTATTCAGCGACGGGAATGAAATATTTTAGTGCTGGCTTAAATGCGAGGAATTTCAGAAAAACCTGGAAAAGCAACGCTTTCAGTAAATGACAAATCTAAAGTGTGTAGTCAGCATGAACAGAACAACGCAATGCTCTGTAAAAACGATCTGAAGCCGCAATTACTCTTTTATCTCGGGCAGTTCATTCCGATTCGATGTTTCCGCAGAATAAATGAAATACCGATCTCCAAACATGTTGTTGCCATTATTGTTACTCCTGCTGCTGTAGTTTTAAGCTTTAATCAGTGGGTATGTAATGTTGTAAAGGGGCTGGAATACTTTGTTCAGTCCAAATTCCATTATGTGAATTTATGCTTTTTTAATATAAGGATTAACAATACAATGCGTGCTCAAAAACCGTTACTTATTAGCTTAAGAAGCGGCAGTGTTTTGACAAAGTGTGGTATTCGAACAGTAAATGCTGAAGTGTTTAATACTTGCTTGTGAGCAGATCTCCCTCGATTTAGACAAACTCTTGTTCTGGCGATGATTTCAGATCAAAATCTGAATCAAGTGGAAATAAAGCTGAATTACGCTGGGTACTGGGTATCACTGTTACGCCATCAGGTCATGCTAGGAGGATTGGGGGGATCAAATCGCCACAGAGGGACCCAATGTGGGGGCTGAACCCACAGTTCTGAGATTAAGAGATTCTTGCTCTATGGACTGCGCCTATATAACTCTGGTGCTACAGCAGTAATGTTTCTGGGTGTGGATGAACATGACATAATAGACTGACAGCAGGAACACGTGGCCCACAGGCAGTGACAGTATCGCTATATTTGGCTGCAGTATATTGTGTTGAGAGCAGCAATAACTTTCCTGCAGAGATGGGAGTGCCTTTAATACTGCTCTTTCAATCGGACAGAGTAACAGGAACTGACCTAAAGTTTCGGCTGTGGATCCATCTCCACATGGGGGAAAGAGACAGTAAAATAGCGATGAAGAAACAGAAAGATTTGTGCTCGCTGCAAAGTAGGAAAGAGGTGGTCAGACACATAAAACAGCTTGGTGATAATTTGCAGCGACAGTTTTATGTTATTTAGTACACGGATTTCTCTTCATGTTCCTTAAGATGTGTAATTTGTATGTTGGTTGTATGAGAACAGTTTCTTCTAAAGTCCTGTCAATCGACAGTGGAGAGCTAGCTGTTGCACATCTTCAAGAAGACTCTCTTTAAGGCGATTACAAGTTTCTCGAACAAATCTGTGTCATATTTTTAAAATAGTTCAGGTGGGTAGCTGTGTCAGCATGCGTAGGCTGCAAAGGAACAAGTAATAGGTTTATTCCATGCTGAAAAAAAGAAGAAAGAGAACACGTTTCGGCCGTGGAGCCTTCTTCAGGTGTGAGAGAGACAGGGCAGTAGGCAAAGGTAAAGTAGCGGGAGAACAAAGGTTGGGAGGGAGGAGGAGTGAGAGGCGGGAGCAGGGGACAGAAAGAGAGGCCAATCAAGAGGTGTGAAGTCAGAATGGGTGCAGAGAGGTGTGAAATGAAACTTCCAATGAATGGAGAAAATTTAAAAGAACAGTTGTCTGTCATTAAGGGAAGGGAGAATGTGTGATCCTAGCTGCAGAATAATTTTAGTTTCGGTGGTCTTTCACATTGCAACAGAGCTCGCTGTATCACCTGCAAGTACACAGGCACCACCACACTCATTCAAGGCCCCTCAGGACAATTCCGGATCACCCAGACAGCATCTTGTACCTCCAGCAACCTTATTTACTGTATCTCTTGCAGTAAATGCCCAGCCATCTACATTGGAGAAACAGGAAGGAGACTCGGATACCGCTTCAGAGAACACGTCAGGGCTGTGAAGATTAAAGATCTCTCCAAGCCCATTGTTTCTCATTTCACCTCTGACGGCCACGACCACTCTAATCTCTCCGTCTGTGTTCTCAAAGACGGTTTTCCGAACTCATACATCAGAAAGACCACCGAAACTAAAATTATTCTGCAGCTAGGATCACACATTCTCCCTTCCCTTAACGACAGACTACTGTTCTTTTAAATTTTCTCCATTCATTGGAAGTTTCATTTCACACCTCTCTGCACCCAGTCTGACTTCACACCTCTTGATTGGCCTCTCTTTCTGTCCCCTGCTCCCGCCTCTCACTCCTCCTACCTCCCAACCTTTGTTCTCCCGCTACTTTACCTTTGCCTACTGCCCTGTCTCTCTCACACCTGAAGAAGGCTCCACGGCCGAAACGTTGTGTTCTCTTTCTTCTTTTTTTCAGCATGGAATAAACCTATTACTTGTATATTTTTAAAATAGTTTAGCTAATGAGCAACGAGAGTACAAATGAATTCTCCCACCCTCCATTCGAAGATAAAACTCTATGTGCGAGTCTAAGTTTCCTTGAAGCTACTGATGTTCGTCATTATTGGACATTCCCGGTGATATTGACTAAGAAGCTCAACTTTTACGTGTTGTAGTTCAACATGTGCAATACATTCGTATCCCCTGCAAATATCGGCAAGGTCAGTGATATTCTCAACAATTTGTGCCATTGCAATTCGTGCAATTCGTGCCATACTTTTTCTAAATGTATTCTGACATGCCAGGATCAGAGGGTCATATTTAAAAAACTGTTGCATTAAAATTTCATGTACTTCAGGATTTTGATAGTCTGTTACATTGTCTTTCACACGTCAGTGTCAGAACTGTGAGACATTTTCATTATTGGGGGGAAGGCCGTAGCAATAAGCAGAAAGTGCAATCACCTTTTCCCAGTGTAAGTCCATGTTGTGGTGAGTTTTTAAAATTGGTTTGCGATTTTCTGAAATATATTCCATACAAAAATATAATTTGGACAGTCGCTATTTATTTGGATATTCCCTTTCAGTGAAGATGTCTACAGTATTCCAGCTGGATTAGTACTGATCAAAGAGAGCCATCTACAGGCGAAAGGCGACATAACATCACAGCAGTACCATTTAAGGTGGAAAGAAAAACACGCATAAGAAGCTGGCGAATAAGAAGCCAACTTCAGCCTCTAGCAGACCCTTGGAGCCACTCTCAAAATAATCATCTTTCCCAGTACTTAAGAGTCATATTTAGAGCGGTTTACTGCAATTTTATTTGATTGATGGGAGATGTGAAGCCATCGAGCCTGTACTGCGCTTTCACATTGAAATTGAAGCCATTTCTCATGCTTTCTCTCAGTGTTGGGGCATCAATTGCGTGTAAAGGAGGCGACTTGAAAATGAAGATACAAACTGCACAGTTTAAGGCACATGAAGAGAAATCTGTGTGCTGATTGACTCAAAAAATGTCGATACAAATAATCTGCCAGGCTGATTTACTTGTCCGTCCCCCTTTGCTGTTAGCACAATTCTTTCAGTTTCTTTTCTTGTATTTTCCTTGCTATTTTAGTGTTCCCCATGTATAGATGGTTCCACAACCGAAACCGTTTTCACCCTGTGTTTCTGCAGCGTCAGTCTGTATGAGGAGCACACCTTGCACAGCTCCAGTGGCGCAATCGGTCAGCGCGTGGTATTTATACAGCAGTGCACAGTGGAGTGATGCCGAGGTTGTGAGTTTGAGCCTCACCTGGAGCAGTGTCTTCAGCTACTGAAAGCAACTTTCGAGTTTAGATACTCTTAGGTATCTGATGAAGATAAATTAACATCAAACGAAGAAGTGAAGGTTTACTTCGAGTCATAATCAAATAAGGCTCCACAGCTGAAACATTGTGTTTCCTTCTCTTTTCAGCATGGAATAAACCTTGACTTTTTCCTTTGAAGCCCATGCATGCTGACGCAGCTCCCTACTTAAATTACCAGCAGCTGTGTACCTCCAGCTGACCTGTACACAAATATATGAGAGAGGTCTACTGAGACGAGAGGAGCACTGAAGACTTGAAAAAGCTCTCGCATTAGACTGTGTTTTTGTTGTTCCCCAGATTTGTTTTTAATGTTCTTTTTCTTTTGAAGTTGTTGCGTTTGTTTTTTTTTTCATAGTTGTTAGACTACTACAGGGATTTACCTAGGTTCCTGGAAAACTTCTTGTTTTGTGTTTGTTGTGTTTTCGGGTTACAACAAATTTTTTTTTGTATTGATAGGACCCCACGCATTACTATGGGAGTAGTTAACTTTAGTTCTTACATTGTACCTGAAATTACCACGTAAACTATTACTCTGTTTCCCATTTTTAAAAGGCAAAAGTGAAGTTTGTTTTTCCTTGCTGCTGATTGGTAGCTACAATGGGTCAATTGCAATAAACTTATATACAATAAACTCAACTGAAACTTGTCAGCAGCTCTGTACTAAACCTGTTCTCAATTGCAACAAACCTAAAATAACAGATAGAGTCTAGCTTAAACCACCTCTTCATAGGTTTTAAGCTACTCAGAAGCGGACTAAGCAGAACAATTGATCACATTAGAACTGTCTTGAATGTAATGGAAATAATATACTCATTAAGTAACAAGCTTATGCACCACTTGCTTGAAAATTATTATTATATTTAACTAAAATTGCTTTCCAGACACCACAAATATTCACAATGAATGTTATCATTACACGTATTTATTAATAAAAGTGTTATTTATTCATAATTAAGTTCCATGTATATCTTTATTAGTAGCTGTATTACAAGTAATGCATATACTGTACAGTCTTTATTATAGTTAGTTTTCAGTTATCCTGGGGAGGGAAGAGAATGGAAATTAAGGAAATAAAAATTTAAAGGGCTTTTAAGTCTTCAATGTGTTCTGTCATAGCTGTGTGTTGTCATATCTGGGTGTTAATTTAGTATATTTGTTGTATTATTTATTGTGGTTTGACACTACACTTGTGTTTCTCAGGAGAAAGCAGTATTTTTTTTTTATTTGAGGTTACAGAAAGGTGTATTGTACGGCCAAATGTAAGGTTACGTTAAGAAAGCATTATTGTTACCTTTTGCAACGTTATTTATTTAAGATGGTTCTTCGGAATAGTGTCACTTACGTATCTGTGACTGTGGTCCAACAATAACGGTGCTGAAATAGCCGGAATGTGTGGGAAGAAGATGGAGATGGAACAGGAGGCTTATTCAATCGATAGAAAGGTTGTGTAGGACTGAACACACTACGGTTATGGTATTGGGTTTAAGAGCATTACGATCCTACAGTCTCCTGATCCATAATCAGATGCGTTATCCAATGCACCACTGGCCCTTGTACCGCATTCCTCAAGTGCACCACTGTGAGCTTGCGCCGCTACAATAATAAATCGCCCCAGTCCAAATTTTCTCAATTAGGTGCACGTTTTCTATGTGTATTTAGTTAATAAGTCTTTCATTTTGTCTGTTTTAAAAATTGCATCTCTTTAAAACAGACAAACGAGTTTATGTGTCGCGCTGAAATTCACACATGAGGGAATTCAAATGAAAGAAATCACAGAAAAGATATCGCGCTTAAAAAGAAATCCAGAGTGGAGACGCTGGTGATAGAAAACAGAGCTTCATATGATGCATGAGATGCTTTACCTCTGAACTAAACTCGGCTCTTTAATCGTGTTTGGAAGAGTGAATAGCCAACAGTGTACATTTTAAAAATCAACACGAGCCTCTCCTTCATTGTTTAATGAGCTTTTGATGAACGCCTAAGTGAAAGACAAATTCACTATTTTCACTTTGTGATTAAAAAACACTTTTATCACATGTTAAGCACTCCCGATGGTGTCGAATAGTTCTCTTTTCTACCCTCATCATTTGAGGATCCCCAGCTAAAATATCTTTTTAAACTACAACAAAATAGCAATATTTTGAATACTATTTAAGTTTACATAGTCACATTCCCGGTGATATTGACTTAGGCGCTCAACTATTAACTTCTTGTAGTTTGACTTGTGCCAAAAGTTTGAAATCTCTGCAACTATCAGGATGCTTAAGGACATCCAAAGAAACCCCATCACATTTAGGGGAGACGGTGTTGAGGTCGGATTAATTTGAAATGCGTCTCTGGGGACTTTTGATTTACCAACGTTATGTTTAACTGAAGGATATGCTGACTGACTGTGCCATTGAAACTAACGCACATCACCTTTCTTCTACATTCACAGGTTTTTGGCTAAAGACAAAAAAATCATTTTCGTTTCCTTGCCAGCTGGCAGTAATTCCTCTGCACTGACAAAACAGATGAGTATTTTATCTTTCGCAATTTGTATGGATTTTTTTAAAAACAAGTTGTTCCAAAAATTAAATGAACACTTCCATTAAATTTAATGTAGAAGCATGTTGCTGTCCATAATGATAAACTATGCAGCAAGACAGGAAGGAAGGCACCACTGGGATTCACACCCACAATCTCCTGTTTACTAGGCAGGTGCTTTAACCAGCTAAGCCACAGCATTCTCTCACCCTAGTGTTAATCCCGCATCAGCAGGGTCAGCTTGTCGGCACGCCTGTCTCCATTTGGTGGTTTGAGCTGACGCTGCCATGACGTTCCCATTAAATGCGACCGAGAATACACCAACCGGCGCGCCGCTTTGCCTGCTGTCGGAGAACTAAGTCACGGCACTGGCATCAAATATCCCTTTTACAGCCACTTGGACACATCTCAATTGCTCTGAGACACCTGCATTCAGTGTGCGCTGAGCCTGCTCGCTGAGCAAGTGACGAGAAATGGCTTATGTCCAAGGAGCTCAATTTGCTTTTTATGTTCAACGGGGTGTCCACTACAGCCGGCACTGAAGCGCAGCACGGGCTCTGTGGTTTGACATCTCCCAAGGTAAATGTTGAAATTGTAGGTGGAAGAGGAAAATTACCCTTGTGTATGGGGAAAGAGCCAACTCATGTCCGGAAGGGGCTAAAGTGTGTATGGAGGTGGCCTAGTGGTTAAAGCAATAACTTCTTAATACATTATACTCTGCACAAGTAGGTTTGAACCCCATCCTTCTCGAGGAAGGGCTTTGACACATTTTGACCTTTTTAAACTTGGTGTGCTTTTGTTTCGTTTTTTCGCTCCTATACTGTAACAGTAATATTTCTAGATGTGCATGAACATGGTAGGCTGACAGCAGGAACATGTGGCCCACAAGCAGTGACAATATCAGAGGTGTCTGCAGTGTGTTGGTTTGTGAGCAACAATAAAATAACTTGACGTGGAAGCAGGTGTGCCTGCATTAACACAGCTCCATCGAGCGGAAAAAGTAACACAAGAACAGACTTAAATTCAACAGCGAGTTTCTGTAGCTGAAAACAGAAACTACTCCACATGATGATTGAACTCACAACCTTGGCATAACTCCGCTTTAAAAGCACCCCAACCTGACCAATTGCGCTACTGGAGCAACACAGCACAGTAGCACATTTTCCTTAGTGCACTTAAACAGTGCTTATTCCCTAGCCTACCAGCTTCAAGACTTTTTTAAATCGATCGAAGATTCATTGGAAAAGGTTTGTCGATGGATCAGGTGGGAATCACACCCGGATTCACTGCTTTCAAGGCAGCTATGTTCATCATTATACCCAGGACTGGCGCCAGGTGAATGATCTGTAGGGGGACATCTGAAATCCTGACGGGGGCAGTGATATTTTGGTTTAAACGGAGCCGTTGCAACCATCCAAGTGAATTCTCGCAAGCATGCCACTGATTAGTATTTCATGTCAGAAGATAACGACAAGCAATCTGGTATTTAGCGATGAAGAACAGTTCCACGTTCATCAGAACTCACGTGATTATTTTTGCCTGGAGCATCAACCATATGTGTTCTTTTTTGCAACAACATCAACAGTAATGAGGTTCTGAATCATTAAGAAATCATTGTAAAACCAACAGAAAGTACAAACTTCTATAACTACAGTCCTAGTTATATAACGATTGTACTGTAAGTATAAGGATAAACTACTGCAAGGCAGTGGTCCACCTGAGCAAATAAGGTCATAATAATATTGACACCCCAAAACATAGACACTATGTAACATGCTATTCCTGGACGGATAGCCCTCCTGCACATCAAACAGTCCGATGTTGTAACTGTGAATTCGGGGTTAGTGTAGTTATCTGACCATTGACAAAGTACAACTATTTTTTACGGCGCAAGTTACAGTAAGTGAAAGTGTTCAAAAACTTTTTATCCAAACCTTTTATCCAAAACTGAGGGGGGTGGGACTGTTCAGTTGAGGTCGCGATTTTGTCATGCCAGTAACATTTTCACAAAACGTCCTAGAGTTACAAAAACACTTACTTTGTGTATAAAGTGCATTGTGTACACACTGTAAGTTCACAACACGAGAAATACTGCTCAATATGGGATCCTGTCCAGGAATATCAGGGCTGTAGAGGGTCAGATCTACAGATGTAGTAAACACATTAGTGGAGACGGTGTGTCTGCTCTCTGTGTGAGAGCCGGACAGGAAGAATAATCTGTGGTCTGGGAAGAAGAGACCCTTGTTGGAAGAGCGGCATTCCTCACAGGAGAGAATGAAAACAAAACTTTTTTAGGGACGCTGATTTTTCTCCTTGGGGGAATTAAAAGCACTTCTAGGGAGTGACCTCATGGCGCAATGGTAGCGCATCTGACTCCCCCATCAGAAGTTTGTATGTTCAAATCATGTCAAGATCGGCTGATGTGTTTTCAGGTTCAGCTGGTGCTGAACCCAGACATTACACCATGCAGTCCAGTTTTATCTGTATACCACATAGATAATCTAAATGAAATAACAGAGCAGTACAGAACACGCATTCAAGAGATTACACAGCAAGTCATTTTGAACACGACAAGAGAAAAGGCACGACAAGAGAAAAGAGAAAAGGCACACTGCACATCTGTGAAACGTCCGACTTTAAAGACAGTTACATCACAGAATGGAAGTTTCAGGCCCCTTTTTTATTACAGGTTCAAGCTAACCTGAAAGTTACAGAGTTTTAGGTCACTTTTGTATTAAATAAAATAAATATTATTTGCCCTTTTTTAAATTGTGGATGAAATCCACTCCCATGTACCAAGACCTTACAGTATATTCATGTTAATTATAATGACCAACGCTATTGGACATTAGCTGGTGCTTTTTGTAACGATTTGCTATTTCATGCAGGAAAAAAAGGAAGCCCAACCCAACGTTTGCTTTCAGGTGCGGTTCATTCACATAATGGACATCTATTTCTGAGGAGCCTGATTTAAAATCACACAAATCCGGTAGGAGTCAAACCTACAATCTCATGATGAAACATCAGATGCGTTATCCATTAAACCACTGGCCAATCATGTAACCGAATTACACCATGGTGTGTTCAGCACTGCAACTAGTAATACACCACCCCATCTAAAATTTCTAAGTGAGAAACGTGTTTTCTACATTTTTATTAGTTTTAAAATATCATATCTTTAAAACAGACAAAGGGTTTGTGTGTCACTCTGAAATTCTGATTGATTTAGAATTCAAAGAAAAAATGTTTTCTTCAACAACGCAGTGAAATTATGACATCTTCACTCTACTTCTCTCTTGTAGTAAAGCAGACCTTGCAGTGTGAGCATTCGCTACAGTAAATTAGGTCATGTATCATGTTAAATCACTTCTTCAAAACAAAACATTTCCTGGTGCACGTTTTCTCCATGAAAAAAATACATTTTTCCCTTACATGCTTTCTCATTTTTTTCCCATCAGAGTACAGAAAGAAGAAAAAAGGGAAAAGCAGTGTCACAAAAGAACTCCGTCACCCTTGGGAGATGTCAAGCTCATCGGATATGAAAAGTGCCCAATAAAAGCAATTTCTCTTCATTTATCTTATCAGCTTCAGGGCTGCTATTATGTGTGAGGAGGCAACTAGCTCAGCCAGCAGACTCAGCGCTTACTGAATACAGGTATGTTTTGAGTGTCATGCTGATCGTCTTATAAATGGAAAAGAAACTTTTAAAGCTGATAAAGTAATTTGCATGTGGATACAACATCCCTGGAAGAGAGATTGTATCAGTTGCACATAATCGGTATTTTTTACTTTTTGTTCAGCACTGGAAATATATTTTTTAAAGTTTTCTTAAGAAGATCTCATGAAGTATTGACAGGACCTACCTTTAGCACTCAATAGCGATATTAATGGAGTAGAAATGTAAGATAAATTGATGATCTGAGCTAAAATAGTCCTTTCGCGCCTCATGTAACAGTGTTCGTATTCATAGCAAGTAATATTCTTTTTCAACCCCAAACGTTGCTATTGCATTAAGCTTTGTGCGACCATTAGAGGTTTCGGTAGCATTTGGAGAGCGCACTTTTCCAAACTGAAACCTATAAGAACATTATTCAAGGTACACCATGTCCCAGAATCGTTCATCGGGACTAGGATTAATATCAATGGAAAGTACTTCAAAATAAAAGATTTAACTGAAATATTAAAAGAGTAGGAAAGCATTTAAAATAGAAAAAATCAGTTCAGATGATATTTAATTTTTGAGAAATGGGGACATACATCAGCTCAGTGAGCAGTGCGAGGTGCTCTCCTGGAGATGATGTTAAATTAGTTGAAATCATGTGATAGTTGACAAAGCTTAATACTTAGTGAAACAGCCAGCACAAATGGTTGCGTTTGTGATTATGCCACTTCTCTACTATAGCAGCGTCGATAAAAGACCCTCTGAAAGCAGTAAAGCACTGCACAACTGAATTCATTGCTATTTGGAGAAATCCACAAACTCGTGTTTTTCATGTGCTTTCAAAGACAGCCATACTCACCGACAAAATAATGACACTGCAGCTGATTTTTTCCGAAGCACAGTTGACCTTTCTCAGCCAAATGATGAAGCTCACCCAGTGAATACTATAGCAGAAGGTGGAGGAAAGTGCAACTTTGTAACTATTGCAACCACAGGAACAACTGCAAGAAGCAGAATCAATTTCCCATCGAATGGTGGTTTTGTCTGAGGTACGCGATGTGAACGTGTGGACACAATTTCTTCAAAACTTGGACAAAGTATTTCTGATGGAGCGCTGTGCGCAAAGATTGAATAAGCTTTGCTCCTGCCGATGATTCTGCGTGAAAAAGCACAGCATTCAAGTTTCACAGACAAATGCACCATGCCTACAAAACCAATTTTAAAAACAATTGCGGCACACTACGATTCACACTGACTCAAAAGTGATCACGGCAGATGTTGTTCCCTGCATAATGCTGAAGGGACCAAAGAGCATTGCTGTTGGAACACAAAATGAGGCTTTTTTATACCTTGATGATAAGCTGACAAAGACTATCTTGAAACACCTAGTTCAGTCTCTCGACAGACTGTCAAGCAAAGCTTTTACCCATTGAATTTGCAATAGAAGGAAGGTCTTAACCCACCAACACTTAGCAGCGGCAAGATTCAAACCTAACCCAGCGAAGAAAATGGAGCACAAACCCAGCACTTAGACCACCCAGCCACACTCCCAACACCTTACTCTTTTGGAGAACGTCGGGTGTCAACAGACAACACCGTTGAAATCGCTGAACTGCCTAGTGGACACTTTGTCGCCTTCTTCTGACCTGTATTTAATGCGATTCTCTGAAAACTTGGCATGTTATATCTGTGCTACCTTTATGGAGGGCACACTCATAAGAATCATAGATTCGATCACAAGCATCTAAAAATGAGCATGAGAAAATGACATCACGCTATAAGGCTGAATGGCACAAATTCTCCTGTTACTTCTGCAGCAAATGTGTGTTTTTTGCTTCTTAACACTGAGATAGTTGGAGATATTTGGCAGCAGTGGGGTTCCAACTCACACCCCCAAAGAGACTAGAGCTTTAATCCAGCTCTAAATTAAAAACTGGGTGACTTGTAAGGGCTGGTAGGAGAGGAAAGGAATAAATGCTTCTTTTTTGGATAAAGTCTTTATCTACTAAAAGAAGGAAATAAATATTTTATTATTATTTTTTCACCAGTTGTTTTGATCAAATTATTGTAACGCAGTGCCATATTAAGGTATAATATGTACATGAACGTCGTGTCTGAGTCGATGATGGCACTGGAGGACAGTTAATCATGAGTGGGTAAGCCTGCATAATGAGGGAGAAGAGATCGGCCTCTCTGACGCAGTGTCCAGTGACACTAACCTTCTGTCCTACTGTTCTCTGCTAATGTAGAGGGTGAATGTTTATTTAGGTGAATGTAAGGTTTCATTCTTGTAAAATATTTCCGAGCACTTTTTTTGTTGCTGAAAATTAATCTTGTGCATTTGAATGAATTCCGATATTGTCACCTAATTCTATACATTGTTTCATCAGACTAGAACATTTAGAGGAGCTCAATTGCATTTATGAATTGCATAGTGATAGTATTACTTTCCGTTTAAATACTTCAGTCAAAAATGTAGAGAAGGTGCTCCTGTTTTCACCATTATAAGAACTGTGATGCACCAGTAATATTTACTCTCACAAAAGTATTGTAATTGTATTGTTCTGTTCTGTAACAATCTTGAGTGACACAAACCTTCTGTTTTACTGCACTACACTTCTCCAGAGGCCAGTTCAGCACACAAGGATCCTCAGTCAAACAAACACTGCAATCGCTTGATAAACGCCATTTCTCATCCTTTCTCTTAGTGTCGGTGCTACTATTGTATGCAAAGGAGGCGACTTGACAATGAAATCTTAAAGAGAGTCTTCATGAAGGTGTGCGTCGGCAAGCTGGGTAATTGACTGGGCTTGTGAAGAAACCAATCTCATTCAACAACCATACAAATTGCACAGCTTAAGGCACATGAAGCGAAATCTGTGAGCTGATTGACACAAAACAACGTCACTTCACATTATCTGCAAAGTTGTTTTGCTTGTCTGACCACCTCTTACTACTTTACAGTGAGCACATATATTTCAGTTTCTTTCCCCCATGTGGAGATGTATCCACTGCCAAAACTTCTGTCTGATTATTTAAATTATCTGTAAAACTGTTACATGACTTCATCTAATTGTAAATTTATAAGACGGTCTATGAGACATTTGTTAGAGTAGCTGAATCCCAGGGCTGGTATGGAATCACACACAGACGGGTCTTCTGTGTGATCTGAGTCCCACTGCTCAGAGCTACAGACTGGTCAAATGGTCACTATTGTAGACACGACCATCGGACCATCGGCTACAAATAATCAATATACTGATCATAGTGTCACTACTGGTGTTTATTACATAAATACAAAGATAATTCCACACTCACTTGTGTTATAAAACACTTAAAAAACATGTTTGGAGGCTGATATACAGTAAAGAAAGTAATACTGAAGGGCTGGAAGTCCTGGAATGCGTTAATAGAACCTTCTTGCTTTCGACCTGGAACAGACCCCACAACTGCCAGATCAGTGACCCCTGAGCCCAGTTCACAGAGAGGAGAACCAGGAGCTCTTTTATGTCTCTAAGAGGGCTGGGAGGAAGGATAAAAGGGGGAAATGTGACATGAGTCCAGGCTGTTCTGTCTGATATTGTTCATGTAGCAGCACTGATTGTCTGAATATCTTCTGGTTCTGGATTGTGAGGATAGAGAGCAGTACGGAGTTGAGATCCTGTCTGAGTGTGAGTCTGAGCTGTGAATCTGACTGAGAAGAGAATAATGATTTTTTATTCTGCCTGAGAATTTTTCCTGAGAATTTTTCTTCTTTTCCAAGTGGTGTTACATCTCCTTCAGAAACTCTGCACAGACTGCCAGAATGAGAGAAGAGGAGAGAGAGGTGGACAGATAAGAGCACACACAGCAAGAGACACATACGTCTTGATTTACTTTGAAGCAAGTGTTCATTTCTTTTCTGGAACAAGTTGTTTCTGAACTTCAAGAAATTCATACAACTTCTGAAAGATAAAATACAAATCTTGCTTCTCAGGACAGAAGAAATGCTGCAAAAAAATGCCAGTGATTTGTGAAAAGCAACGGGAATGTGTCCCTGTGCAGCTGTTAAACAAAGGGCTGGTGGGTCAAACGCACTCAGGGACGCGCTTCAGATTGTGATGATGTAAACACAATCTCCGCTAAAAATTGAAGGGATTTCTTCGCAAACCCTCTTGAATGTTGCAGGAAATCTTAGTGTTTTACTCGTGTGCAACTACAACAAGTAAACAATTAAGTACCTAAGTCAATGTCCAAGAAAACCATCTTCACGTGTGGAATTTTTCTTTAACTACTGTTGGCAGAATTCATTTATACACCCATTGTATCCTTAGCAAAAATATTTTAAAATTAGAACACAGATTTGTTGGAGAACTTGACAATCCTTGACAATCATTATTAAATGAGCATTATACAAATCTGCGTTGATATTTTTAATATGTACCTTAATTGTAATATATATATAATTGCTTTGATATGGATGTTCATTTGAAGGAATTGAGGAAACTATGAAGGATCACAGAACAACCAAAGATACATTTGGGCATCTGCTATTGGTAAAGATGAAAGAGTACCTTAAGTGTGAAGCTTGCATACACACAAGAGAAAAAAACAGTTTTAATGCACCTCATTAAATTGATGGTGTGCTTATCAATCGTGCAGAAGGTGCACATAGCACAGAATGGTTTCGATCCATCAACCTCTGCGTTATGGGCCCAGCACGCTTCCGCTGCCATATAGCGATTCAACACAACTGCTCTATCTTTGCTTTCTAAAAGTGCGCCCGAGATGAAAAGTCTAAACGGTAAACGCAGACGTCACTTTGAGCACTTGGTCTTTTATAGTACAAATCATCACCCGCTGCTCTACATGGGCGTCTTCAATATAGTTGAGAACCAAACCTTCTGCTTTCCGAGGCAACTGATTCTTTCGTCGTTAATTCCCAAATCTTCAATGAGAATCAGTGAAATGAAAATCAAACATGTACACACTCGCGTCCTAACCTGAAAGAAAAATCTACACCCACTTTATAATACTGAAAATGATTCAGGAAGTACAGCAAAGTTCTAAAACCAGCGAATGCATCTGCATACATAAAATGTCAATTTTTCAAAAGTAAAATCTTCAGCTTTGAAAGATTGTCATCCATATATTTTCGTTTTTCTCTTTTTTTACATAACACGCTTTCGAGAAACAAACTGTCTTTTAATTAAGGCTTCATTAGAAAATGTGTATGTTGGTTTGCCAAGTTAAAATCGGCACATCCCAGTGGGCGAAATATGTAGAATATACGACTATTAAACGCATACCTTAGACGTGTAAATGTGCTCCGTAACTTGTCTAGAATGAAATTCTAATATATGTATATCGTTATCCGTCAATTAGACATCTATGATTATATGTTTATTATACATAAATGGTTGGAGTTCTATTATACGGATACATTTAGAAGACTATTATACATATATAGTTAAAGGTCTATTATACATCAAAGAAAGATTTTTAGAGGTGTAGAAACTAGTAAATAAAGCCAATGATTTATTTTAGAAATGTATTCTTAAAATATACAATTATTCACACCTGACAAAATATGTAGTTCAAATTATACATTATATACAATATTGTAATCAACAAATGTCTAATCATCATTAAAAAACACAACTAGTAAACTTCAGTTACAAATTCTAGTAACATGGCGATATATATATATAGTAATGACAAACACAAACTAATTACATGAACACGCTAATATTTAACTCAAAACCACATTTCGATTCAAATATAAATTTTAAAATTTACAACTTCTTTATTTCCACGAAAATATTATTAATGTAGCACAAACGCTACTTTCTAATAAAGACAGAAAGAAACTGTTTTGTGTCTCATGGTGATCCTCCTCTCGATACTAATGAAATGTTTAATATGATCCCTCGAGAAAAAAAAGGAGTCAATTTCCGCCTGGAATGTTTGATGCCCCATCAAACATTTTGTAATATCCCTGGAAGTTTATACAGTAGAATCCTGGTTCGTGGCTTAAATTCAAGGTAAACAAGACTAAGGAAACGAGTTGGAAACTTGATGTCGAGTGGGATTTAAATCATCCGGAACATTTCACGACATTGGGCAGTATGTGCCAGAGAGTCTACTGCCATCCCTTCGATAGTTCGGTTGGTTGAGCGGAGGAGTGTAGTGGAATCAGCAGGGAGTCCTTAGGTCGCTGGTTCGAAGGAAGGCGCTTTTTGTGTACGATTAAAGTACACAAAAAAAGCGAATCTGTTTTATTCAGACATTTATCAAAAGCTCAATAAATGACGAAGTAGAGGTTCCTGTTCCGAATTCAGCCCACGTCTGATTGTCTTGTTTTGGCCAAGATCTGATCTTTGAATTAAGGGACTACTCTGTCTGCTTTATAATTCAAAAATACATACAAATGTCAAGTTTTTTGTAGATATAAAGGTGTTCTCTGTTTTCAAAGGATAGGTACTTAATTGGCATAATGATTTGGTATTGATTTTGTATCGTTGTATTATAAAGTTTGTGCTTTCTGTGTTTTTATCGTATTGTGAACTTATTTTTTAAACAAATGCTTACAAAGGCAAACACGGCACACATCTGTTTATACCAGTGGTGAATTGTACATTTTTATTAAGTACAAGCTACTGTGCACTTCTGGGAGTATAACTTGCGCGCTTTTAACCTTCTCGCAGCTACAGCTATAGCCCTGAAAAAAGCATTAGCTTTATCAGTTTTTATATTAATCTATTTTGAATCAAAGTTTGATATTTTTTTTATTGCATTTTACATTACAATAATAATAATAATAATAATCATTATTGCGTACACTTATATAGCACTGTTCTGGATACTCCACTCAATGCACTTTACAGGTAATGGGGACTCCTCTCCACCACCCTCCTGAATGATCACAGAGAGTCAGGACCTCGGTTTTACGTCTCAGCCGAAGGACGGCACCTGTTTACAGTTTAGTGTCCCCTTCATTGTACTGGGGTATTAGGACCCGCATGGACCGCAGGGTGTGCGCCCAGCGACAAAAAACAGACGTGTGTCGGGCTCGGCTGCGAGCAGGACAATGACATCACAGGGACAAAGTAGAGGAAATCAAAAGGGTTCTATAAAAGACCTGTGTCAGCTGTTGGTTTGCACTCTGGACTCTAAATCCTCCGATCTGATTTTAAATCTCTCTAATACCTGAGCTGCGGCTTCTTCCGAGTATTTATTCGTATACTTATTATGTGTAAGTGTATAGATGAAACCTTTCATATATTGTTCAGTTTAAATCAAAATGCTTTACTAATACAAGAGAGAAGTATAGTATGAAGGATGTGACAAATTTACGATTTCTTGGAACAAAACGGTTTTTATTTGCATTCGAAATGAAGCGGAATTTTAGCGCGACACACAAACCCTTTGTCTTTTTTAGTGATTTTTAAACAGACATTAATGTAGAAAACGTGTTTTTTTTTTAGCACTACAATAGCAGGGTCAGTGGCGTAATGAATAACACGTCAGGCCTCGCGTCAGAAAATTATAAGTTGGACTGCCGTCTGGCTTGTTGCGTTTATACCACTTACGTTCTTTTATATAAATGAACTCCACCTGAAAGCTATAGAAAACACTTTGGGTAAGTTGTCTGCAGCCTCATGCGAATTTCAACAACTTACCCAAAACACTGTACTGTCTGGAGATCAGCTCCAGCTCTGAACTCAATTGCAATGAAAAACCATGCGTAACAAAACTGGAGAACAGCTGAACTTGTGCTCAGTTCGGTGATGAGGGATCAGAACTGTCCTTGTTGTAATTAGCACGAACTGCACAGACTCTGAATCAGACCATGTCAATTAGTGTGATCAGTGTAGGACACGTTCATGTAGAATTATTAATAGATTTATTAGTTAGTTAGTTCAGGTTTACCTACCTGCACTAATGTAGAATTATTACTTGGTCTGTCTCTTGTTTGTATATAAATGAATGTCTCTGACAACTTAATGTTAGTTTTACGATGTAGGTCAGGCGTTGACATATGCACGAGTATACTAAATGTCTCACTATTGATTCAACTCATGTTCTACAGGAGATTGGCGATTCCTCCTGTTTCTCGTACAACCATATCAGAACAGAAGCCCGTGTCACCCAGCTCTGATTCACGATCGACTCGCATCTTTATCCCTTTTTTGTTCGTGATCATTATTTTCTTTAGCTATGATCAATATTGAACTTTTTCTAAATTAAATGACAATAATCAAACATGCTGGCAGATTTTTAAAAAGTATTCGGAATTGACAGGGTGCCCCTTTGGAACAGTCGTCAGAAAATGTGAGAAAATGAAAGTTATGTAAGCTCTCACAGAAAGCATTGAAGATTGGAATCTGAGTGTAAAAAAGCTACCCGTCTCCCAATGATAGGCAGGGATACACACCATGACTTGAATAGACTCAGCGAACTTTAACACCTATGATATTACGAGTGCTTTGCACGTGTCGAATTTCAAGAAGGAACTACTACAACAGTTGTGGACATAATTCAATACCACCGGCAAAGTCCAATGCCGGTAACATCTGAGAAAATAATGTTCACTCATGGAATTTGGTCTTTGAATGGCTGGCGGGAAAATTCATTTATACTCCTGTTGCACCCTCAGCTGAAACATGTTAAAATAACAACGCAGATTTGTTGGAGAACCTGACAAGAATTATTGGGTTAGCACTGTATGTATTCTTGTATATTTACTTTAATTTTAATATAAATGTAAACATGCATGCTGTATAAGCTAATGTAATTTTAAAATATGTTAGCTGAGGATGCGAGGGGGGCTATTATACCTTGTGAAACACGCAAGGAACTGTAAAAAAGGCTGTTATTTGAATAAAATTGGCGATCACAAGAAAACCACAATTTATGTGGTATTATCATCAATATCCTTCAAAATCTACGTTCAAATGAAGGATTTGAAGAAACTATGAGAAAAAAGCAACAGTAGTAGCAGAGGATTTTGATTTTTGCTCTTCAAGTCAGTAGATCACCGTAGAGTTGCACCCCTACAAACAGCACAAAGGATGAATCCCACCTCCTTCGTTATTGCTGTTTCTGCCGGTGAAAGTAGCGATTGTGCTATTGAAAGCATCTCGGAAGATGAAGGTGCAGTCACTTCCACATGTCATGATATCATTAGATCTGACGACAAGAGCTGAAGTCCCCAGTCCAAGCCAGCAATATGAGGAAGATGGGTACAGAGCAAGGTAGCGTGGCCGAGCGGTCTAAGGCGCTGGATTTAGGCTCCAGTCTCTCTGGGGGCGTGGGTTCGAATCCCACCGCTGCCAAATGCTAGTGTTTTAAGACATGCAATACGATCAGTAAAAGCGCTTTTTGTTAGGCTGCGGGAGGTGTTTAGTGATAGACTTTCTAAAAGACAGACTGTCAGCTTAACATCAAGGCAGAAAAAATATTTTGTTTTCTCAACATAAATTCTCTTTGGCATGTTCAGCTTTATGTAGGGAACAACATCTGCCAAGATCACTTTTGAGGCAGTGCACGTGATAGTGTACCGGCAAGTACATTTAATATTGGCTGTGGTGGTGAGCTGCTTTTGTCTGTGAAACTTTTAATTCTTCACGCCGAATTGTTGGCAGGGGTAAAGCTTATTAAATCTTTGAACATAGCGCTCCATCAGAAATACTTTGTTCGTGGTCAAAAGAGATCAGAGGATTAACTTCATGAATTCACATAGCATACCTTACAGGAAAAAATTAAAAGGGGAATTGATTGTGCTTCCTGATGTTGTTCCTGTGGTTTCTTTGGATACAGAGGTGAATGTTCTTTGACGTTCTGCTAGAGTATCCACTGGGTGGGCTTTATCAATCAGCTCGGATAGGTCATCAGTGCTCCGTCTCCGGAAAATAATCAGCACTGTCGTTTTTTCCTGTGCTGTCTTTTAAAACATATAAGATCACGAGTTTACAGTTTTCTCCAAATAACAACTATACATTTTAACCCAGCGGTTAGCATTCCTTCAATCCAATAGTTTTACTCCTGGTAAAAAGCAGCGAAATATATAGAGAGATGATATTCAAATATTTCAACATTCTTATTGGATTACCTGTATGGATATATCGCTCAGAATTCCTAATATGATTTTGAGTTTAGTTTTGCTTTACTACTTTCAGAGTCTTTTATTGACCTTGCTGAAGCAGAGAAGTGACATAATCACAAATGCGACCTACCTGTGCTGCTGTTTTTGGTTAATAATGATTGAAAAAAACAGCACTTGCATTAAGAGCAAGAGCAACCAACACGCTCGCTGGTTGTGTTGGGTATTTTCCGGGGTGCTCTTCCTCAGCTGCAAAGTTATTTGGCGAGCAAAGACCTCTGAGAAGGACTCTGAATCCGTCAACAACACAGGAATTCTAAGATCGCACTGCCGTCTTGTGTACAGAGATCTGCTTTTTCCTTATAGAGTTTTTTGGTATTTAAGAACACGTATCCTACCTTGAATGCTAGTTTCAAAAGATATGTTACCGGATCACAGATTTTCTTGAAAAGATTTGGGGATGCACTTACCGGCATTCAAACCCGACTCAATTATTTAGAAGGCACCTATACCACCAACGCACTTCTGAGAAACACCGGCACATTTCCGCAATCCTCCCTCTCACCTACAAAGTTATGAAGAGACAGACGTCCAATGAAAACTAATTTGATTCACTCAAGGCTCCGCTCTTTTATTGTGATGTCATTTTAATTAATGTTAGCTGTGATAAGGTGTTGTTTCTGTCTCTTAAAGTTTAAGTCTGCTCCTTTCTTCCTGGTTTAGAAATAACATGTTTCATGATTGTTTACAAACACCACTATCAATTATTTGTCCAGCTCTAACGCCTGTGTGCGTTGACAAGGCATCTCCAAAGGACATATTAAATAACATGATCCTTCCTGTTACCATTCCTGTGGTTGGAGCGTTGTTTCGCCCTTTTTCGTTCTTCTACAATATTTGCAGACAGGACTTTATCACTCGAGTTGTACAAAACAAGTCGGTCCATGAAAATCATCTGTACTGCTGTTATTCTATGCGTAGTTTAATCAAGGTAGTCGAGTGAGGAGGTAAAAAAGCACTCCCCGTCGATAAATCAATCATCGCCGCCCGTGTGACTGGATATAAAAATAACGGATTCATTTTAACCAATCTCTGGAAGCTTCGATGCGGTTATTTTTCCTTCCTTATTTCTTCATTCCTATGAATTTACTCTGTAGTAGAGGAAACACAAAAGTGGGAAACTGCAGGCATCCTTCGTTAGTGGTGGATTGTGTTCAGAGAGCATCAGCACATCTCAGTTCCGTTAATAAGTCTGTTGGGGATATACCTCAGTGGTAGAGCGCATGCTTCGCATGTATGAGGTCCTGGCATCTCCAGGTGCTTTATATTTCTGTGCTCACATTGCAATCTTCTGTTGAATGTGAACTCTTTGCTCATGTTCATAGAGAGCTAAGTTCACACAATTAAACTCAGGCACACTCGAAGTGCTACGGTGTTGCTCTGCTGTTTTAAATGTACCTCTAAAGCATTTAGTTCTGTTAACTACCAAATGATTTGAACTAATTTTATGTCATATTCAGGAAATCCAGAGGTCTTCAGACGTGTCGTGGCTGTTGAAGAAGACACCTTTTGAATCTCACCCGGGATTTCTTGAGAGATCATTCAGTGAGCGAGTCCTCCCTCTGGACTCCACACTGAGCTGAAAACTGCGCGAATTCCATTGTACAACCGAGAAAAAAACTGATGGACCAAACAACGACATTTGATGATTACAAGAAATTCAAGAAACACAACAGTCCGAACACAGGTTTGAATCCCGAACGCTTGATTTAAAAGACAAAGCGAAGGATAAGACCTGTAAACTCTCTTTGTGTCTTACAGTTTATGATATAAAAAAATCTTTCAGAATAATTTCTTGCTGCTGATAGACTATTTATTGAATTTTAACAAAATGTTTTTTAATTTTTAACAAAAAAGTGTGCACACTTATAGAACCAAGGCATTGAAAGTTTTTTTAATTGTTGTTCCAAAAAATGTTCCATTTGTTTTCGTTCTTAATGTTGTTGATTAAAAGATCTTATTAAATGCGAAAAAATCTGAATGTGAAAAAAGGTCAAAATGCTATTGAAAAAATCAGTAATGTGAGGAAAGATGAATTGTGGGAGCCCCTTACCTCCCCATGTCATGCTGTATTTCTCACTCATTCTACTGGGAGTGGTGCTGTCGCTTCTGGATAAAGTCTGTCAGTAGACATTCCAGACGGGTCAGGTACTGTATGACTGCGCTTCGGCACAAGAAGAGACATGTGACTTGCGAGGATCACAGCAGTGTCATTCACCATCCAGAGCCCAGATAGCTCAGTTGGTAGAGCATCAGACTTTTAATCTGAGGGTCCAGGGTTCAAGTCCCTGTTCGGGCGTTTGTGTTTTCCTTAAGTGTATTGTGAATTTAATTATAAATCGTATTTTATCTTCCACTCTTCTAGCTGTACTGTCGATATTTTAAAAGTTAATCACTTGTATTTTCTTTAGTGTTTCCTTTCACAAACCGAAAATGTTCAAGACTATTTTGTCACCACACTCCACGTAGATAATCACAGGAAAAGAAAAGGAAACGCAGTGAGGAGCTCACACAGTGAGTACTCTTGAATACAACAAGAGGAAAGGCACACTGTACATCTGCGGAACATCACGTCCGAGTTTACAGTGACGGCTTCTATTTCCACTGATGAATGAGACAGATTCATGAGGAGATCCTACCCACAACTAAGCGAACACATCGCTATTTCGGTCTGATGTAGAGGCTCCATTTGTGTCAGCAGTACTATAAATGTAAGTCTTATACACTTTCAGGGGCTGCATCTGTAGCGCTTCATCTAAGAAGACTGTTTTACTTTACCACACGGTTACATTCACCCACCCAATTTATTCTCAGAATACCCAATGGCTCAATAACCCCGTTTTCCCCTGGGAACCACCAGTGTACAGTCCCATTCCATTCAAAAATATAACAAATATATTAAATTAATATATTCAATGAACAAATATATTCAATGAACTGTGTAACACAAAGCTGAAACTGTTTTTTGGGATGGCTGAGTGGTTAAGGTGTTGGACTTAAGCCCAGTAAGCAAATGTCTATGTGGGTTCAATCCCTGCTCCTGTAATTTGCTTTTGAAGTGACAGAACACTTTGAAGATTTACACTCTATTAAAATATGTATTTACTAAATTTCAGTTCTCTTCACTCCCTGGGATAACTGAACTCTCACTATCACATACTTAAGGCTTTACATGCATTAGCTGTGATACAGCTCCTAATAAAGACAGAATGAAACTGTATCAATAATAAATGACATGTTTTAAACAAACGTGTATTGATAAACTTCATTATTAATAAAAGTGGTGTGACGGGAAAGCAAATTAAATATTACAATGATATTCCAAGCAACTGATGTGTGCCGGAACCAAATGTCATCCACTGTGGGCTTTGTAAATTGTTTAAAAATTGTAAGTGAAGTTGAGACAATTAACAATTTGTTGAATCCTGCAGTTACAGATTAAAATGTGAGAAGATTTTCTCTGGGTTTATCTCTTTCCGAGTGCCTGATGTGAATATGCTGAACGCAGTGTCTTTGATTTATGTACTCAAACAACCAAAGAATCCCATTCTTGTCATCCTATGGTTTGTCAAACGTGATTTTTTCAAAGTGGGTGCGATTTCGTTTGGTCTTTCGCTCTTGTACTAGAGCAGTAATGTTTCTAGACACGCATGAGCATGGTATAGCAGGCTGACAGCAGGAACATGTGGCCCACAAGCAGTGACAGTATTAGAGGTGTCTGCAGTATGTTGGTTTGTGAGCAGCGATAAAATAAAATGCCGAGGAAGCAGGTGTGCCTGCATTAATAAAGCTCCATCGAGCGGAAAAAGTAACAGAAGAACCAACCTAAATCCAACAGAAAGTTTCTGTAGCTAAAATCACAGGCAAAACTGCCACAGGCTTGAACTCACAACTTCAGCATGACTTCACTATGTACTGCTATATAAGTACAATGCACTGACCAACTGTGCCACTGGAGCTGCACAATGGGTTTGTTACATGTCTTAGATGTATTTATTGGAAGGTTGCAGAAATCATAAATCACTGATTTCATTATCTGCATGTTTAATATCCAGGAGAGAGAACTCCTTCAGGTTCTACAGCTCATAAGTGCACTTTAAGAAGTCTGCTTTTGTGAGATGGATCTCCGAGGTGCAGCTTTTTTCTAATTACTAAAGATACCTCTACATTGTAAACTATGTGAAGACCTAGAAAAAGGAACATGGCGTTAGTTGAAATAAGCACTGAATGGGTTAAAACCCACGCTCTTTGAATTGCTAATGCGATGCCTTGAGGAGAATAAATCAACATACTGTATTCACACAGGTCACTCGGCCACGGACAAGAACGATCAGCTACCACCACTATTATTATCATTATTATTATTATTCAACCATTTGGGGAACAATACAGTTGAACAATCCCACTGTTCTTACGGCAAGAAAAATAACATGAGACCACTGTAAGAGGACGAGTGTTGTAATTGTTTGAACAATTGATTTCTATTTTTCCCTCTTATGGGCAACCCTGTGGTATTTCTTTTTCTCTTCGTTGTTGTGCACGGGCTAGTTCTGCAGCGATATTTGCCGCAGAAATTTCTGCGCAGCTCCGTATTAAATCTGTTCTCAACTGCAATGGACAGAAGACGACTCCAGTAGATGGCTGTGTAGTTGTGTAGGACCACACACGACACAGTGACAGTGCGGCTCTTAATGGACTGGTACACAGACCACATGAGAGGCAAGCAAAACGCTTTTAAAATTCCAAAGGCTCACCAAGTCAGAGGAACAGCAATGAACTGAAAAGATCTGTTACAGACGTCTATGTCAACCTCTTTAGAGCTATAAATGCCATTTGTTTAATTTATCTGTAGATTAACACTCCCAAGTAACAGCACTTTACAGTATATTCATGTTAATTCCGCTGGTGGACATTAGCTGGTGTTTTTTGTAACAATTTGTTTGCTCTGCTGTAAGGAATAATAATAATAACATCACTTGATTAACCCTTTACAATTTATTGCATTAGGAATGATCTTTTTGCATACCCCAGCTTGCTCTCCATGAGGCACACAGATAAGGAGAGAGCCTGGGGTCAGAGCACAGGATCTGCCATTGTATGGTGCCCTGGAGCAGTTGGGGTTAAGGGCCTTGCTCAGGAGCCCAGTGGAGTAGGATTCCTCTGCTGGCAGAGGGATTTGAATGAGCAACCTTCCAACCACAGGCGCAGATCCTTAGCCACAGAGCCACTGCTCCACCCCAAGTATGTAAAGTAAAGTATAGTAAAGAATATACAGTATATAAAGCACGCAAACTTAAATGTTCAAAGTTTTCAGGCTCTTTAGCATTTTCCTTCACATATGGAAAAAGTTCTATGTGTTCTTGTCACATTTCTCCAAGTAGATAATCTACACAAGTGCGCATGTAACAGTACAGGACATACACTGAGGAATTCGCGCAGCTTTCAGCTCAGTGCAGAGTCCAGAGGGAGGAATCGCTCGCTGAACGATTTCTCAGGAAATCTTGGTTGAGATTCAACAGGTGCTTCTTCAACAGCTAAGACAAGTTGGAAGACTCATCGAGGTCTGAAGAGATCAGCCTCTGTGACAGAGTGTCCAGTGACACTAACTTACTGTCCTACTGTTCTCTGCTAACGTAGAGGGTGAATGTTGATTTAGGTGAATGTAAGGTTTCTTTCTTGTAAAATATTTTCGAGCGTATTTTTGCTGCTGAAAATTAATCTTGTGTATTTGAATGAATTCTGATATTGTCACCTAATTCTATACATTGTTTCATCAGACTAGAACATTTAGAGGAGCTCAATTGCATTAATTAATTGCATAGTGATATTATTTCTTGCCGTTTAAATACTTCAGTCAAAACTGTAGAGAAGTTGCTCCTGTTTTCACCATTATAAGAACTGTGATGCACCAGTAATATTTACTCTCATAAAAGTATTGTCATTGTATTGTTCTGTTCCGTTACAGCCTTGAGTGACACAAATCTTCTCCTTTACTGCACTACACTTCTCCAGAGGCCAGTTCAGCACACAAGGATCCTCAGTCAAACAAACACTGCAATCATTTGATAAATGCCATTTCTCATCCTTTCTCTTAGTGTTGGTGCTACTATTGTATGCAAAGGAGGCGACTTGACAATGAAAGGTGTAATCATCTTAAAGAGAGTCTTCATGAAGGTGTGTGTCGGCAAGCTCTCCTCTGGCAATTGACCGGGCTTGTGAAGAAACCAATCTCATTCAACAACCATACAAATTGCACAGCTTAAGGCACATGAAGCACAATTCGTGGGCTAATTGACACAAAACAATGTCACTTCACATTATCCACAAAGCTGTTTTGCTTGTTGACTACCTCTTCCTACATTACAGTGAGCACATACTGTATATTTCAGTATCTTTTATTTACCTTACTATTTTACTGTTCCTTTCACCCATGTGGAGATGTATCCACAGCCAAAACCCCGTGTTTCGCCCTACGTTTGTGCCAGTTTTACAATCGGTGTAGGAGCCTGCCTTACAGAGGTCCAGTGGCACAGTTGGTCAGTGTGTGGTATGCATGTAGCTGTGCACAGTGGAGTTATAATGAGGTTGTGTGTTCAAACCTTCCCTGGAGCATTAAGTCTTTTGAACGTTTTCCACCCATAAAACGTTCATTTGCCATAGTAGTTTCACTGTGACTTTGCAGGTAAAATATTCTTAATGAGAATAATATTTCATATGCGATAAATAACTGAACTAGAAAATATTGGAGAGAAATGGCTAGTCACACTATTTGCAGCAGGCACTCAGACAGAGAAATGTCCTGTCATTAAAGAAAATTCATGAAGAAGAGGAGTGACATCATTGCAAAGGCAATATTTTCTGATGTCTGTCTTGGTTAATAATCATTTGCGTGGGAATTACTTCTGTCATTATTACTAATACTGATAAAAACAGAGAACTCACAGCTCTCTGGAAGTTGGCCTGGACTCTAGAAAGTGTTTTTATTTGCAAGCGGCTCTGGAACTCAACACCTGTTGATGGGTCACTTCTGTCAGACACATCAGTGAAACCCAAGCCCACCTACACACACATTCACACACACTGACAGATATACTGTACACCTACACTCTCACACACATTTACACTCACAGACACATCACACATTTATACACACAATAAGACACTCACACACTCACATATATACACTCACAGACTCACAGATACACAAATAGACACTATATACGCACATAGACACCTACATACACTCTTAGGTACAGACACACTATAACTAACACTTATGCAGATACTGCTAATATTACAACAGTAACACAATCACCAAAACTTACACTATCATTGTTACTAACACTGACAAAAACTACTACTAGACTAATAATACTAACATGATGATGATGAGTGTTAATACTCTGACACTAACACTATAAGTATCATTAATATTACATAAATACTTGCATTAAAACTAAAACTATCAGTAATGCTATCATCATTAATACTCACATAGACACTACACACACTGACAGACATGCCCACACATACACTTACAAATATAAAACTACACACTGACAGACACCACACACTCACGGACACAAACCATGCACACACATTCTCAGGCATGCATTCACAGAAACAAATAGACACTATGCATACTCATAGACACACACTTATAGACACCAAACACTCAGAGACCCCACACGCTCACACACTAACAGACACAACAAGCTCACAGACACATACCTCCACACACACAGACACCACACACTTCCAGAAACGCACCCACACACGCACAGATACCACAAACTCACTTACCTACAGATACACTATAACACAAATATAAATACTACAAATACTACAACAGTAACACAATAATTATAATTAATATTAACATGAATATGAACATTTAAACTAAAACAATCAGTAGTGCCACTGTCATTAATACTCACATGAACACTAGCATTAAAACTACCAGTTGTAATCTCACTGATATTAACATGAAGACACTGATATTAGTATTAGTTGCTGCTCGTGACGTCACACCGCTCTCTGTGACAAATGCGAGACACTTAGACGCGTGCAGTGACGAGGCGCCTGTCGCCGTGGTTACCATTCTTATGATTTATAAACACTGGAAAAATGCATTTAAACTGTTACTTACATACATTTATGAACTTGAAATATCATTTTCTATCTCTAGGATACAGTTACCTAAATAATAATATGTATAATCATTGTTTAATTTCGGATTGAATATTATGAACCCTAAACGCACTATGGTAATTGGTCGATACAGTCTTTATTAACTGTTTTCTAGATACTTAAACAGGGTCAAGAAAAGAATCAGTACTCACCAATCGGTGAAGTTAATCGATTTTTCTACGGTTCTTCAGTTGAAATAATTGGTTGTCGATAGATAAGTGATCAATAACTCTTCTCCGTGAGCTCCGTGCGCCTCCCGCGCTCTTTCTCTCTCTGATCCCGGTGCTCTGGCTGGTGTCTGTGACGTCACAGCGCTTATTCTGACAGACAGAGCGCGTCTCTGCTGCTTTTGTGTCTTTTTCATGAATGCCAGAGGTACTCGAAATGTTGCAAAAAGAAAAGCGTTTTTTTTTGTTTTGTAAAAAAGTGAGTGCTGATTTTTATTTTATACAGGAAACGCATGCATGTTGAAACACTATTTAAATTCTATAAATAACTGAGAAATAATAAAGCAAGGAAAACATGATATATGTACAGATGCAGCCATTCAAAATGCGCGGGCGATACCGCATTATTTTCCGGTACGCTGTACGCAGTCTACCGCAAGCTACCGGTAAATACCGCGAGTTACCGGTAAATACCGCTAGCAAAATAATAGTATCCGGAATTTCCGCAAGGTGGAGCTAATAAAGCTCAACCTCTCATGTTTGAGCTGTAGCCATCAAAGTCTTTAACGAAGATATTAATAATAGTATTAATAATAAATGACCTTGGACAAGCTGTAAACTCAAAGTATTGCCCTGGTCCACATTCTTTTTTTCATTGACCGTCTTTGTAAAAGTAACGCCACAGCATTTCGCAATCACGCATTTTTTTCCAATCATGCAAAGTACAGTGATTCACCATGCCTTTCACATGCTCATAAAAGAGATTGATTTAGGGACATAAACATATTACCGTATGCAAACTGTACTGTATACAGTATGTATATGTATATTTAATGTCTTAACTGTGCCCGTTTAAGTATTGAATATTCATATCTAATTTTACCACTGAAGGGAAATCTTAGTAGCTGAGCATAAAAACAATAGGAGCATACTGCAACGCGTGTGAAGGCCATAAACGATATTAATTTTGGAACATAAACATACAGTATATGGCTGGTCTCGGTACTTTAAAGAAAACATACACGAAACATGGTTTCATTATGACCAGAATCTTGAGATATTTTTAACTTGATTTACAGTATTTGAGAGGTATGTCTTAACACCGATACTACAGTGCTTAAGTACTACTCACGTATATGTTTCTAGGTTTATATTATGCATTTCATACGGTCAAATTACTTTTGAGCAACTAATAAGAAGCGCGAAACGGTATGCGTTTTACTTTCGTTTCGTGCTGGGACCCGTGGATTGATTAGAGATATCAAGTACATACAAGTCATTTTTTAAATGTTGTAGTTCGTCTTGAAAAAATGTTACGAGTACATCATCTATCAACAATTACACAGGTTCTGTTTCCATATTGCGGATTTTGGTTACGTAATATTATTTTCTAGATTTCACGTTGTGAATATATGATTTGGGCAAACAGAGCCGCAAAGAAGTACATTATGGGTTGTTGTTTTTTTTTGCAGTTTTATCTAGAACAAGCGATGCTTAAACCTTTGTCTGATTCTTGTGAAACTATCCACACGACAGTTACAGTACCTAGGAGTTGACTTCAGTGATGTCACTGATGGGATGTTTCTAAAAATCCATCCTCTGTAAAACGTCTTCTCTAGTTGTCCTGCATATGTATTCGCTAATGAAGCTGTGTGTTCTGAGCCTGGATCTCTACATTTCTGTATGAACCACCTTAGAGGGCTAAAGACAGCTTGTGTTTAAATTGAGTGTAAGGCAATTTATGCTTCTAAAGTCATGGTCAGCATTTTTGTACTGTGCTGTAAACTTGTTCTGTGCCTAGTCACATTATTTTATAGCGTTTTCATAGCGTTATCAAATCTGGTGGCGCTGTGTTAGTTTCCTGACTCCCATGTCACATAGTCTGTGATTGTAACCTGTAATACCGGTTTAATTCGTCACAGCCAGCACTCCGGTTGTAAAGTAGAAGCAGGCGAGATTTCCAGCGAAAAACACCTCCCCCTTCTTCAGGTGTGAGGGTCTTCTGCTCAGAATGAAACGCTAAAATGTAATGTAGGCTCTGAATGGGTTCTGACTTGCTTTAACAAAATATGTTTACAAATCCTTTCACCTGGCATTTTCGTAGTTAGAAATTATGGAACGCTCTGTTAAAAGCAAGGGAGTTTTTATGTCCGTTGCAGTTCTTTTGCAACATGAATATAATTATATCGTTATTAATTTCTTGAGATACGCGATTCCATATTATATTCCCTTTTAATCAAATTCTAAAAGTATGCTTGTTGACTCCGGTATCGCGTTAGTTAAAGACTTCGATGCTTAAAATGTTTAGGAGAAATGGAATACTGGTGTGTATGTTTTCTTTAAAGTACCGAGACCAGCCATATACTGTATGTTTAAGTTCCAAAATTAATATCGTTTATGGACTTCACACGCGTTGCAGTATGCTCCTATTCTTTTTATGCTCAGGCACTAAGTAAAAGGAGATGCTTCATATTGCTTGACTAATTTTAAAAACTAAGTTAGAAATGCAGACGCTCCCTCGGTGCGCTGCTCTGGTGCGCCGGCTCTTACACAGTGCCTGTCTGCCGTAAGCGTTACAATATACATACCCAACACTGCTTGTACCCATCTGTCATGCAAATAAAACACCTTGAATTGAATTGAATTGAGGGGAGAGGGGGGAATACTAAAGGCAATACTGGCTCAATACCCTCGATGGGCTTTGACGTGCTAATGCGTTGGTTTAACAGTCCGGGTGTGGCAGGCTTCCAATGTCAACTCGACTCGATTGGAAGACAATGAACGTATTTTGTGATATTTAGAAATATAAATTTGTTTGGTGCGAGTGAGGTTTTATTTAATCTCTGACCAAGGGAAACGTTTCATTTTTTCAAAGAAATGTTTGTTAAAAAATAAAGTCATAGTTCTATGGGATTCAATCACAGACCATGTGACAAGGGAGTCAGGAAACTACTCTAACACACAGCGCCACCGGATTTAATAACGCAATAAAAACGCTATAAAATAATGTGACTAGGCACAGAAAAAGTTTACAGCACAGTACAATAATAAATGCTGACCATGACTTTAGAAGCATAAATTACCTTACACTCAATTTAAACACAAGCTGTCTTTCTGTATGAACCTCTAAGCTGGTTCATACAGAAAATGTAGAAATGCATTAGCCTGATTATGATTAAAAAACACATAATTAAACACGCGTTTGCGATTTAAATCAGAACACGATTTAAATCAATATAAATGTTTATATTGTAACGCATACTGTCCAGCCTCCATTTCTCTATAAAAATTTACTCTGTTGCACACACACACACAATAGAAGGAGGAACCGCTGTCAGAAGGGAAGATATGTTCAAAATATCGCAAATATCGTTCATGTTGCGATATTTTGAAATATAAAAGTCAATTTATTGTCCATAATATCGCTATTCTATTTTTTCGAAGAAATGTTTGTTAAAAGAAAAGTCCGGCACCAGCTGGATTCGATCACACAACCTCCCAGTTGCTAGTCACGCACCTAGACCAGTCGGCTAGAAGACAGCTCGCATGAACAGGCAGGCGAAAAAGCCCTACACAGCCCTGTCGCAGCACACGAATACCGTTATTAAATTCTTTAGATACGCGATTCCATATTATATTCCCTTTTAATCAAATTCTAAAAGTATGCTTGTTGACTCCGGTATCATGTTAGTTAAAGACTTCAAAGCTTAAAATGTTTAGGGAGAAATGGAATACTGGTGTGTATTTTTTTCTTTAAAGTACCAAGACCAGCTACAGTATATACTGTATGTTTATGTTCCAAAATTAATATCGTTTATGGCCTTCACACGCGTTACAGTATGCTCCTATTCTTTTTATGCTCAGCTACTAAGATTTCCCTTCAGTGGTAAAATTCAATATCTACAACGGGCACAGCAAAGACGTTTTTACTGTAAGTCTTTCTACGACAGACCAACGGACCACGAGTGCCCCTGTCGGTCAACCAATCACGTACTGCGGTGCCACGCGTCATCTTGCGTCATACTGAGCGACGTCACCTGCGGTACGTGTCTGTGACGCGCACTTTGAATGGCTGCATCTGTAAAAATACAATTTGATCACATAATTTACTTCATTACCTCTGGTGGTTATCTGTTTTTTTCTGTTGTGTTTTTTTCTCTTGTACATGTTTCTTAATCTTCTGGTTGTAGTTAAATTTGTAAATTCTATACGTTTAATAAAAAAAGTTTTAAAAAATAGCGCATCTCTGCTGGAGGAGACTCCTGGTTTTCATACAAATATAACATCTCCAAAAAACTAAACCGGGCTGTGAAGAGAGGCGATTTATAACAGTTGGAGAAGGAGAGCGACAAACCGAGGAATGAAAATCATTAAACAGAAAAAAAATAGTTTACTTCACAGATTAATGCGTTACAAAGCGTACCCGTGTGGAGCAGTAGAGAACGAGCACAAGTCCCTGAAATAAGCACTTTTAAGGGTTTTACACGAATCTTCAGAGTAAAAGAGCCAGGAGGATCAGACTCCTGATCCTGGAGGTGTATACTGGTTTTATTTCCACCAAGCTCTCACTTCTATAGGTAGTCTGATGATTTCACTTAACTTTATAACTGTAACAAGACTTCATCTAATTGTACATTTATAAGACTGTCTGTGAGACACTTGTGAGAGCAGCTGAATCCCAGGGCTGCTGTGGAATCACACACAGACAGATCTTCTTCTGTGTGATCTGAGTCCCACTGCTCAGAGCTACAGACTGGTCAACTGGTCACTATTTTAGTCACGACCATCGGCCTTTGGCTACTAATAATCAATATACTGATCAGAGTGTCAATACTGGTGTTTATTACATAAATACAAAAATAATTCCACACTCACTTGTGTTATAAAACACTTAAAAAACATGTTTGGAGGCTGATATACATTAAAGAAACTAATACTGAAGGGCTGGAAGTCCTGGAAAGGGTTTATTGAAGTTTCTTGCTTCTGCCCTGGAACAGAGCCCACAGCTGCCAGATCAGTGACCCCTGAGCCCAGTTCACAGAGAGGAGAATCAGGAGCTCTTTTATGTCTCTAAGAGGGCTGGGAGAAAGAGGAAAAGGGGGAAATGTGACTTGAGTCCAGGCTGTTCTGTCTGATATTGTTCATGTAGCAGTATTGATTGTCTGAATATCTTCTGGTTCTGGATTGTGAGGATAGAGAGCAGTACAGCATTGAGCTTCTGTCTGAGTGTGAGTCTGAGCTGTGAATCTGACTGAGAAGAGAATAATGATTTTTTATTCTGTCTCTGAGAATTTTTCTTCTTTGCCAAGTGGTGTTACATCCCCTTCAGATACTCTGCACAGACTTCCAGAGTGAGAGAAGAGGAGAGAGAGATGGACAGATAAGAGCACACACAGCGAGAGAGACATACGTCTTGATTTACTTTGAAGCAAGTTTCAACGGTAAACGCAGACGTCACTTTGAGCACTTGGTCTTTTATAGTACAAATATCACACTGTGCTCTACATGGGCGTGTCTTCAAGATCGTTGTGAACCAAACCTTCTGCTTTCCGAGGCAACTGATTCTTTCGTCGTTAATTCCCAAATCTTCAATGAGAATCAGTGAAACGAAAACCAAGCACATGTACACACTCGCGTCCTAGCGTGAAAAAAATGATGGAAGCATTTGAGAAATAAGAAGAGTAGTCTGAACAGCTCCGGCCTATGAACTGCTCTACAAAGTGATCGCTACCTCCACACCCAGTTTATAACACTGACAATGATGCAGGAAGCACAGCAAAGTTGTAAAACCAGCGGTTTTCTCAAAAGTAAAATCTTCATCTTTTAAATATTGTCATCCATATATTTTCGTTTTTCTCTTTTTCACATTACACGCTTTCGAGAAATAGACTGTCTTGTAATGAAGGCTGCATTAGAAAATGTGTATCTAAATTAAAATCGGGTTTATGACTTTTGCGTTATTCAGCCTTCTTAGCGCTTGGGTCTCGATTCAGATATTGCAATGAAAGCAACAGGGGAGTAAGTTTCCCTTTTCTAAATCAAAGGTGATTTGCTCACAAGGAAGTATAAAAACTTCAGCGTTTACTTTTTGAAGACCGCAAATTGTCGGAACAATATTGCTTCATAAACTAATAAGTAACGTTTCTGAGCACGCATTGTATTACTAATGCTGTTATTAATACAAAAAAAGCTTAAATTCACATAATGGAATTTGGACGGCTCAAAGTAGTCTATTCCTTGTACAACTTTACTTGCCCGCTGAGTAGAGTTTAAAGCAACGGCAGCAGATGTAGCAGTAATAGCAACAGCATGGTTAGAGTGACACAATACACTCTATGAAAGAATTGTGGCTTCAGATCGTTCTGTTCTGTTGAAGCTACCTACAGGCTCTGAACTGTTGACATTGGCTGTGATCTTCTTTTCTCAGGTTTCATGAAATTCTTCACATATTTGAAATATTTCATTCGGGTTCGCCTAATACACGGTGCAACCCGTACCTGCAGCAGAATGCTGTGGCACATTAAGCCGTTTTGTTTATCGGTTGTAAGGATTGAGGAGCGTACTACAAATCGAGCAAGCGAAAAGAAAATTAAACAGGAGTCACTTTTTGGATTGCTAATCCATTGTGCTCTGCTCGTCTAGGTTCAAATCCCATCCTTGTCATGGTTAAGGCCTGAGACGTGTGTCACCGTTTTTCTGCATTTGTTTGCATTTGTTTCCTCTTCTACTCTTGTACTGGAGCAGTAATATTTCTAGCGGTGGACGAACATGGTATCACAGGCTGACAGCAGGAACACGTGGCCACAAGCTGCAGTACATTGGTTTGGGAACAGCAATATCTTTCCTGTGGAGACAGGTGCGCCGGTATTAATACAGCTCTTTCGAGCGGAAAGAGTAACAAGAACTGACTTAAACTTACCAGTTATGTTCAATAGCTAAAAACACAAAACCAACCTCTTCAGTGGTTGAATCTAAATTACAGAAGCCAATGCTGCCATCAAGGAAAAAAAAAATCTTGAGTTATGTAGTTTTGAGACTAAATATCTGACTTTCAGTTTGAAGCGGTACAATGGATTCCAGGTCACATTCGTTCTTAATTCATATATATGAGTGTGATAATGGTTAAAACTGTGTTTACATGAGGAACAAATGGTAACCTTTTCATTCCGAGAAGAAAGTCAGTCTGTATGCATTTCTCAGCGTGCACATTATCAGGAACACTAAACCCACAGTGCCAGCAAACCTTTCGATAGTCTGTAGGTACTGCCATTGCAAATGTAACAGGTTGTTCATACACACACGATATCGTTGCTATCTCGCAATTAGGAGATAATTTTGTATTTCTTAATTAGGAGAATTCTGGATTTTTTTCCTTGGTGGCAACAATGCACTTCCGCAATAAATCATAGACTCTGCTTTCAAAATAGCTGCACCAGGCACTTGGACACAGATAAACATAGGGATTTAAAATTCAGGAATATGAATGGTCAATTGCTTACAGTTGGGTTTTTTACGTTTCGTATTTAGCGATTTGTATATCAATCTTTTAACAGTTCATTAAAATGCATACAATATATCAATATATAAAATAAAAACAACAGCACCGTTAAATGCTGGGGAGACGGGTAGTTTTTTTTTTACAATCAGATGCCAATCTCTAATGCTGTGTGTGAGAGCTTACGTAACTTTCCTTTTCTCACATTTTCTAACGACTATTCCTAAGGTGCACCCTGTCAACTCCTAATACTTTTTAAAAGTCTGCCTGCATGTTTGATTATTGTCGTTTTATTTAGAAAAAGTTCAATATTGATCATAACTAAAGAAAATTATGATTAAGAATAAAAATGATTGTATGAGAAGCAGGAGGAATCTCTTCTCTCCTATGGAGCATGAGCTGAATCGGGAGTGAGACATTTCGTATGCTCGTGCATATGTCAACGCATGACCTACATCGTAAAACTAAAACTAAATTAAAAACTAACATTAAGTTGTCAGAGATATTCATTTATATACAAACAAGAGACAGACAAAGTAATAATTCTACATTTACTTGTCCTACACTGATCAGACTAATTGAAATGTATGGAAGCCCGTTTCCGCGCTATGGTATCTCAGAATTCCGACAGCTGGCAAGGCCTGAGTTCGAGCTAATGCAGTGAGACATGAACTAGGGTGGGAGCGGCGAAGGCACAAGCCCTAGAACCCGAATCCGTTACAATAACAAAAGGACAGACAATGAAATATGGGATATTTTGAAGTCGCAAATGTGGGATATAAAGTCAGAATTCTGAGTTTTTAAGTCACAATTCTGAGATACCATAGCGCGTTTTTTTTACTCCCTGGCGGAAACGGGCTTCCATACAGATGCAACCATTCAAAGTGCGCGTTACAGACACGTACCGCAGGTGGCGTCGCTCAGTGTGACGCAAGATGACGCGTGGCACCGCAGTACGTGATTGGTTGACCAACAGGGGCACTCGTGGTCCGTTGGTCTGTCGTAGAAAGACTTACAGTACAGTAAACGTCTTTGCTGTGCCCGTTGTAGATATTGAATTTTACCACTGAAGGGAAATCTTAGTAGCTGAGCATAAAAAGAATAGGAGCATACTGTAACGCGTGTGAAGGCCATAAACGATATTAATTTTGGAACATAAACATACAGTATATAGCTGGTCTTGGTACTTTAAAGAAAAAAATACACACCAGTATTCCATTTCTCCCTAACGATTTTAAGCATCGAAGTATTTAACTAGCATGTGAAATAGCGTGTGAAAAAGTGGTAGTTTTAAGCTTTTCTGCTAATATAATATGGAATCGCGTATCTAAAGAATTTAATAACGGTATTCGTGTGCTGCGACGGGGCTGTGTAGGGCTGTTTCGCCTGCCCATTCATGCGAGCTGTCTTGTAGCTGACTGGTCTAGGTGCGTGACTACCAGCTGGCAGGTTGTGTGTTTGAATCCAGCTGGTGCTAGACTTTTCTTTTAACAAACATTTCTTCGAAAAAATAGAATAGCGATATTATGGACAATCAATTGACTTTTATATTTCAAAATATCGCAACATGATCGATATTTGTGATATTTTGAACATATCTTCCCTTCTGACAGTGGTTCCTGCTTCTATTATGTGTGTGTGTGCAACAGAGTAAATTTTTATAGAGAAATGGAGGCTGCACAGTATGCGTTACAATATAAACATTTATATTGATTTAAATCGTGTTCTGATTTAAATCGCAAACGCGTGTTTAATTATATGTGTTTTTTAATCATAATCAGGCTAATGCAACATAAATTGATACAGTATCTTTGTCTTCTAAGTATCTTAATAAACTTTCAGCATAGCTTTCTACCCATCAAGATTTATATTTCTTGGGATTTTGGGATCAAATGTGGAAGGATTAGATTATAATCGTTTTTATTTGTCAAATACGTGATTGTATTTCTGAATGTTATGTGACACCTACAGTAGTTCACTGCTTTAAATACATCGAATTAAGAAAGTTATGTGTAGCACTTTAGAACTTTTTTCTGAACCAGGGAAAATCTGATCATGTTTCTCTATAACAATAATAAAAAACTTTATTTTACATATCGCCTTTAAAAGTGGCATCTCAAAGCAATACAGTAGATCGAAAAACAGTTAAAAGGGACCAAATTAAATACCAGACAATCGCAAACGCGTTTTCAATAAAATTATTTTATTCATTCAGCAGTTTGTGAGAGGGACATCCAGCAGGGAGAGACACACACACCGGTTTTCATTGACAAAATTGTTTTTTTTTCAATTCCTCTTGTCTAACAGGAATGTTTTGTTTGTGGACAGACTGTTAGACAAGAGGAAAAGACCGCCTCCTCCTACGAAGCATTAATCGCGTATCTAAGGAAAATTGCAGTATACCTTTGTTCATGCACATCATTATACAGTACAGTATCTCAATTTGTATTTCGATTAAAAAAAATCGTTTGCCCAGCCACTACTGTTGTTATTGTTTTTATCCTGTAAAGCGTTTCCTTTTTCTGCGTTTTCCATTTCCTTTTTCTGATCACTCGCTTTCTGGATACACATCTCACCTGTCCTGTTCTTTGTTTTCCTGGTTTGCTGATTATGCCTGCTGCGGTCCACTCCTACCCTCACACCTAAAGAATACTATTTTAAATTTCTTGGCGCAGTTCATTAACCCTTGTATGTGCTGTCCGCGCCGAAAATGCAATTAAAAAAAAGTCAAAAAACGCGCTCAAAATACAATTTATGCCCTCTTACTAGAGTGTACAGTTTACACATGCACGACTTTAAAAGCTAGCAAGACAGGTTTCGATTCACATTAGCTGGCGAGCCTTGTTAAAAAACGAATGATAATGTAACATGCCACTGTTCATGAACAAAGTTATACTGAGATTTCCTAAGATACGCGATTAAAAAATAAATAAATAAAAATTTGAATCTCCTGCGGAACACATTCCATAAGAATCAGCGGTTTTACAGTATATATCGCCTTTAAAGGTGGCTTCTCAAAACGCTTTACGGGATAAAAACAACCAGAACAGCAGCAACAACAATATTGTATTTCGTTGCATTTTGAAAACCAAGTAATAACTTAACTATACAGTACGTGCAAACATTTCGTATGTTGCTGTCGTGAATGCCTGCGTACCCATAAGTATTTTATTTGCCTTGAGTCTGTCTACAGTATCTCTGTCCCACTACCCCCCTTTCTCCCTCAATTCAATTCAATTCAAGGTGTTTTATTTGCATGACAGATGGGTACAATTCTTGTTGGGAATGTATACTTTGATATTTACACCCGGCGCGGCACCGAGGGAGCGTCTGCATTTATAACTTGATTTTTAAAATTAGTCAAGCAATATGAAGCATCTCCTTTAACTTTTAAGTCCCTTAAATACATTGAGCACAGCTTTCTCACCATCCTTACACAAAGCAGAAACTGTCCGATGACTCACAGTACAAGTGGAAAAATTACAGATTTTAATCGTTTTTAATTTTGTCTTTAATTTTGCCTGTGGAGTGTATCTTATTAAGCTATAAATTGTATTTTGAGTGCGTTTTTTGACTTTTTTTTAATTGCATTTTCGGCGCGGACAGCACATACAAGGGTTAATGAACTGCGCCAAGAAATTTAAAATAGTATTCTTTAGGTGTGAGGGTAGGAGTGGACCGCAGCAGGCATAATCAGCAAACCAGGAAAACAAAGAACGGGACAGGTGAGATGTGTATCCAGAAAGCGAGTGATCAGAAAAAGGAAATAGAAAACGCAGAAAAAGGAAACGCTTTACAGGATAAAAACAATAACAACAGTAGTGGCTGGGCAAACGATTTTTTTTAATCGAAATACAAATTGAGATACTGTACTGTATAATGATGTGCATGAACAAAGGTAGTAGTTCAGGTGGGTAGCTGCGTCAGCATGCGTAGGCTGCAAAGGAACAAGTAATAGGTTTATTCCATGCTGAAAAAAAGAAGAAAGAGAACACAACGTTTCGGCCGTGGAGCCTTCTTCAGGTGTGAGGGTGCTCACACCTGAAGAAGGCTCCACGGCCGAAACGTTGTGTTCTCTTTCTTCTTTTTTTCAGCATGGAATAAACCTATTACTTGTTCCTTATGAACAAAGGTATACTGCAATTTTCCTTAGATACGCGATTAATGCTTCGTAGGAGGAGGCGGTCTTTTCCTCTTGTCTAACAGTCTGTCCACAAACAAAACATTCCTGTTAGACAAGAGGAATTGAAAAAAAACAATTTTGTCAATGAAAACCGGTGTGTGTGTCTCTCCCTGCTGGATGTCCCTCTCACAAACTGCTGAATGAATAAAATAATTTTATTGAAAACGCGTTTGCGATTGTCTGGTATTTAATTTGGTCCCTTTTAACTGTTTTTCGATCTACTGTATTGTTTGAGATGCCACTTTTAAAGGCGATATGTAAAATAAAGTTTTTTATTATTGTTATAGAGAAACATGATCAGATTTTCCCTGGTTCAGAAAAAAGTTCTAAAGTGCTACACATAACTTTCTTAATTCGATGTATTTAAAGCAGTGAACTACTGTAGGTGTCACATATCATTCAGAAATACAATCACGTATTTGACAAATAAAAACGATTATAATCTAATCCTTCCACATTTGATCCCAAAATCCCAAGAAATATAAATCTTGACGGGTAGAAAGCTATGCTGAAAGTTTATTAAGATACTTAGAAGACAAAGATACTGTATCAATTTATGTTGCATTAGCCTGATTATGATTAAAAAACACATATAATTAAACACGCGTTTGCGATTTAAATCAGAACACGATTTAAATCAATATAAATGTTTATATTGTAACGCATACTGTGCAGCCTCCATTTCTCTATAAAAATTTACTCTGTTGCACACACACACACAATAGAAGCAGGAACCACTGTCAGAAGGGAAGATATGTTCAAAATATCGCAAATATCGATCATGTTGCGATATTTTGAAATATAAAAGTCAATTGATTGTCCATAATATCGCTATTCTATTTTTTCGAAGAAATGTTTGTTAAAAGAAAAGTCTAGCACCAGCTGGATTCAAACACACAACCTGCCAGCTGGTAGTCACGCACCTAGACCAGTCAACTACAAGACAGCTCGCATGAACGGGCAGGCGAAACAGCCCTACACAGCCCCGTCGCAGCACACGAATACCGTTATTAAATTCTTTAGATACGCGATTCCATATTATATTAGCAGAAAAGCTTAAAACTACCACTTTTTCACACGCTATTTCACATGCTAGTTAAATACTTTGATGCTTAAAATCGTTAGGGAGAAATGGAATACTGGTGTGTATTTTTCCTTTAAAGTGCCGATTCCTGGAATCTGACTGGCTGACACCCCTCTGAAGTGGTTCCATAAAATCTGGTATACGGAAAAGAAAGCGTTGATAAATACAAGTGTCTTTTAATACACTCTTTGCTGTGCTCTTGAGGATCCTTGTGATATTTTAAGCTCTAGCTGAATGATAGGTGTCGCATTTTAAATCATTTTCGTAGTTAGAAATTATGAAACGCCCTGTTAAAAGCAAGGAAGTTTTTATGCCCGTTGAAGTAAAACAAAATGCCTGACAAAGTATGGCTTGGACAGATTCCAAGTGCTTGTACAAATGTGCTAAAGAAATTATACTTTGAGTATACAGCTTGTCCAAAGTCATCCATTATTAATACTATTAGTAATATCTTCAGTAAAGGCTTTGATGCATAAATATTTCTGATAAAGGTAGGTTGTGTACTTTTGTCCAACTGAGCAATCTTGCTTTCATAAAATATACCAACATTTTAATGACTGATGATTAACATGCTGTAATACACAGTTCAAAATTAAAGGCTCAAATGCTGTACATGAGAGGTTAAGCTCCCCCTGGCGGTTTTACAAGGCGACGCCGGATAGTTAACCACGTGACACCACGTTAACTGCGTCTTGCCGCGTGATACTGCGACACGCCCACCGGGGTATGCCGCGAAATACCTCACTCATTTTGAATGGCTGCATCTGTAGGTTCTCAGTGCTGCGAAGCAAAACCAATCTCCGAAAAATCAGACAATTATTATCAGATCATGTCAAAAGCTGATCAGTATTTCTTAACTGGGAAGCAAAGAAATGCTTGTATTACACATTTTAATGTGACATGCAATTACACGTGAAAAATAGTAAAATTATTTTCATTGCGGTACGTGTTGATAGAACACCCCCCTCGATAAATGAAAGTGTGGACGGACGTGTCGCATGTTCCGTACTCTGTCTGGCAGCGAGTTTAACACACTGTCCTCGGAAATTAGAAACTAATTGAACAATAAATTCATCTGAGCTAAATCTACACGTGTGGGTGATTTAATTCTGTCTAAATTGCATGGAACTCCTCCGCTGAGGTCAGATACACACGGGAAAGTGTGCAGGCTGCTTCACGGAGTCCCACCTCAGACTGGAAGCAGGTTCTAATTAGACGCTGAGAACAATCCGGGTCTCTGTGTGTAATTGATTGTGTTGATTGAGCGGTAATGTGACCAGGTGTGTGGTAGCAGGTCCTGCCAGAATAAAAACCTACTGTAGTCACTGCGCTCACACTTTATGCTCTCTTGCTTCAACACAGTTTGGTGGTTTACTTGTCTTACTCATGTAGCAGTTTAGCGGGACGTCAATTTGCGCTCGTTTCTCTTTGTGTTGTGCCTGTGCGCAGGGGCTGGGCTCTCCGCACTGATCTCCGCCGGCCGGCTGGCTGGGACTCTCGGGAATTAGCGGTCCAGGCCGACTTCCCGGCTCTCGAAGACGCAGCCCAGTCCTTAGTTAGTCATGGAAGAAAACTGAGAAGAGGTCGGAGTGGCCTCTGTCGTTCATCAACGATCCAGTCAGGCAGTACTCCTCTGTTAAGCGCCGTTTGTTCACATCGATTGGCTTTTTTTTGCCTTCATTCGTGCAAGTAGTAAAAGCAGACGCCCCTATTCTGCCGTGACCCGGATTCGAACCGGGGTTGTTGCGGCCACAACGCAAAGTACTGACCACTATACGATCATGGCGAGTTACAGAGACACACGAAGTTCTGATCTTTTCCGCCCCTGAATAGGATTGGTGAATTGAATAGCATTCAATTCACATCGAATATCACTGGCGAAGCTCAGCGCTGGGCCACTGGGCACAGTTTCGCACCGTTTCCGTAGTCTACTGGTTATCACGTTTGCCACACACGCGAAAGGTCCCCGGTTCGAAACAGATCGGCTTCTTTTGTCGCCACGCACACTGTTTGGGGATTCGCCTAGCGCTGTGATCGAACAGACCCACTCACCTCTTAATGTGGCGGGATCTGCACAGTGCATGTCGCAGCGCTTCCTGCTTTCACTTCAATGCGCATCCTTATGTCGAGTCATGTGCCGTGCAGCTGCTCTGAAAGCGAGAGCAATGAAAAGGTGTACGGCGCTGTGAAAGGAAACACAGAGAAGTGAAAGCCAGTCCTTTCTCTAAGGAGGTAGAAGAAGAGTGACTCCCCCTCAGGGAATCGAACCCCGGTCTCCCGCGTGACAGGCGGGGATACTCACCACTATACTAATGAGGAAGACATCGCTCTTGTCGACCCCCAGCATCGTGTCCCGACCCACCGTGCTGGAAGCCGACGCGTGCTGTGATTCCTTTACAGAGCAGAGATGACAACCGAGGAGCCGAGAGATCATTTCAGCATTTGGCAGCAATTCAGCTTTTCGAAAACAGAAACGACCAACTCGGAATGACTTGCTTTTAATGCTTTTCAAAGCTATCTTTGTGCACGACGACTGTGCCGCCTAGCAGATACAAGTGGGTCGTGGCATGAAAATGCAAGCGATGTTTATTTTTTGACCTGAAAGGTGCGAATAGAGAACAGCTTCTCTCGTCACTCTGTGTGGCGCAATCGGTGAGTGTGTTCTGCTATTAACTGAAAGGTTGGTGGTTCAAACCCCCCCCCCCCCCAGGGACAACCTTACTGGTATTGTCAATGTGAACACTGTCTCCGCTAAAGCCGAAACCATAACCCTCTTTATATTTGCAGAAAATGCGAGTCTTTTGCTCGTGTCCAACAACAACACTTGAGACCGGGGAAGTCCAATAGTGATCAACACCGCAACTCCCCAGAAAACCATATCCACCCATGGAAAAGTATCTTTGAATGGCTGGCAGGAGATATCATTTATACTCCTGTTGCGTCCTCTGCTAAAATCGTTTAGAAATACAACGCGGAATTGTTTGAGGACTTGACAAGCATTGTTACGTCAGCACTGTGAAGTTGGATGTTGATATTTTGATATATTTACCTTAATTTAACATAAATATAAACATAAATGCTGTACAATCTATGCTGTACAATCAAACACAGTTATATTTTGAGTCTCATGCTGGTCGTTGTATGGATCCAAAAGAAAATTTTAAAGCTGATACATTTTCGATTGGAAGTTGCATCTAGCTGCAATCGGTATCTTTTACTTTATGTATGGTAGTGGAAATATTTTTTTTAAATGTTTTCTAAAGAAGATCTCATGAAGCATTGCCAGGACCTGCCTTTAGCGCTCAGTAGCGATAACACTGTTGATATAGACGGAGAAGAACTGTAAGATGAATTGATGATCTAAGATAAAATAACTCTAACACCCCTCCTGTAACAGTGTTTGTATTCATAGCAAGTAATATTCTTTTTCAAACCCGAACGTTGCTTTTGCATTAAGTGTTATGTAACCATTAGCGGTTTCGGTAGCTTCTGAAGAGCGCACTTTTCCAAACTGAAGCCTATAAGAACATTATTCAAGACGCACCATGGCCCAGAATCGTTCATCGGGACTAGGATTAACATCAATTGAAAGTACTCCAAAATAAAAGATTTGACAGAAAAATTAAAAGTGTAGGCAAGGATTAAAACAACACCATAACTTCTTGACTTCCAATCTCTTTCCTGGTTCAGGCCATGTAAAATGACATAATCAGTGGAGTCATGCCGAGGTTGTGAGTTTAAGCCTCACCTGGAGCAGCCTGGTTTTCTGTCTTGACAGGTAAACTGTGGTTTGTGTTATTTGCTAAATAGAGAGAGGATTCTGTGCTAATTGTTCTCCTCCTGGGAGAGGTCAAGATGAGAAGTTCACGAGGCTGGTGGTAAATATCCTGTCCAGGAATATCGGGGCTGTAGGGGGTCAGATCTATAGATGTAGTGAAGACATAAGTGGAGATGGTGTGTCTTCTATCTGTGTGAGAGCTGGGCAGGAAGAATAATCTGTGGTCTGGGAAGAAGAGACCCTCGTTGGAAGAGTGGCGCTCCTCACAGGAGAGAATGAAAAATAAATCTTTTTCAGGGACGCTGATTTTTCTCTTTTGGGGAATTAAAAGCACGTTTAGCATGTGACTTCGTGGCGCAACGGTAGAGCGTATGACTCCGGATTAAAAGTTTGCACGTTCGAATCACGTCGAGCTCAGCTCATTTGTCTGCAGGTTCTGCTGGTACCAAACCTGGAAATTACACCATGCAGTTGAGTTTTATCTGTACACCACATAGGTAATCTGAACGAAGTAACAGCGCAGTACAGAACACCCAGTCAGGAGCTTATGCAGCGAATCATCTTGAACACGACAAGAGAAAAGGCACACTGCACATCCGCGAAACATCACGTCCGGCTTTAGAGACAGTAACATCAGAGAACGGAAGCTTCAGACCTCGTTTTTATTACAGGTTTAAGCAAACCTGAAAGTTAGGGAGTGTTTGGCCACTTTTGTTTAAAAAAGTGTCTGAAGCCTGTAATTATAATTTGTCCTTTTTTAATTGTGGTAGAAATCCACTCCCATGTACCAAGACCTACGGTATATTCATGTTTGTTTAAATGACTAACGCTTTTGGACATTAGCTGGTGTTTTTTGTAACGATTTGCTATTTCATGCAGGAAAGAAAGGAAACCAGACCCAACGTTTGCTTTCAGGTGCCGTCTATTTACATAACGGACATCTATTTCTGAGGAGCCTGATTTAAATCACACAACCCCGGTAGAAGTCGAATCGACAATCTTATAAACCGAAATCAGACGCGTTATCCATTAAACAACTTTAACTTTAACAGCGCCACTACTAGTACACCACCCCATCTACAATTTCTAAGTACGAAACGTGTTTTCTACATTTTTATCAGTTTTAAAAAATCATCACTTTTAAACAGACAAACCGTTTATGTGCCGCTCTGAATTTCTAATTGATTTAGAATTCAAAGAAAATAGCGTTTTGTTCCACAACGGCGTTAAATTATCACGTCTTTCATTCTACGTCTCTCTTGTAGTAAAGCAGACCTTGCTAGGTGAGCATTTGCTCCGGTAAATTAGGTCACTTTTCACGTTAACTCACTTCTTCTAAACACCACATTTCCTGGTGCACGTTTTCTCCATGTAAAAAATACATTTTCTCTACATGATTTCTCTTTTTTTCCATCAAAGTGTACAGAAAGAAGAAAGAAAGGAAAAGCGTCATAAATGAACTCTGTCGCCCGTGGGAGATGTCAAGCGCATTGGACATGAAAAGTGCCCGATAAAAGCCATGTCTGTACGTTTCTCTTAGTGTCGGGGCTCCTATTGAATGTAAAGGAGGCAACGTGCTCAGCCAGCCGACTCAGCGCTTACTTAACGCAGGTGTCTCAGAGCGGTGTGTCCAAGCGGCAGTAAAAGAGGAGAATTCTGCCGGCGCCGTGGCTTAGTTGGTTAAAGTACCTGTCTAGTTAATGGAAATCCTGGCTCCAAATACCAGCAGCCCATCGCCTGTGTTGCACTGGACACCCTGTAAATCATCAAAAGCACATCGAGCTCCTTGGTAATGAAATTGCCGGATAAAAGCCACTTCACATCCTTTTTCAACTTACTCAGCGAGCAGGCTCACCGCACACCGAACGAAGATGTGACAGAGAGGTGTGTCCAAGTGGCTTTAAAAGAGCAGCGCTTTGCCGGTGCCGTGGCTTAGTTGGTTAAAGCGCCTGTCTAGTAAACAGGAGATCCTGGGTTCAAATCCCAGCGGTGCCTGTCTTCGCATCGTTTATTGTTATAGACAACATGCTTCTGCATTATGGTTAAAAGAAGTGTTCATTTCGTTTTTGGCACAACTTGTTTTTCAAGAAATCCACACATTGCGAAAGATAAAATGCTCATCTTTCTTATCAATGCAAAAGAATTACTGCCAGCTGGCAAGAAAATGACAACGATTTTTTTTTACTTTAGCCAAAAATCTGTGAATGTAGAAAAAATACGACATGTGTCAGTTTCTATGGCACACTCAATCAGGGTGTCCTTCAGTTAATCACAACGTTGGTAGATCAAACGCACCCAGAGACACACTTCGAATTAATCTGATCTAAACATTACCTTCTCTAAATGTGATTGAGTTTCTTTCCACGTCCTTAGCCATCTTGATGTTTGCAGAGATTTTCAACTTTTGACACGAGTCAAACTACAAGTAAATAGTTGAGTTCCTAAGTCAATATCACCGGGAATGTGAATATAAATGTAAAAATCAATATTTCTGCTGTCTCCTGAGAAACACAAGTATAGAGTCAAAACACAATAAATAATGCTAAAAAACTATTCAGTTAACACCCAGATGTGACAAAACACATTTAAGACTTACATCCCCTTTAAATATGTATTTCCTTAATATCAGTTCTCTTCCCTCCCCAGGATACCTGCAAATTCACTATCGCATATTAAAGGCTGTGTGTAAGTCTTACATGTGTTCTGTCACATCTGGGTGTTAAATTAATAGATGTGTTGTGTTATTTAATATGATTTGACTCCACGCTTGTGTTTCTCGGGAGACAGCAGAAATATTGGGGATTTGCGGCTACAGAAAATAATGTGAACTTTACAGACAAAAGTAAGGTTACGTTAAAGAAACAAAAACTTATTGTCACCCTTTTCAACGTGATTTTTTAAGACATTTGTTCGGAATAATATATCTTCTCGTGTCTGTGGCTGTTATCCTACAATAACGGTGGTGAAATAACAGGAATGTGCGGAAAGAATCGGAGATAGAACAGAAGACTCATCTAGTCGATAGTAAGGTTGTGTAGGACCGCACACACTTCGATGTCAGTGTTGAGTAGTGTGGTTTAAAAGCTTCTTCACGAACCAGGAAGGAGTAGAAACCTACAGTCTTCTGATCCGTAATCAGACACGTTATCCATTGTGCCATTGGCGTGTGTATTGCATTCCTATACAGCACCATAATGAGTTCAGAGCCGCTACTAGTAATACATCGCCCCGGTCAAAATTTTCTCAATTAGATTCATGTGTTTTGTACGTGTGTCTAATTACTACGTCTTTCATTATGTCTGGTTTAAAATAATGTATCTTAAAAACAGACAAAGGGTTTATGAGTCTCCCTGAAATTCACACACGAAGAATAAAAAATATCGCGTTTAAAAAGAATACAGAGATGCCGGCGATAGAAAATGGAGCGTCTTAAGTGCGCGCTATCACTGAACTAAACTCCCGATCTGTAAGTTTGTCGGCAGCTTTTTAATTGTGTTAGGAAGAGCAAACAGTCCACAGTGTACATTTTAAAGGTCTAAGCAAAACAATCAGACGTGAGGATTATTCAGAACAGGAGCCTGTACTTCTTTGTATACTGAGCTTTCGGGTGAACGTCAAAGTGAAAGACAAATTCGCAATTTTCACTTTTTGATTAAGGAACAAGAAAACACCATCCTTCGAGCTGGATTCAAACCAGGGACATCAGAAATGCTCACTGTTTTTGTCTACAGTTTTAAGATCTAGCAACTGAGCTATCCAGAGGTCAGAAAATAAACGTTTTGTCACACGTGTAGCCCAATGTAGTGTAGTGTTCCTCTTTATTTAAATCCCAGTTCGACATCAAAATACTCACTCCCATAGTCTCGTTTAGTAGAAGAAATGGACCAGGCTTCTACTCTATAAACGTCGGAGTTCTTATAAAACATTTGAAGGGATATCAGTGCAGGCGGAAATTGACTCTTTTTCTAGTGGGATCAGGATCACATAAAACCTTTCTTTTGGAATGAGAAGAGGATCATGGTGACACTCAAGACATACTAACCTTTGCTTCTTTCGAGGACGAACGGATTATTGAGCTGCGAACATCGGTTCAAATCAAATCTCTCCAACTGCAGTTGCTTCTTTGTGAGTTTCTTCAAATCTTTCAACTGAACGTCAATATCGAGGTTATATTGATGGTAAAATCTTACGGATTTTGGTTTTCTTTTGATCGAAATTGTATTAAAATTCGAGCCTCTTTCACAGTTGTATAATACTTTCCCCTGCATCCTCAGATAAAAATTCTAAATACCACAAAGTTACAATATATGGAATAGCATTTATTTTTAAATGGTTTTTAAAATTTGCATTTATTTAGAGCTACATTTAGTGCTAGGTAAGATAGCATTGCTAATATTGATGGGATATAAATGTACGATGAATTTATGAGCTAAAAGATGTACGCAGGTGCCTTTTGCGTAATTTAATCAAAGACAATAAATAACTTTCACTCAGACGTTGATCAGAAGCTCAATAAACGACGAAGCAGAGGCTCCTGTTCCAAATTCCCCTCACGTCTGATGGTCGTGTTCTGATCAAGATCAATCTAAATTGGTACAAGGGATTTAAACAAATCTGGTCTTTCTGGTCTTTCAGGGACTGCTCTGTCTGCTTTGTAATTCAAAAATAGATACAAATGTCAAGTTTTTTGTAGATAAAGTGTTGTCTGTTTTCAAAAGTTAGGTACTTAATTGACTTTATGATTTGGTTTTGATTTTGAATCGTTATATTATTAAGTTTGTGCTTTCTCTGTTTTTATCGTATTGTGAACTTATTTTTTAAACAAATGCTTACAAAGGCAAACAGGGCACAAAGTACAAGCTACTGTGCACTTTGGGGAGTATACCAGGTTCGATATAAAATCGCAAAAATGTAAAAGGAGAAAATACCCCAGACTGCGTGTAAAGTCCTTCTTGAGGTATGCTTTCAAAATAGCTGCACCAGGCACTTGGACACAGATAAACACAGGGATTTAAAATTCAGGAATATGAATGGTCAATTGCTTACAGTTGGGTTTTTTACGTTTCGTATTTAGCGATTTGTGTATAAATCTCTTAACAATTCATTAAAATGCTAACAATATGTAAAATAAAAACAACAGCACCGTTAAATGCTGGGGAGACGGGCAGTTTTTTTTTACAATCAGATTCCAATCTCTAATGCTGTGTTTGAGAGCTGTGTGTGAGAGCTTACTGTACATACTGTAACTTTCCTTTTCTCACATTTTCTGACAACTATTCCAAAGGGGCACCCTGTCAAGATGTGAGTCGCTCTTGAATCAGAGCTGGGTGACACGGGCTTCTGTTCTGATATGGTTGTACGAGAAGCAGGAGGAATTGCTTTACTCGTATGAAGCATGAGCTGAATCAGGAGTGAGACATTTCGTGTGTTTGTGCATATGTCAACGCCTGACCTACATTGTAAAACTAAAACTAAATTAAAAACTAACATTAAGTTGTCAGAGACATTTATTTATATACAAACAAGGGACAGACAAAGTAATAATTCTTCATTAACTTGTCCTACACTGATCAGACTATTTTAAATTGTCTGATTCAGCCTGTGCAGTTCGTGCTAATCAGAACAACGCCAGTACTGAACCCTCATCACCGAACTGACTACTTAGCACAAGTTCAGCTGCTCGCCAGCTTTGTTACCACAGTTTTGCATTGCTATTGAGCTCAGAGCAGGAGCTGATCTTCAGACAGTACTGTGTTAAGTAGTCTGCAGCTTCGTGCAAAACAGTTCGGCAGTTCATTGCAATTTACCCAAAGTGTTTTCTATAGCTTTCAGCTGCAGTTAATTTACATAAAGAAAATCTACTACTGAGGACTCTGATTGGTTTAAAAGCAATATGAGCCAGACAGGAGTCAAACCTACAATCTTCTGATTCAAAGTCAGATGCGTTATACATTACACCACTGGCCCTAATCTTGTGATGCTCAACTGCACCATAGTGACCTCAGTGCCACTACTAGTAATACATCGCCTCCGTCCATAATTTCTAAGTAAAAAAAAACGTTTTCTATACTTGTCTGTTTAAAAATATTATATCTTTAAAAAAGACAAAGGGTTTGTGTGTCGCGCTAAAGTTTCGATTCATTTCTAATGCAAAGAAAAAACATTTTCTTCCAAGAAATCATACATTTGTCTCATCCTCCATACTATAATCCTCTCTTGTAGTAGTAAAGCATTTTGAGTTCAACCGAACAATATATTAAAGGAACAAGTAGGTTTATTCAATGCTGAAAAGAGAAGAGAGAAAACACAACGTTTCAGCTATGAAAACTTCAGGTTTGTTTTCTCTCTTCTCTTTTCAGCATGGAATAAACCTACAGTATTACTTGTTTCTTTGCAGATATGCATGCTGAAGTAGCTACCCACCTGAATATATTAAACGTTTCATCTATACAATTAACATAATGTTCTCCTGAATAACTGCTCGAAAGAAGCCACAGCTCAGGTTTTAGAGAGATTTGAAATCAGATCGATGGATTTAGAGTCCAGACTGCGAACCGACAGCTGACACGTCTTTTACAGAACTGTTTTGATTTTTTCTACTTTGTCCCCGTGAAGTCATTGTCCTGCTCGCAACTGAGCCCAACACACGGTACCATCTGGTTTCTGTCGCTGGGCGCTCACCCTGCGGTCTATATGGGTCCTAATGCCCCAGTATAATGACGGGGACACTAAACTGTAAACAGGTGCCGTCCATCGGCTGAGAAGTAAAACTGAGGTCCTGACTCTCTCTGGCCTTTAAAAATCCCAGGTCATCTCTTGAAAGAGTAGGGGTGTAACCCCGGCATTCTGGCCCAATATTCCATTGGCCCTTACCAGTCATGGCCTCCTAATAATCCCCATCTATGAACTGGCTTCATTACTCTGCTCTCCTCCCCACTGATTGTTGACGTGTGGTGAGCATTTTGGCACAGTATGGCTGCCGTTGCATCATCCAGGTGGGGCTGCACATTGGTGGGGGTAGTGGGATTCCCCATTACCTGTAAAGTGCTTTGAGTGGAGAGTCCAGAAAAGCGCTCTATAAGTGTAAGCGATTATAATAATAATTATTATTATTATTATTATGTAAATTGCAATAAAAATAAAATATTTTATTCAAAATCGATTAATGTAAAAACTGATAAAGCTAATGCTTTTTTCAGGGCTATATCTACTTTAAAAAAAAAAGAGAAGTCTGTCTCGATTGTGAAATTTGTAGAAGGTGCACCAGCAGGTGCCTTCACATCTCCAGCTTCAGTCTCGCCTGTAGCTGCGAGAAGGTTAAAAGCACACAAGTGATCTGTAGACGATGTTCGGGGAAGAGATAATTCTGTTTTCAGCACAGGGAGTGAGAATGAACTCAGTCCGGCTCCCAGCAGAACCCATTCTGGTTTGGTTACTGTTAGACTGTGCGTCTGAGGCTCTTTGGATCGCAACGTGAAAAAAAAACAATTGCTCACATCGAGAGGAAGGGAAGATCAAAAGTTTAAAAAATCAGAACCAAAGATTTGGATCCGGGGCCTCATACTTATCAAATTATTAAAATAATAGTTATTAAAATATCAGATTGTGTTTCTGCAACATTTCGTGCACAGTACGCCATTTTTATCTAAAAATAAAACAACAGCCACAACAAGGGCTTTACACGCAGTCTGGGGTATTTTCCCCTTTTATATTTTTGCCACTTTATATCGAACCTGTTATACTCCCAAAAGTGCACAGTAGATTGTACTTGATAAAAATGTACAATTCACCGCTGGTATAAACAGCGTGCCGTGTCTGCCATTATAAGCATTTGTTTAAAAAATAAGTCCACAATACGATAAAAACACAGAAAGCACAAAGTTAATAATTCAACGATACAAAATCAATACCAAATCATAAAGCCAATTAAGTAGCTATCCTTTGAAAACAGAGAACACCTTTATATCTACAAAAAACTTGACATTTGCATTACAAAATGTATTTTTGAATTACAAAGCAGACAGAGTAGTCCCTTAATTCATAGATCAGATCTTGGCCAAAACAAGACAATCAGACGGGAGCTGAATTCGGAACAGAAGCCTCTGCTTCGTCGTTTATTGAGCTTTTGATCAATGACTGAATTAAACAGATTCACTATTTTAACTCTTTGATTAAAATACACAAAAAGCACCTTCCTTCAAGCCAGAGTCGAACCAACAACCTAAGGATTCCCAAGTGTTTCCATTACAGTTCCCCACTCTACCAAATATTGCCCAATGTAGTGAAATGTTCCAGATGAGTAAAATCCCAGATCGACATTTTTCCAACTCGTTTCCTTTGTCTTTTTTACCTTGAATTTAAGCCACAAACCAGGATTCTACTGTATAAACTTCCGGGGATATTAAAACATGTTTGATGGGGCATCAATCATTCCAGGCTGAAATTGACACCTTTTTTTTTCTTGGGGGAAATGAGGAACAAAACTAAATGTCATTCTGAGTTTCTTAGAAGCATTATCACAGCTAATGCATGTAATGCCTTTAGTATGTGAAGTTGAGAGTTCAGTTATGCCAGGAGTAAAGAGAACTGAAATTTAGAAAATTCATATTTAAATAGATTGCAAATCTTCAAAGTGTTCTGTCACTGCAAAATTATTACAGGGGTCTACCAGCTGTGGTACGTGCTTGTTTTGGGACTATTTCCAATAAGTATCGCATTCGCAGTAATTGTGTGTCCTTACTGGTATCTTTTAAACTGTGAGGGACATTCGGTTATATAGTCATAATCGGATTTTAACGTGTCCTGCATTTTAATTTACTGAACAGATAAATTGAAAAGTTCTGATTCAGAGCCCCTGCAGTTCGTGCTAATTAGAACCACAACAATGCTCCCGTGTCCTGAGCACCACACTGAGCACACGTTCAGCTGGGCTCTGACTTTGGTCAGCACGACTTCTTGTTGCAGTTTAGCTCAGAGCTAGAGATGATCTCAATATTCTACCGCACTAAGTAGTTCGAAAGTTAGTACACAGTTCGCACTTTTAAGTGGAGTCAGGTTTTTAAAAAATTAAACCAGCGCCCTGTCACAGAAAAGTACCCCGGTCTCCCGCGCAACAAGCGGGGGTACTCAGCACTGTACTAACGAGGAGCGCTTATTCGCAGCTGAGCGTGAGCTCTGTTTACTGTCAGCAGACATTTCCTCATTTCCAATGACGTTTTCGCCTGCTCTCAGCTTTTTAAAGACGGTCATAAGCGCTCATGAAGTAATTCATGTCAGTTTGAAGTCTGTTTCTGTTGTCTCGGCTCTTGACGAAGAAAAGCCGTACCTGGGAGACTCCCTCTCTGAAGAAGTTTGCCGTCACCCTGCAAGGGAGAAGAGCCATCAATCACTGAGACAATTAACATTAAACACGTGAAATGCGAGATGTTGTGATTTTTTTCCCACTTAAGGCTTCTATCGTTTCTACTCTAACGAGAAAAGCTTTTCATCAGAAGTGGGATTTGAACAAACGTCTCCAGGAGAAACTGCTAACTGACCGCAACGCCTTAGACAACGAGCCTTCCTGCCTGTGGTTATTGTATTGAATTATATGTTTTATTTATTTATAAGAAAAAAGTGAAATCAAGTAATGAGGGAAACGTATTTTTTTCATGGAGGAAACTAGTACGAGCAAATGTAAAGTTTAGAGCAGCGCTCAATAAAAACGATCAGAAACCGAAAGCGCTTCTTTTGCGGATCAGTATATTCCGATACCGGTGGTTCTGCAGAAGAAATAAGCCGAACTCCAAACACTGTTGCCATTACGGCTACTCTGGCTGCAGCTGCTTTAAGATCTACTCAGCGGGCACAGATTGTAGGAGGTCAGACTGGTTGGCGCTGTCTAAATAACAGTGTGCGAATTTAAACCTATTTAAATAAGACTATTTACAATGTAATACATGCTCCAAAAGCGTTAATACTGCACTGGCTGCTATTTGAAATGCCTTCATAAATGACGCGTAATAGAGATTGATGCAGCTGGCTTTTATGCTTCACAATACATTGCAATCAGGAAAATATACTGTATTGTAATCAGGAAAATAAATCAATTATTAATATGCAATACAACGTCTGTTCTTAAAAATGATAGCTTTTTTACACTGACGTTGCTCTTTATGAGATAATCCAGATTGTGAAGACGACTGCACTCTCGCAGATCAAAATATTACACGAAGGCTGTAAAGCACACTCTAAATTTATCCGAATATTTGATTTCCGCGATCCGTTTAGGCTACAACAGGCAACTTGGCGCTTCTCCAGCAAACCATTTCTCAGTTTTGTGAATTACTTGTGCTTCCAACACACCACCATTTTTAGCTTGTCAGGATGGCCGAGTGGTCTAATGCGTCAAATTTAAGTACTCGTGTTTTTCCATTGCTTGGGTGTTTTGGTCTCTGAATAGAGGCGTGGGTTCAAATCCCACTTCTAGCAGCTACCGTCTTTTCCCTGCCTTGCGTTTTTCCTGTCTTCTTGTGCTCGCTGACAACGACAGGAAGAGGAAAACGGAGAAACCGGCTTGGGGGCACATGATGGGCAGGGAAATACTTCTTGAACACTTATGCGATTAGCAGAACGTCAAATAGGCTTCGATTTTTGCCTTAAGAACTGTTTGGGCTGCCTGTAATCGAGGAAAGATTAACTGCAAAGTATGCATTCAAATGTGAAAACCGAAATATAAAACCACAAGAAGACTTATTAAAAGAAACATTGTTTTCCTTGCGGTTTCTCCTGTATTTCACTGGCTGGAGACGCTGTGTCCGGGCTCAGCGGTTATATAAGAAAAGACACAGGCGCGGTTCATGGTTCTGCGCTCCCCGTGCGGAATGCGCGTCTCTTCTCTCCTTTAATACCTTCATACACTCCTCTCAAACCACAGCAAATTCCCGGAATATTTCGGTTTTACCTATTTCACAGGTAGTGGGTCTTTCCCAACACGCTGAAAACAGGAAGGTATTCCTGATCGTAGGCGAAGACGTGCAAAAATAAATTTCCTAAAATCCAATAAGGTCCAGTCACGTTCAGGTACTATTCTGATGTAGATGAATATTTTTGGCACAGCTGTTACAACAAACAGGCAAATACACTTTTTTTATTATTCCATTCGAGCTGTAGTTTTGAAAATGTTTTTTTCCATTCATTAAATAATACAAAACACAAACCCACCATAAACGTCTGACCATTGATATTCCTGAATTATAAGATCGTACACACGTACCGCGAAATTCGTGCAAGAGTCACAGCTGGTAGGCAGTTCAACGAATATGATGCCTTTCAGGGGCCGAGTATTAGATACGCGTTATCGTGCGGAGCTTAGTCTTCCTCTAACGCAGTCTTTGCCTCGGACCACCCCTCTTGGCACATTAGCCCTTTAATTTTCGATTTTCTGTATAGAACACCGAATATCTTGAGGAAGTCTGTCAAGCAAAGACTGCTGGATAATTGAGGTGCAAACATTGGTTCAAAATCAACATCCTCTGCTATTGCCGTTGATTCTTTGCGAGTTTCTTCAAGTTCTTCATCTGACCTTCAATATCGAGGGATAATACCGTACTATTTGTAGCTTTCTTTTGATCGCCCGTTTTATTAAAATGCCAGCCTCTTTTACAATTATTTAGATGTTTAGCAAGGTGTAATAGCCCCCCTCGCATCCTCAGCTATAATATTTTAAAAGTACAACAAAATTACATTATATTGAACAGCGTTTATGTTAACATTTATATTCAAATTAAAGTAAATATACGAAAATATTAAAATACAACTTCGGCGATCTGTCGTTTTTGCTTGTCAAGTTCTCAAACAATTTTGCGTTGTAATTTAAATTACTTTAGCTGAAGATGCAACGGGAGCATAAGTGAATTCTCCCGCCACCCACTGGAACATATAATTCCATGGGTGAATACTAACTGCTCGCAAGTTGCCAATATCGGAAATTATTGGAAATTCCAGGTAATGTTGACTCTGGTACTCAATTGTTTACCACTGCAAATATCAAAATAGTTCAGGTTTTGCGGAACAATTAATTTTTTGCGGTGATGATGTTTACTATAGGAAGAAGTGCGTCCCTGGGTGGGATCAAAAAACCCACCTTGGGGTTAATAGCTGAACACGCTAACCGATTGCACCACAGAAATGCTTAAACCTTGTTTTTTTTCATTTACATACTTTTGGTGAACAAAGAAATTCGCTCGCATTTCATCTTTCGCAAGCTATATGATTTAAAAAAACAAGTTGTTCTTCAAAGGAAATGAATTAACGCATTAAACCAAATCAAGACCTCTTTGAGTGTCCCAAATTACATGTTCTGTAAAACAAGACAGGAAAAAAGGTACCTCTGGAATTCGGATCCAGGATCTCCTCTTTATGAAACAGGTGTTTTAACCAGCTTTACCACAGTGCCGGCAGAACACTATTCTTATACAGGTGGGTACCCACCCTCAAACCTTTGTTCTCTCGCTACTTTACCTTTGCCTACTGCCCTGTCTCTCTCACACCTGAAGAAGGCTCCACTGCCGAAACGTTGTGTTCTCGTTCTTCTTTTTTTCGGCATGGAATAAACCTATTACCTATTCTTATACAGCCGCTTGGACACACCGCTCTGAGACATCTGAGGTCGATGTGCGCTGAGCCTGGTCGCCGAACAAAATCATGCCCAAGGGGGGTGGCTTGTGTGACAAGGTGGCCGAGTGGTTAAGGCGATGGACTGCTAATCCATTGTGCTTTGCACGCGTGGGTTCAAATCCCATCCTCGTCGGTTTATGTCTTCGACTTCTGATCTGTTTCCAAGTCGGACTTGCTTTCTTTAGCTACTGTAGTAGAGCAGTAATATTTCTAGCGTTGGCTGAACATGGGTTACAGCAGTAGCTGACAGATATAGCCTCTTAATATTTAGGTTAAATTTATGCTTTGTACTGCTTTCACCTGATATTAATAGTAGTCCTGGTGAACGATTTAGGGACATGGCGCATCTTGAAAATGTTCTTTTTAAATTAAGTTTGGAAAAAATGCACTCACCAGAAGCAGAAACTGGTCGTATCTGCAAAATGCGCAATGCAATAGCAATGTCTTGCTATGAGTCCTTACCTATTACAGGAGGCGTTGTAGGACTTTTTTAGCTCAGAAAAAGCTATCAATTCATCTTACATTTCTACTCCATCAATATTAGCAATGTTATCTTTACTAAGCTCTAAATATAGCTCTAAATAAATGCAAATTTTAAAATACATTTTAAAATAAATGCTATTCCATATGTTGTAACTTTGTGGTATTTAGAATTTTTATCAGAGGATGCAAGGGAAAGTATTATACAAATGTGAAAGAGGCTTGTATTTTAATACAATTTTCGATCAAAAGAAAACCAAAATCCGTATGATATTACCGTCAATATCCCTTGATATCAACGTTCAGTTGAAAGATTTAAAGAAACTCTCAAACAAGCAACTGCAGTAGCAGAGAGTTTTGATTTGAGCCGATGCTTGTAGCTCAATACTCCATTCATCCTTGAGAGAAGCAAAGGTTAGTATGTTTTGAGTGTCACCATGATCCTCTTCTCAATCCAAACGAAAGGTTTCATGTGATCCTGATTCCACTAGAAAAAGAGTCAATTTCTACCTGCACTGATATCCCTTCAAATGTTTTATAAGAACTCCGACGTTTATAGAGTAGAAGCCTGGTCCATTTCTTCTACTAAACGAGACTCCCGAAAGCTCAGTATACAAAGAAGTAGAGGCTCCTGTTCTGATTAATCCTCACGTCTGATTGTTTTGCTTAGACCTTTAAAATGTACACTGTGGACTGTTTGCTCTTCCTAACACAATTAAAAAGCCGCCGACAAATTTACCTATCGGGAGTTTAGTTCAGTGATAGCGCGCACTTAAGACGCTCCGTTTTCTATCGCCGGCATCTCTGTATTCTTTTTAAACGCGATATCTTTTATTCTTCGTGTGTGAAATTCAGGGAGACTCATAAACCCTTTGTCTGTTTTAAAGATACATTATTTTAATCCAGACATAATGAAAGACGTAGTAACTAGACACACGTACAAACCACATGAATAGTAGCGGCTCTGAACTCAATGTGGTGCTGGATGGGAATGCAATACAAACGCCAATGGCACAATGGATAACGTGTCTGATTACGAATCAGAAGACTGTAGGTTTCTACTCCTTCCTGGTTCGTGAAAAAGCTTTTAAACCACACTACTCAACACTGACATCATAGTGTGTGCGGTCCTACACAACCTTACTATCGACCGGGCGGAAACAGCGTCTTCTCGCATGCTCCTGTACTTCACAGAGGTCTTGAGCCACTGGTCATTTGTTCCCAATGTATTTCCGCTGCCTTCATGCACTCTTGTACCAAACGCACGTTCCTTCTGTACGCGGAGCCGATCATTTGCATTTGGGCTGTGCCAACAGACCAAGACGAGCTCTGTCGGCTCAAACGCAGCGCAGGACCTGCAAGAACAACAGAAAGATTAGCATCCAGCGGGGGCCTCTTAGTGAGCCCAAGATCTCATCAAGAATCGGCTCCAGAAACAGGGCTGGGCGCATTGTTCCATACTCCGACCACTCTCGGTGTAAACAGGTCCCTCCTGGTCTCTGCTTGAAATGCACTTTCCTGCGTTTGCTTTGGTGTAACTGGCTTCCCCTGCATGGGCGAATGTGAAGAAGATCCTTAGTAAGTCATTGAAGAAAACCGAGAAGTGGTCGGAGTGGCCTCTGTCGTTCATCAACGATCCAGTCAGGCAGTACTCCTCTGTAAAGCGCCGTTCGTTCACATCGATTGGCTTTTTTTTGCCTTCATTCGTGCATGTAGTAAAAGCAGATGCCCCTATTCTGCCGGGACCTACAGTCGAACCGGGGTTGTTGCGGCCACAACGCAAAGTACTGACCACTATACGATCACGGCGAGTTACCGAGACACACACGGCAGGGCGGAAAAGGTCCCCGGTTCGAAACAGAGCGGCTTCTTTTGTCGCCACGCACACTGTTTGGGGATTCGCCTAGCGCTGTGATCAAACAGACCCACTCACCTCTTAGTGTGGCGGGATCTGCACAGTGCATGTCGCAGCGCTTCCTGCTTTCACTTCAATGCGCGTCCTTATGTCGAGTCGTGTGCCGTGCAGAGGCTCTGAAACCGAGAGCAATGAAAAGGTGCACGGCGCTGTGAAAGAAAACGCAGAGAAGTGAAAGGCAGTCCTTTCTCTAAGGAGGTAGAAGAAGAGCAACTCCCCGTCGGGGAATCAAAACCCGGTCTCCCGCGTGACAGGCGGGGATACTCACCACTATACTAACAATGAAGACGTCAGTCTTGTCAACCCCCGGCATCGTCTCCCGACCCACCGTGCTGGAAGCCGACGCGTGCTGTGATTCCTTTACGGAGCAGAAATGACAACCGAGGAGCCGTGAGATCATTCAGCATTTCGCAGCAATTCAGCTTTTCGAAAACAGAAACGACCAACTCGGAATGACTTGCTTTTGACGCTTTTCAAAGCGTTCTTTGTGCACGACGACTGTGTCGCCTAGCAGATACAAATGGGTTGTACAACTTTGAACTAGCAAATGGAAGAGAGCTAAGCCCCCTCTCTTTTAGCCCAGGTTCGATCTGTCTCCCAGAATCACCAGGGCACACACACACACTGTCTTGTTTCTCGTACACGTATAGTGTAAAAATGAAGAACCCAGGACGAAGATGTGACACTCGAAGAAACTCTTTATTATTTAACCTGTAACTCTGAACCAGTTAGCTCCTAAATTCACTATGACCTGTGACCCTGAGCAACCGTTATTCCCCGCTCAGCCCTCCATCAATCAACATGCAGTTTCACTGCTGACGCACACAAATATTACACCTTCTCCAGCTGTTATGAATCGCCTCTCTTCAAAGCCCGGTGTGTTTTTTTTGGAGATGTTATATATTTAAGAAAGTTCAGGTGGGTAGCTGCGTCAGCATGCATAGGCTGCAAAGGAACAAGTAATAGGTTTATTCCATGCTGAAAAAAAGAAGAAAGAGAACACAACGTTTCGGTCGTGGAGCCTTCTTCACGTTGTGTTCTCTTTCTTCTTTTTTTCAGCATGGAATAAACCTATTACTTGTATATTTTAGAAAGAGCACTGTGACGTCAGAGACACCAGCCAGAGCGCCGGGATCAGAGAGCGAGACCGCGGGAGGTGCGCGAAGCGCACTGCGGAGAGTTATTGATCACTTATCTAGCGACAACCTATTAATTCAACTGAAGAACCGTAGAATTAACGACTAACTTCACCGATTGGTGAGTACTGATTCTTTTCCCGTTCTTGACCCTGTTTTAAATATCTAGAAAACGGTCAATACCGCCTGGATCGATCAATTACAGTACCATAGTGCGTTTAGTGTTAATAATGTTCAATCCGAAATTAAAAAATGGTTATTCAAATTATTATTTAGGAATTTAATCCTAGAGCTAGAGAATTATATTCAAGTTGATAAATTTGTTTAAGTAACAGTAATATGCATTTTCCGTTTGTTTACAAATCATAAGAATGGTAACCACGGCGACACGCGCCACGTCACTGTGCCCTGCTAGGCGTCTCGCCTTCGTCACAAAGAGCGGTTTGACGTCACGGACAGCTACTAATACTAATGCTAGTGTATTCCTGTTAATATTAGTGAGAGTACAACTGGTAGTTTTAATATTAATGCTAGTGTTCATGTGAGTATTAATGATGATAGCGCTACTGATAGTTGTAATGCTAGTATTCATGTAATATTAGTGCTTATTATAGATTTACTGTTAGACTACACTAGTAGTCATGTTAGTTTTAGTGATAGCATTACTGTTATTATAAGTATTAGTAGTGTAGTAGTAATTTTGTGTTATTGTTAGTAATAATGATAGTGTTAGTCATAGTGATAGTGTTACTGGTATTTTTGTTAGTGTTTGTTATAGTGTAACTGTAGGTAAGAGTGGTGTCCGTCATTGTGTGAGTTTGTGTCTGTGAGTATGTGTACTGTCTATGTGTGATTCTGTAAATGTGTGCGTATCAGTGTGTGGGTGTGTATCTCTGAGTGAAGTGTCTACAGTATGTGTGTGTCTGTGAATGTGTGCTAGTTTGTATTTGTGCATGTATGTGTCTGATTGTGTGTATAAATGTGTATGGTGTTAGTCAGTATGTGTAGTGTCTGTGTGTGTGAGTGTGTAGGTATATCTGTCAGTGTGTGTAAATGTGTGTAGGTGGGCTTGGGCTCCAATGTTGTGTCTGATAGAAGTGACCCATCAACAGGTGTTGAGGTCCAGAGCTGCTTGCAAATGGAATCACTTTCTAGAGTCCAGAACAATGTCTACAAAGCTGTGAGTGCTCTGTTTTTATCACTATTAGTAGTAATGACAGCAGTAATAGCAGGAGTATTAGTATCAGAATTAGTATTAGAATCTGAAGTCATGGTCGTAGTAGTAATGGTAGTAGTGGTAGTAGCAGTTGTGTCAGTGGCAGCAGTATTAGTAGCAGTAACAGTACTACTAGTAGCTTTAGAAACATTAGTAGTAGCATTAGGAGTAGCTGTAAAATTGTATTAGTTGCAGTTGTATCAGCGGCAGCAGTAGTAGTAGCTGTAGTAACACTAGAACCATGTGTTACGATCCCTGCCTCCCGGCAACGAAAGAGGCAGAAGTAGGCGTAGTCTTAGTTCATTAGTCTACCTATCAGTGTACGCTTTCAACACCACACCCCCGTCTCACCTTATATTTAAGCACTAGTCTTTCCCTACCTCCTTGCTCAGTATTGGTTTTCCTTTCGAGCTACTTAGTTGTGCTACGCCTTCTACCTCTTCGTACTGTTCAGGTTCCGACTTTGGTTTCTCCCCTCTTACTATGTTTTTTGGATTACGGCTCGGCTTCGGTTGCTCTCTCTCAGTTTAGATCACTGGCTTCCCCTGGACTCTCGGCTCTCTCCTTCGACTACGGTATTTGGATCACGACTTGTCTCTATCGGCTCCTGCAAGTGGATTTATTACTTGGTTTCAGTTTCACTGGCCGAATCCTTAACAAGTAGCTAAATACACAGGCCACACTGCTTCAGTTGAGGCTCAAACTCACAACCTCAGCATGACTTTGCTGTGCATTGCTGTATAAGCAATGCGCGCTGACCGACTGCGCCACTGGAGCTGTTTAACACCCTCTCCTCATACAGACTGATGCTGCAGAAACACAGGCTGCAAACAGGGTTTCAGTTGTGGATCCATCTCCACATGGGGGAAAGGGACAGTAAAATAGCAAGGAAAATACAAGAGAAGAAACTGAAAGAATTGTGCTCACTGCAAAGTAGGAACGAAAGAGGTGGCCGGATACGTAAAACAACTCCGCAGATAATTTGTAACGACATTCCTTGGTGATAATCAGCGGTCGGATTTCTCTTCAGGTTCAGCTCTGCAGTATGAAGGTACATTCTCCGAGATTGGTTAGTTATATGTGATCAGCTGATATTAAATAGGACTAATAAGAATCAATACAATTGATGTCTGGCAAAGGCAAATAACCTTTGTACATGATCTGGAATGTGACTGGTTAAATTTCAGCACAGTTGCTACCCCCTTTATAAAGGGTGTGCACACTTAAACAACTAAGACATTGAAAGTTTTTTTTTTATTATTGTTCCAAAAATGTGTTTTGTTTCTTAAATGTTGTTGATTAAAAGATCTTATTAAATGTGAAAAGGTCAAATTCTTAGTGAAAAAATCAGTAATGTGAGGAAAGATGGATTGTGGGAGCCCCTTGACTCCTTGTGTCGTTCTGTATTTCTCTCTCATTCTACTGGGAGTTGTGCCGTCGCTTCTGGATAAAGTCTGTCAGTGGCCATTCCAGATGTGTCAGGTATGACTGCACTTCGGCACAAGAAGAGACATCTGATTTGCGAGGATCCCAGCAGTGTCTTCATTTTCTTAGAGCCCAGATAGCTCAGTTGGTAGAGCATCAGACTTTTAATCTGAGGGTCCAGGGTTCAAGTCCCTGTTTGGGCGGTTGTGCTTTTCTTCAATCTATTGTGAATGTCATTCTAAATCGTCTTTTATCTTTCCCTCTTCTAGCTGTACTGTGGTTATTTTAAATGTTCATCACTTCTATTTTCTTTAGTGTTTCCTTTCACAAACCGAAAATGTTCAAGGTGATCTTCTCACCACACTCCACGTAGATAAATTAAAAGAAATCACAGTAGAGTAAAGGACACGCAGTGAGGAGCTCCCGCAGTGAGTACTCTTGAATACGACAAGAGGAAAGGCACACTGCACATCTGCGGAACATCGCAAAGTAATTTTTTTTATTAAAGGTTCAAGGAAACCTGAATATGTTTGCTAGAAGTATTTCAGAATCACAGTCAAATCAAGTACGATTGCTGCACAGATCTGCCGTGTGAAATTAGAATACTGTTTGTGCATTGTATAAAATACGCTGTTCAAAGCTTTTCTAAAACTACAGAGATACGTTTCAGAATGAGTCTTCCTGTAAAAATAAAATCTCTGCATGGGAGCTATAAGCAGAGTCTGAAGCCTGCTTAACAGAAGAACTATATTCAGAAGGCCAAAGAAATGAATATTTCACCAAGTGAGAGAAAGCATCTCAGAAAAAGGAGGTGCAGTCTCTTCCATTGCAGCATAACACCACAAAGTCAGACTACAAGTGCTGAAAAGCTGCTATTAAGGGTAACCCGGCCGAGCGCTCTAAGGAGCTGGATTAAAGCTCCGTCTCTTCGAGGGCGTGAGTTGGAATCCCACTGCTCCCCAGTATCTCCTTGTTAAGAATCATGGTTTTGTTGTTGTAGATTCTGCGCGATTAAATCAGTTTCAGTAGAATTAATTTGAACAATCATATTTGTTTTATTCCTCCTACCATGGCAATTTGTGCTCAAAGATTTAACTTTTTTGTATTTTAAAAAACGTGCTAGCCTTGATGGGAAAGTAAGCGGAACCGCAGGCGTGGTGGCCAAGTGGTAAGACGTCAGTATCAATAAGGTCAATAATCTGTTAAACATTTTATGCCATTTTTTCCATAGATGATGCTCACGTTGGAACAGTGAGAAAGGTGTACCTGGATGCACTTGAACCATCACCTTACTATCATTTTAGTCCCAACCTGGCCACACTAAGCAATTGTACCACAGAGATTCCAACGAGTCGGTTTTCTCCATTTGCAGTTTTGGGTAAAAAATAATCTGCACTTTTAAGCAAGTATTTCTTGAAAAATGTTGTTTCACAGAGAAACTGAGTAGACAGGAATAGCCCAGTCAGTAGAATATCGAACTTTTTATCTCTAGGTCCCTAGTCAGGCGATTGATTTTCTTGCAACTACTGTGAACCTGCAAAATAGATGGTCTTTTGTCCCTCAGTTTTTCAAGTTGTTCTATGAATGTTTAAAATGTTCAATATTTTTCATGCTCTTAAGCACTTTCCGTCACAAAGTTTATGGTGTTCTTGGTGCTGTGCTGCACGTAGATAATGTAGACGAGAGCACAGGTAACAATACAGGACAAGCAGTGAGGAGCTCCCATAGCTTTCAACTCAGTGCAGAGTCCAGAGGGAAGCCTAGGTCGCTAAACGATCAACAGGTATCTAATAATGACGTTCACAAAGGTGACAATACGTTTTTTTCAACATATCCTTACATTTACTCATACAGCACAACGTATTTTCTATACCCTCAAATCATCAATGTAACGACTTTCTCCTGAGAAACACAAGTATAGAGTGAAATCACAATAACTTATAAAACAAATCTATTCAAACGCCCAGATATGACAGAACACACCCCTTTAAATGTGTATTTCCTTTATTTCAGTTTTCTTCCCTCCCCAGGATACCTGAAAATTCACTATCGCATATTAAAGGCTGTACATGTAATACATCTACTAATAAAGATGGACATTAAAGTTAATTATTAAAAAAATACACTTTTCATTCAGACCTGTATTGATAAAATTATTGTGAATAGTTGTGGTGTCTGGAAAGCAATTTTTGTTAAATATAACAATTCTCAAGCGAGTGGTGCATAAGCTTCTTATTTAGTGACTAAATTATTTCCACTGCATTCACAACAGTTCTAATGTGTTTGCTTGTTCCGCATAGCCTGCTACTGAGTTGTTTTCAGAACTGAAACCTATAAGAACATTATTTAAGATGCACCATGGCCCAGAATCGTTCATTGGGACTAGGATTAATATCAATTGAAAGTACTCCAAAATAAAAGATTTAACCTGAATATTAAAAGAGCAGGAAAGTATTACAACAACACCATAACGTCTTGACTTCCAATCTTCTTCCAGGTTCAGGCCATGTACAGTAAAATGACATAATCAGTGGAGTCATGCCGAGGTTTAAAGTTTAAACCTCACCTGGAGCGGCCTGGTTTTCTGTCTTGACAAAAAAAGTGTTTTGTTCCACAACGGCGTGAAATGATCACGTCTTTCACTCTACTTCTTTCTTGTAATAAAGCAGATCTTGCTAGGTGAGCATTTGCTCTGGTAAATTAGGTCACTTTTCATGTTAACTCACTTCTTCAAAACACAACATTTCCTGGTGCATGTTTTCTCCATGAAAAAGTCATTTTCCCTTTCATGATTTCTCGTCTTATTTCATCAAAGAGTACAGAAAGAAGAAAGGAAAAGTGTCGTAAATGAACTCTGCCGCCCTTGGGAGATGTCAAGCGCATTGGACATGAAAAGTGCCCAATAAAAGCCATTTCTCTTCGTTTCTCTTACAGTCGGGGCTCCTGTTGCGTGTAAAGGAGGCAGCTTGCTCAGCCAGCAGACTCAGGGCTTACTGAACGCAGATGGCTCAGAGCGGTGTGTCCAAGCGGCTGTAAAAGAGGAGAATTCTGCTGGCGCCGTAGCTTAGTTGCTTTAAGTATCTGTCTCGTTAACTGGAGATCCTGGCTCCACATCCCAGCTGTGCCTTTCTTCCTGTCTTTTTGTGCAGAAAGTACCATTTTGGACAACCGCATAGGGCTTGATTTAGTTTAATGCATGAATGCATTTCCTTTCTGCAACAACTTGTTATTCAAGAAATTCATACAGCTTGTGAAAAATGAAATTTAATTCTTGGCTATCAGAGCAGAAGGAATATTGCCGACTGGCAAGAAAATGCAAGCAATGTTTATTTTTTGACCAGAAAGGTGCGAATGGAGAAGAGCCTTTCTCGTCAGTCTCTGTGGCTTAATCGGAAAGCGCATTTGGCTATTAACTGAAAGGTTGGTGGTTCAAGCCCACCCAGGGACGATCCTCTTATTGTCAATGTAAACACTGCCTCCTCTAAAGCCGAAACCTTAAACCTCTTTATATTTGTCGAAAATGCGAGTCTTTTGCCCGTGTCCAACAACAACACTTGAGACCGGGGAAGTCCAATAGTGATCAACACCGCAACTCCCCAGACAACCATATTCACCCATGGAAAAGTATCTTTGAAGGGCTGGCGGGAGATATCATATATACTCCTGATGCGTCCTCTGCTAAAATAGTTTAGAAATACAGCGCGGATTTGTTTGAGAATTTGACAAGCATTGTTACATTAGCACTGTGAAGTTGGATGTTGATATTTTGATATATTTACCTTCATTTTAACATAAATATAAACATAAATGCTGTACAATCTACGCTGTACAGTCAAACACAGGTATATTTTGAGTCTCGTGCTGATCGTCCTGTGGATCCAAAAGAAAATGTTAAAGCTGATACATTTTCGATTGTAATTTGCATCTAGCTACAACGTCCCTGGAAAAGAGATTTTATTAGTTGCGTGCAATCGGTATCTTTTACTTTACGTATGGTAGTGGAAATAGTTTGAAAAATGTTTTCTAAAGAAGATTGTATTGCCAGGACCTGCCTTTAGCGCTCAGTAGCGATGACGCTGTTGATATAGATGGAGAAGAAATGTAAGATGAATTGATGATCTAAGCTAAAATAGCCCAAACACGCCTCCTGTAACAGTGTTTGTATTCATAGCAAGTAATATTCTTTTTCAAACCCGAACGTTGCTTTTGCATTAAGTGTTATGTAACCATTAGCGGTTTCGGTAGCTTCTGAAGAGCGCACTTTGCAAACTGAAGCCTATAAGAACATTATTCAAGATGCACCATGGCCCAGAATCGTGCATCGGGACAAGGATTAACATCAATTGAAAGTACTCCCAAATAAAAGATTTGACCGAAAAATTGAAAGAGTAGGCAAGTATTAAAACAACGCCATAAATGCTCGACTTACAGTCGCTTTCCCAGTTCAAGCTTTGTAAAATGACATGATCAGTGGAGTCATGCCGAGGTTGTGAGTTTAAGCCTCACCTGGAGCAGCCCGGTTTTCTGTCTTGACAGGTAAACAGTGTTTTGTGTTATTTGCTAAATGGAGAGAGGATTCTGTGTTAATTGTGCTAGTCCTGGGAGAGGTCAAGATGAGAAGTTCACGAGGCTGGTGGTAAATATCCTGTCCAGGAATATCGGGGCTGTAGGGGGTCAGATCTATAGATGTAGTAAACACATCAGTGGAGACGGTGTGTCTGCTCTCTGTGAGAGAGCCGGGTAGAAAGAATAATCTGTGGTCTGGGAAGAAGAGACCCTCGTTGGAAGAGCGGCGCTCCTCACAGGAGAGAATGAAAAAAATCTTTTTCAGGGACGCTGATTGTTCTCTTTGGGGGAATTGAAAGCACCTATGGCGAGTGACCTCGTGGCGCAACGGTAGCGCGTCTGACTCCAGATCAGAAGGTTGCGTGTTCAAATCACGTCGAGGTCAGCTGAGGAGTTTGCAGGTGCTGCTGGTGCCGAACCCAGAAATCACACCACGCAGTCGGGTTTTATCTGTACACCACATAGGTAATCTGAACGAAGTAACAGCGCATTACCACATAGGTAATCTGAACGAAGTAACAGTCAGGAGCTTATGCAGCGAATCGTCATGAACACGACAAGAGGAAAGACACACTGCCTATCCGCGAAACATCACGCCCAGCTTTAGAGACAGTGACATCAGAGAATGGAAGCTTCAGACCTCCTTCCTGTTACAGGTTCAAGCAAACCTGAAAGTTAGGGAGTGTTTGGTCTCTTTTGTTTGAAAAAGTGTCTGAAGCCTGTAATTATAATTTGCCCTTTTTTAATTGTGGTTGAAATCCACTCCCATGTACCAAGACCTTACAGTATATTCATGTTTACTTAAATGACTAACGCCATTGGACATTATTTGGTGTTTTTTTTTTTTGTAACGATTTGCTATTTCATGCAGGAAAGAAAGGAACCCAGATCCAACGTTTGCTTTCAGGTGCGGTTCATTTACATAACGGACATCTATTTCTGAGGAGCCTGATTTAAATCACACAACCCCGGTAGAAGTCGAATCGACAATCTAATAAACCGAAATCAGACGCGTTATCCATTAAACCACTAGCCCGTCACGTAAATTAATTGCACCATGGTGAGTTCAGCGCCGCTCCTAGTAATACCCCACCCCCATCTTAAATTTCTACGTGAGAAACGTGTTTTCTACATTTTTATCAGTTTTTAAAAATCATCACTTTTAAGCAGACAAAGCCTTTATGTGTCGCTCTGAATTTCTAATTGATTTAGAATTCCAAGAAAAAAGCGTTTTGTTCCACAACGGCGTGAAATGATCACGTCTTTCACTCTACTTCTCTCTTGTAGTAAAGCAGAACTTGCTGGGTGAGTATTTGCTCTGGTAAATTAGGTCACGGATCATGTTAACTCACTTCTGCTAAACACATTTCCTTGTGTACGGGAGTGTGTCTTTGTACAGCTGTTAAACAAAGGGCTGGTGGTCAGGGACGCGCTTCGGATTGTTTCGATGTAAACATAATCTCCGCTAAAAGCCCTCTTGAACTTTGCAGGAAATGTGCGTGTTTTAAACCATTTTCACGTGTGGAATTTTATCTTCAGCTGGCTATAGTTAGAATGACTTATACACCCGTTGTGTATCCTTAGCAAAAATATTTTAAAATTATAACACAGAGTTGTTGGAGAACTTGATAATCCTTGACAATCATTATTAAATGAGCACAGTACAAATGTACATTGATATTTTTGTTGTATGTACTTTAATTTTAAAATATATAAACATAATTGTGCTGATATGGATGTTCATTTGAAGGATTTGAGGAATCTATAAAGGATGTCAGAACAACCAAAGAAACATTTGGGCATCTGCATATTTGTAAAGATTAAAGAGCACCGTAAGTGTGAAGTTTGCACACACGAGAGAAGAAATCAGTTTCAATGCACGTCATTAAACTGATGGTATGCTTATCAATCGTGCATAAAACGTGTATAACAGAGGATGGCTTTGATCCATTGATCTTTGGGTTATGAGCGCGGCACGCTTCTGCTGCGCCACTCAGCTATGTTTAACACAACTGTTTTTGCACCTGAGATGAAAAGTTTCAACGGTAAACGCAGACGTCACTGAGCACTTGGTCTTTTGTAGTACCAATCATCACACGCTGCTCTACATGGGCGTGTCTTCAAGATCGTTGAGAACCAATGCTTCTGCCTTCCTGGCTACTGATTCTTTCTTCGTTAATTCCCAAATCTTCGATGAGAATCAGTGAAACGAAAACCAAACACATGTACACACTCGCGTCCTAGCCTGAAAGAAAAATGATGGAAGCGTTTGAGAAATAACAAGAGTAGTCTGAACAGCTCCAGCCTATCAACTGCTCTACAAAGTGATCGCTATCTCCACACCCAGTTTATAACACTGAAAATGATTCAGGAAGCACAGCAAAGTTCTAAAAACAGCGGTTGAAAAGCGTCTAGATACATAAAATGACAATTTCTCAAAAGTAAAATCTTCATCTTTTAAATATTGTCATCCATATATTTTCGTTTTTCTCTTTTTTACATAACACGCTTTCGAGAAATAAACTGTCTTGTAATGAAGGCTGCATTAGAAAATGTGTATCTAAATTAAAATCGGGTTTATTACTTCTGCGTTTTTCAGCTTTCTTAGCGCTTGGGTCTCGATTCAGATATTGCAATGAAAGCAACAGAGGAGTAAGTTTTCCTTTTCTAAATCAAAGGTGATCTGCTCACAAGGAAGTATAAAAACTTCAGCGTTTACTTTTTGAAGACCGCAAATGGTCGAAACACTGTTGCTTCATAAGCTAATAAGTTACGTTTCTGAGCTAAAGAAAGAAACTCTTCTTTAGCTCGGCTAGCAAGGCCTGGGTTCGAGCCAATACAGTGAGGCAAGAAGCAGGGTGGGAGCGGCGAGGGCACAAGAATCCGTTACAATAACAAAAGGACAGACAAAGAAATATGGGCTATTTCGAAGTCGCAAATGTGAGATATAAAGTCAAAATTCTGAGTTTTTAGGTCGCAATTCTGAGATTCTAAGTCACAATTCTGAGATACCATAGTGCGTTTTTTTTTACTCCCTGGCGGAAACGGGCTTCCATTGGTTCTCAGTGCTGCGAAGCAAAAGCAATCTCTGGAAAATCAGACAAATTATTATCAGATCATGTCAAAAGCTGATCAGTATTTCTTTACTGGGAAGCAAAGAAATGCTTGTATTACCCATTGACATGCAATTACAGATGAAAAATAGTAAAATTATTTTCAATGCGGTACGTGTTGATAGAACAGCCCCCTCGATAAAAGAAAGTGTGGACGGACTTGTCGCATGTTCCGTACTCTGTCTGACAGCGAGTTTAACACACTGTCCTCGTAAATTAGAAACTAATTGAACAATAAATTAATCTGAGCAAATGTTACACGTGTGGGTGATTTAATTCTGTCGAAATTGCGTGGAACTCCTCCGCTGAGGTCAGATACACACGGGAAAGTGTTCAGGCGGCTTCACGGAGTCCCGCCTCAGACTGGAAGCAGGTTCTAATTAGACGCTGAGAACAATCCGGGTCTCTGTGTGTAATTGATTGTGTTGATTGAGCGGTAGTGTGACCATGTGTGTGGTAGCATAGTCCTGCTAGTATAAAAACCTAGTCACCGCGTTCACACTTTATGCTCTCTTGCTTCAACACAGTTTGGTGGTTTACTTGTCTTACTTCTGTAGCAGTTTAGCGGGACGTCAATTTGGCAATGCGCTCGTTTCTCTTCGTGCTGTGCCTGTGCGCAGGGGCTGGGCTCCCCCCACTGATCTCCGCCGGGCCGGCTGGCTGGGACTCTCGGGAATTAGCGCTCCAGGCCGACCTCCCGGCTCCTGAAGACGCAGCCCAGTCGGAGGACTTGAGCCTGGCAGATGCGCCCTCCGAAGACCTGTCGGCAAGCGAGAACGACTCGCAGTCCTTGGCTCCCGACTTTCGCCGCCTTCCCGTATCCAGAGACGCGTACTTGCCCTACTTCGACAAGGAGAAGATGAAGCCCGAAACCGGCAGCCGCCCCTTACCCGCCTACATCAAGAGCGTCCTGTTTCCTCCCCAGCGAGGGCGGCAGCCGGCTCGCCCGGCCATCGGGGGCACCCGAGGAGTGGCCGTGTGGTGCGACTCCAGCAGGATGTACGTGAGAGTCAGTCGGCTCCTGTTCGGCTTCAGCTGTCGGCCATCGGAGGTGACCTTGGGCAACTGCAGCGTCAGCCGAACCACACGCAGTTACTTCTACTTCATCTACGGGCTTCACGAGTGCGGCGCCGAGCGATCGGTAAGCGGGTCTTCATCTACATGCAGTGTATCGATGTGAGCTGTAGGGCTAGTGTCGGGGTTGCCTTTCCTGGGAATATCCCTTCCTCTGTGACCCTGCAGGTTGTCCAGGGCCGCCTGGTGTACTCCAACACTCTCCGCTATGCCCCGCCCTCCTCCAGTGCACCTGTGCATCGCTTCATTCCCTTCTCTGTGCCGGTCAAGTGTTCCTACAACAGGTAGGCAGGGCTCTGCTGCTGCTGGGAAAGTGTCCAGAAGCCCCTCATCCCCTCTGTCATGCAGGTTCCACTACTCCTACAAGGTTGGCTATGTCCCCACGTGGGCCAGGAGAAGGACCTTCTTCAAGGACCTGAAGAACAAGCACAGCTTTGTGCTGCTCACCACCAACTGTAAGCTCCTTGAGCGAGTGGCTCCTCCTGCCTGCAGGGGGTGCTGTGTGCAGGTGTAATGCTGCCTCTCTCTCTCCAGCCCACTGGGTCCGGCTCTCTCCTAAGGATGAGTACTTCCTGGGTCAGCCCATGTACTTCCAGGCCACTGCCTACTTTGCCACAGTGGAGCAGAGGCTGTACATCCACTCGTGTTACGTAACGGAGAAACCGGACCAGCACTCCCAGCCCCGTTTCCCTGTGATCGACAACTTGGGGTACGGCCCCTTCAGGGAGGAGAGGTGGGCAGGAGCCCCGAGAGCCTGCAGGGGTTCATCCTTGTCCTTGTCCCCAGGTGCATGGTGGACAGCAAGGAAGATGGCTGCCTGTCCAGGTTTGTCCCCTCCAAGCAGAAGGATGTGCTCCGCTTCACAATTGATGCCTTCCTCTTCCAGAAGAAGCTGTCCAGGAAGGTACTGCTCTCAAAGGCTGCTCAGCCTTCTTGCTCTACTGATCCATGATCTAGATGTGAACCAGACTGTGGCAGCTGTAGTGCCTAGAGCTGCCAGCTTGCCTTCACTGATGGCAGGAGGTCCTTCTCTGTGCCTGTATTGGCCTTGATCCCTGGATGCTGTGACCTTCCCTCTTGCAGCATGAAGTGACTGAGCTGTACATGCACTGTGTCATGGCTGTGGCTCCTGCTAAAGCAACACCAGGGACCAAGTCCTGCACCTACAACAGGGAGGCGAAGAGGTACTTCTGCAAGGAGCCTGCTGAGGGTGCTCTGGGACATGCCAGGTGGAGGCCTCACCTGTCCTCCTCTCCTCCAGGTGGGAGGAGCTGTATGGTGACCATGAGGTCTGTGCATGCTGTGAGTCCAGGTGTGCTGGCAGCCGGAATGAAGGTGGGTCTGGTTCTCTATCCCTTGTGGATGCATCTCTGCCCAAGAGACAACCATGCTTGGACAACTGAGGAATGATCCCATGCTGGACAAAGGGACTGTTTAGATGAGTAGCATCACTGTGGGACTCTGGGTATAGCGGATCCCTCACTCCTGGGTGCTGCTTGTCCACAGGTACCAGGAGCCTGGTGACCAGCAGTCGGGTGGCTGTGGCACCAGTAGAGGGTCCTCTGGATGTGGGAGCTGACTGGACTGAGGATGAGGAGGGAGACCCTCAGAGCTCCAGTGAAGATGCTGAGAGCACCAGTGAGGATGTGGAGGGAGCAGAGGACTTCGGAGATGTTGGCCAGTGGACAGGTAGGGTCTGGCAGGAGGAGCTCCTGTAGGGGTGGGTGTCCTGCAGTTCAGCTGGATTGTTCTCCTTCTTCCTCCCCGGGTGCCTGAATGAAGGCTCCAGCCTGGCCCTTGTGACTCTCCTGCCTCCACTTGCCTTGTAATGGCAACATCTCAAAGCTGTGAAAGACCCTTCTGCCTGCCCTTGTTTCTTTATGGTTTATAGGTTTGAATGGGGTGGAGGAATTCAAGGGAAGTGAGACCCATTAATCAATGGAAGTATTTGTGGGGGTTCCCCTTTCAAGAATGCTTCCCGTATTGCTGCCAATGAGGACTGAAAATGGCTGGAGTAATAAAGCACTGTAGTGGGGGAAGATGGCCGCACTCTTCCTTTGGCAGGGCATTGTGACTTTTTTTTTTACTGGGGGAGAGACAGAGGTGTTCAATATACTGGAAATCCTCCTGTTTCCGAGAGGGGTAGTGCTTATGGAGTGTGAGTTGCTACTGCAGTGCCCAGTAAGAGTGAGATGTGGTGTCCTATTCTAGGCTGCACAAACTGACTAAAAGAAACACAAGGAAGGAATTGTCAACAGGGGCTTGGTGTAAAGTAGGCCTTCCTTTCCTTGGCAGAGGAACAATACTGGGGCGTGAACATCAATGAATAATGGTACAGTTAGAATATCGGAGATCTTGTCTTATGGGTGTTGGTTTCACAGCAGTGGTAGTGGACAGTCATGTGAAGTATTAGGATTGAGACTGGAGATCCCAGTACTTGACTGGGAAGACAGGTGTTCACAACCACCTCTACCAGCAGCACAGACTGTGTAGATTGAGACTGAACCCTTACTACACAAAGCCTCTCCACTGTTTCAGTGTCCTATGTCATGAATTTCAAGTGAATCCTAGTCTTCCTTTGTAACTACCTGTAATTTGCACAAATCCTGCTGGCCCACTAACACTGTCAATTTTTAGCCCTACTGCACTGCCCTATTAAAGCTTCAAGGATTTAGGATAAACTATTTTATATAATGGTTCCAAAGGTGGCTTCTCAAAGCACTTGACATAATTACAATAAGAATACACAGGATAAAACAATTCCAATAGACAGAGGAGACCATGGATGGTGGTACTAAGGAAAGTAGAAGCAGAGGGGTAAAGAATGTAACCAGTTCAGTAAAGGCTCTTCTACAGAACAAGGTGTTGAGTCTGAATTTGAAGGAGTTTAGGGAAGGTGACTCTGGTATCCTTGGGCAGAGAGTTCCAGAGCCTGGGGGCATAACAGCAGAAGGCCCTGTCACCCATATAGTGTAGACGGGCTTGGGGGACTGTTAGGAGACCAGAATTAGAAGAGTGAAGGTTATGAAGTGGGGAGTAGGGTGATAATAGATTAAACTGCAACTGAAATGTGAAGGCACGTTCTACAGTTTATGCAAGAAAGGGTAATGTTAGGCTTTTATGGGACGGGGGTAATGGCAGCACTTTTGAGGACCGTTGGTACAACAGCAGTGCTCAAGGATTCATTTCTAATATTGAGGACAATGGGTTATATACCCATCGTTCTTACCAAAGGCTAAGAGACCTTTTGCTATATAAAAAGACTCGTTTCCACCACTAATTTATTCAGGTTTGGTTTATTTGGGTTTTATCAGTTAAACATTTAATATTGTATGTCAGTGTGTTGATGCCTGTATATCACAGTGATCTGCACACACACCTTTGTGTGAATATGGGCTGCCAAACCTCTCTACCAAACTTATGTATCACGGTACGTACATAAGAAGTTTATTTGTAATAACAGGGGTGTGTTGGTGCCAGTAGTCAGATTGGGTCAATTGCAAGGTAAGAACAGCATCACATTAACTGGAGATGATCCAGAGATTAGCATGCAGCTCTGTACGCCAGATTAATACTGATTTGCAACTCGCTCGTCTGCTGACTTTAGTCCCCCGCTCAGTAATCACAATGTTCCCAATTGCAATGAGCCCAAGGAAACAGCTGCTGCTCTCTAGAGGACACTACAGGACAGGACTAAGTACAATTCCTGCAATAGACTAAGCAGTTTAGTGCCAATCTAATGGAACACTGAATCCTATGGGACAGTTTCAAATGTAGTAACAGCTTAATACTGAAATAATATCGTAAACACCTCGTGATCTTAAGAATCTGTCGCTGTTAAAATGTATTATAATAATAAGCTAAAATTGTACTGCAGCCACAACACAGTGGACTTGCAGCTCCTGTCCTGATCATACAGAAAGATGTCATCACTATAACACCTGTTAACAAACATAGCACCTGCAGTCTGTGAAAGAGAGCTCTGAGGTAAATATTCCTTGCAGGGAAGTGAACTGAAAAACAGGCAAATACATCACTCAGATGAAGAGCAACGACTGTCGCTAAAGAAAGTGAGCGAGGGTACACCTATAGTAGTTCATCCACAGAAATTCAAACATAAATTCGTGACGCACCAGAGTACCACAAAGCTAGAAGCGTGCCTTCAACTGGAGTATTGTAGCACGACTATTTATAAGTAATATTAACTTATTCCAGGCGTTCATCTGGTTTAAGAATACAAATCGATGCCTTCAAATAGACCTTTAACAGTCCTTTGATGTAGAATTAAGAAAATGGGGAATTATTTGATCCCATTCTCAATCCAGTAGTTTATGGACAGGCGCTCTCGGCGGACTGTGTGCAGGAGTGAGGGGTGATCTGAAATTCTATGGGCTCAGTGGGACTCTGGGAGTCAACTCAGGGCTCTGCTGTAGATTCCTGTTGAACCGGTGTGAAATGATAATGAATCGTTGGCTGGTATTGTTAATGTAAAGTTTACTGGTACGTTTTGGCCAAAACATATTTTCTTTCTTCTTTTTTTCAGCATGGAATAAACCTATTACTTGTTCCTTTGCAGCCTACGCATGCTGACGCAGCTACCCACCTGAACTACAAATTGTATGTTGGCCGTTCCGTTACACTATATTGATGAATCGTACAAGATCATAGGATCTATAAGCCTGAAGACTTGTCTTGTACAGTACCCTGATAAAAATCAAATTAATTACACTAATTTTTATGGAATCCCATTTCCGGTAGTGAGGCCTCCATAGTACACGGATGGAATAGTGGACGGTGGGCTTTTAATTTTTTTTTTATTTAAACACCAGAAATACAAAAACGAAGACAGAATATGAAATAAGATACAGAAATAGACACTTCACATCCAGAAGAATTCACAATTATAAAAGCTGAAACTTATACTTTTTACATATTTCCATTGTATGTCCTTTTTTACTTTAAAAAGAAACTCTCCTTTAGCTCAGCTGGCAAGGCCTGGGTTCGAGCCAATACAGTGAGGCATGAACTAGAGTGGGAGCGGCAAGGGCACAAGCCCTGGAACCCGAATCCGTTACAATAACAAAAGGACAGACAATGAAATATGGGTTATTTCGAGGTCGCAAATGTGAGATATAAAGTCGCAATTACGAGGTATAAAGTCAGAATTCTGAGTTTTAAAGTCGCAATTCTCAGTTACTAAGTTGGAATTCTGAGATACCATAGCGCGTTTTTATTTTTACTCCCTGGCGGAAACGGGCTTCCATAGAAATGGTCAGATTCAGAGCCATTGCAGTTCGTGCTAATTAGAACAACGCCAGTACTGAACCCTCAGCACCGTACTGACTACTGAGCACAAGTTCAGCTGCTCGCCAGCTTTGTTACGCACAGTTTTGCATTGCTATTGAGCTCAGACCAGGAGCTGATCTTCAGACAGTACCGTGTTAAAAAAGCAACATGAGCCAGGCAGGAGTCAAACCTACAATCTTCTGTTCCGAAGTCAGATGCGTTATACATTACGTCACTGGCCCTAATCTTACGGTGCTCAACTGCACCATAGTGACCTCAGCGCCACTACTAGTAATACATCGCCCCCGGCCAAAATTGCTTAGTAAAAAAAAACGTTTTCTATACTTGTCTGTTTAAAAATATTATATCTGTAAAAAAGACAAAGGGTTTGTGTGTCGCGCTAAAGTTTCGATTCATTTCAAATGCAAAGAAAAAACCATTTTCTTCCAAGAAATCATAAATGTGTCTCATCCTCCATACTATAATTCTCTCTTGTAGTAGTAAAGCATTTTGAGTCAAACCGAACAATATATTAAAGGAACAAGTAATAGGTTTATTCCATGCTGAAAAGAGAAGAGAGAAAATACAACGTTTCAGCTGTGAAACCTTCTTCAGGTTTGTTTTCTCTCTTCTCTTTTCAGCATGGAATAAACCTACAATATTACTTGTTCCTTTGCAGATACGCATGCTGACGTAGCTACCCACCTGAATATATTAAACGTTTCATCTATACGATTAACATAATGTTCTCCTGAATAACTACAGTAAATGACAAAGCCATAATAAAACAAATATATTTACGAATTTTAACTTTTTATACAGTAAAGTTTTGTTGTGAACATGAGCCCTGTTTATCGATATCACCAACACAGTTCTGGATTTTATTCTGCCTTCCTATGGACATATGAATTTTCTTTCACACAGCAGCTTGCATGTGTGGTAGCTTATTAGCGCCAGGGAGAAAAAGAATATTGTTGGCTTTTAAGTGAGAAACCATTTGCGTTTATACAAAATCACAATGCGTTGTCCCAGACATTGGGACATCCTCTGTTTAAACACTTGTCGTTTTCTCTAATATTGGCTCCTGTGCTTCGGTCCATTTGAGAGAGAAGACACTGAAAAAGTCGTGTGAAAGTGGATTTTGCACCTGCGCCAGTGCTGTAGTGGTATCATACAGACACCCATACAAATCCATCACACGTTGGAAGCTCTGGAAGGCAACGTAAAATATTGCTCTGTCTGTTGGTGGATTAGGTATGCATGCTACATTTCAACGTAAAATGCAATGTAAAAAGATCAAATTTGATTCAAAATCGATTAATGTAAAAACCGATAAAGCTCATGTTTTTTAATCTAGTTTTATCTATATCTATATCTAGATTTTTCAAAGGTCTTAAAAAAATGTTTATCGCGATTGTGAAAGTTAGAGAAGGTGTACCAGCGCGTGCCTTTATATCGCCAGCTTCAGTCTCTCCTGTAGCTGCGAGAAGGTTAAAAGCGCACAAGTGATCTGTCTTTCGTCAAAATAATTGCTGGAGCAGCAGGACGTAGAGTACAATCCAGCAGCGGTAGACAGTGCTCGGCGAAGAGCTGATTCTGTTTTCAGCACAGGGAATGAGAATGAGCTCAGTCTGGTTCCCAGCAGAATCCATCCTGGTTTGGTTGCTGTGCGTCTGAGGCTCTTTGGATCACAGCGTGAAAAAAAGAAACAATTGCTCAAGAATAGCTCCGTCTGGCTCCCAGCAGAATCCATTCTGGTTTGGTTGCTGTCAGACTGTGCATCTGAGGCTTTTTGGATCGCAACCAGAGGAAGGGAAGATATCACTTAAAAAAATCAGAACTGAATATTTGCAACCGGGGCCTCATACTTATCAAATTATTAAAATAATAATTATTTAACTATCAGATTGTGTTTCTGCAACATTTCGTGCACAGTACGCCGTATTCAACAATAAAACAAGAGTCACAACGAGGCCTTTACAAGCAGTCTGGCGTATTTTCCCCTTTTATATTTTTGCCACTTTATATCGAACCTGTTATACTCCCAGAAGTGCGCAGTAGCTTCTACTTAATACAAATATACAATTCACCGCTGGTATAAAGAGATGTGTGCCGTATCTGCCATTATAAGCATTTGTTTAAAAAATAAGTCCACAATACGATAAAAACACAGAAAGCACAAAGTTAATAATTCAACGATACAAAATCAATACCAAATCATAAAGCCAATTAAGTAGCTATCCTTTGAAAACAGAGAACACCTTTATATCTACAATAAAAATGTGACATTTGTATCTACTTTTGAATTACTGTACAAAGCAGACAGAGTAGTCCCTGAATTCAAAGATCAGATCTTGGCCAAAACAAGACAATCAGACATGAGCTGAATTCGGAACAAGAGCCTCTGCTTCGTCGTTTATTGAGCTTTTGATCAAAGTCTGAGTAAAAAAAGATCAGCTATTTTAACTGTTTGAATCAAATACACAAAGGGCACCTTCCTTCGAGCCAGAGTCAAACAGGCAACCTAAGAATTCCCTCTTGTTTCCGCTACAGTCCTCTGCTCTACCAACTGAGCTATCAACAGATGTCGGGAGCTGCTCTCTGGCACATACTGTCCAATGTAGTGAAATGTTCCGGATGATTTAAATCCCAGATCGACATCGTTTCCAATTCGTTTCCTTAGTCTTGTTTACCTTGAATTTAAGCCACAAACCAGGATTCTACTGTATAAACTTCCGGAGATATTACAAAATGTTTGATGGAGCATCAATCATTCCAGGCGGAAATTAACTCCTTTTCTTTCTCGAGGGATCATATTAAACATTTCATTTGGATCGAGAAGAGGATCACCATGAGACACAAAACAAACTGTTTCATTCTGTCTTTATTAGAATCTGTATCACAGCTAATGCATGTAAAGCCTTTTGTATGCGAGAGTGAGAGTTCAGTTATGCTAGGGAGTGTGAGAAAAGAGAACTGAAATTTAGTAAATTAATATTTAAATAGAGTGTAAATCTTTAAAGTGTCACTGCAAAATTATTACAGGGGTCTACCAGCTGCCGGACGTACTTGTTTTGGGACTATTTCCAATAAGTACCGCATTAGTAGTTGTGTGTCCTTACTGGTATCTTTTAAACATTCGGTTATATACAAACTGGACAGAGACACAGTAATAATCCGATTTTAACGTGTCCTGCATTTTAACTTACTGAACAGAGTAACCACAACAATACTCCTGAGTCCTGAGCACCACACTGAGCAAAGGTTCAGCTGAACTCTGACTTTGTTCAGCACGACTTGTTGTTGCAGTTGAGCTCAGAGCTGGAGATGATCTCCATATTCTACCACACTAACTAGTCCTAAACGTAGTACACAGTACACACTTTTTTAAAACAATTTAAAATATTACACAAAGGCTGTAAAGCACACTCTGAATCGATCCGAATATTTGATTTCCGCGATCCGTTTAGGCAACAAAAGGCAACGTGGCGCTTCTCCAGCAAAGCATTTCTCACTTTTGTGAACTACTGGTCCTTTTAACACACCAACTTACATACCTCGTCAGGATGGCCGAGTGGTCTAAGGCGCCAGACTCAAGGACTCCTCTCTTTCCATTGCTTGGGTGTTCTGGTCTCTGAATAGAGGCATGGGTTCAAATCCCACTCCTGACAGCTTTTCCCTCTCTTGCATTTTTCCTGTCTTGTGCTCGCTGACAACGACAGAAAGAAGAAAACGGAGAAACCGGCTTGCGGGCACATGATGGGCAGGGAAATGCTTCGTGAACACTTCAATGTGATTAGCAGAAAGTCAAATAGGCTTCGATTTCTCCCTTAAGAACTGTTTGGGGTGCCTGTAATCGAGTAAAGATTTACTAAAGAAAGTGTGACTTCCATGAGAGGAAGGGAAGATATCACTTAAAAAATTCAGAACTGAATATTTGGATCCGGGGCCTCATACTTATCAAATTATTAAAATAATAATTCTTAAAATATCAGATTGTGTTTCTGCAACATTTCGTGCATAGTACGCCATTTTATCTAAAACAGTCACAACGAGGGCTTTACACGCAGTCTGGGGTATTTTCCCCTTTTATATTTTTGCCACTTTATATCGAACCTGTTACACTCCCAGAAGTGCAGAGTAGCTTGTAAATAAAAATGTACAATTCACCGCTGGTATAAACAGATGTGGGCTTTGTTTGCCTTTGTAAGCATTTGTTTAAAAAATAAGTTCACAATACGATACAAACACAGAAAGCACAAACTTTATAATACAACGATACAAAATCAATACCAAATCATTATGCCAATTAAGTACCTATCCTTTGAAAACAGAGAACACCTTTATATCTACAAAAAAAATCGTGACATTTGTATATACTTTTGAATTACAAAGCAGACAGTAGTCCCTGAATTCAAAGATCAGATTTTGGCCAAAACAAGACAATCAGACGGGAGTTGAATTCGGAACAAGAGCCTCTGCTTCGTGGTTTATTGAGCTTTTGATCAACGTCTGAGTGAAAAAAATTGCTATTTCAACTCTTTGATTGAAGTACACAAGAAGCACATTCCTCCAAGCCAGAGTCAAACCAGCAACCTAAGGATACTTCACTATTTCCACTACAGTCCTCTGCTCTACCAACTGAGCTATTTGTTTCTGGCACATTCTGCCTGATGTTGTGCAATGTTTTGGGTGATTTAAATCACAGTTCGACATCAAGTTTTCAACTCGTTTCCTTAGTCTTGTTTACCTTGAATTTAAGCCATGAATCAGGTTTCTACAGTATGAGCTTCCGGAGATATTACAAAATGTTTGATGGAGCATCAATCATTCCAGGCGGATATTGACACCTTTTTTTCTCGAGGGATCATATTAAACATTTCATTAGGATCGAGAGGAGGATCGCCATGAGACACAAAACAAACAGTTTCTTTTTGTCTTTATTAGAAAGTAGCATTTGTGCTACATTAATAATATTTTTGTGGAAATATAGAAGTTGTAATTTTTAAAACTTATATTTGAATCAAAATGTGGTTTTGAGTGTTCATGTAATTAGTTTGTTTGTCATTACTATATATATATTGCCATGTTACCAGAATTTGTAGCTGAAGTTTAATACTTGTGTTTTTTATGATGATTAGCCATTTGTTTATTACAATATTGTATAAAATGCATAATTTGAACTATATATTTTTCAGGGGTGAATAATTATGTATTCTCAGAATAAATTTCTAAACCAAATCATTGGCTTGATTTACTAGTTTCTACACCTATGAGACCTATCTTTGATGTATAATAGACCTTTAACTATATAGGTATAATAGTCCTTTAAATGTATCCGTATAATAAAACTCCAACCATTTATGTATAATGGACATACTGTATAATCAGAGATGTGTAATTGACGTATAATGATATACGTATATTAAAATTTCATTCTAGACCAATTACGGACCACATTTATACATCTAAGGTATGCGTTTAATCAACGTACTGTACAACGTACTGTATGCTCAGTAGAGGGGTTGTCATATTTTGTCTGTTAATCAAACATAAACAACAATTATGGACAACCATTTTTTGCCAAGGTTGTGAATATTATAATGCCTTCAAAGTCACATTTAAACTTTCTGTAAAATTTAAAAAAACACAGAAATACAAGCGGGCACTGATTTGTGTTCACGATACTCAAATGTAACAAATCCTGTTCTGGAAATTGTCTCTTCTCCTCTTGTGAGCCACAATCCCACCAAAAGGTCTCTGTGTGTCTCTGTTTGGGAGATGTCAAGATGCTGAGCCCGTGCTGTGCTTCAGTGGCGGGTGTAGAAGACATGCTGTTGTACACGGAATGCAAATTGAGCTCCTTGGACATGAAAACTGACAGATGGTTAAACCTTCTCTAAATAAACAGGAGATCCTGTGTCCGAAGTCCTGAGGTGTCTTTCTTCCTGTCTTGTCATACAGAAGGACGACCACATATGGCTTGATTTTGTTAAATGCAAGTATTTATTTCCTTTCTTGGAACCACTTGTTTTTCGAGAATTTCTAACAATTTGTGAAATATGAAATAGAAATCTTGCTTATAAGTGCAGAAGAAATTCTGCCAGTTGGCAAGAGAACGGCACCATTTTTTTTTCTTTAACCAAAAACCTGCATAGGGAGATAAAAATCCAATTGAAAAAATCCACTTGAGAAGTTTTCGTTGGGGAGGATGGTTGTGGAAGGGCAAAAAAATCCATCTGTTCCGTTACGAACGGCGAAGGTCGCAGGTGATTCACTCCTCTTGACTAGGTGGCGCTAGGAGGTGCAGAAAAGTTTATATCCGGCTGAAGAAACTCCTCTTTCTCAGCTCCGCTTCTCTATTGTTTTGAAGCTGCGGCCGCGCTAACGAATGACGTCATTATACTACGCGACCTGCATGTACTTCAACCACGTGTGGGTGACGGAATAATTTTCTTTAGATAAAGAAAGTTGTTGTTTTTCTTTAAAATAACTTCAGGTTCTGAATACGTAACGTCTTGTCGACTGTGTTTATGCTTGAACAGAGCACAGCCCTGACAACAGGATCTGTGAAGAATAAAAAATAAGTTGTTCTGTTTAAACTTCGGAAGTCAGCCTTTGTTTCTGACCGACTCTGAAGAAGGATGGCGGAGTGCTTGTTAAATCTGCAAACCCAGCTTGACTCTTTCATGCACGTTTTGCTCAAATCGATCGTGTATGAAGTGTCAGAAGTTTTTGGAAACAGGATGTCTGACTCCGAGAACGAGTTTCAAGACAAACTCCGCAATATCTCCCAGATCCTGGTGAGACGGGCCGTGTTTAAAATCACACAGTGTGTGGAGGACAGTGTCGGGAGTGAAATGGCGCAACTGAAGAAGGAAAACGAGAGCTTGAAGTGGAGATTGCAGCTGTGGGAGAAGGAGTCGGGAGCAGAAGGATATCAGGGACCGACAGATCATGTTGGATACACGCTTCCCTGTGAAGTGACTGCAGGAATAAAAGAAGAAATGGACACGAAACTAGAGCTGTCAGGTCAGTGTGGTGACTTGTATGTAGTCGGGATCTGTGCGAGTTTAAAAACAGTGTCTTTAACTTCCTCACTGGTGAGAGTATAGTGGAGAGATGCAGAGTGAAGTGGGAAAGACTTGTGTGTTGTAGCAACGGGATTCTTTACTGGAAACTGAACTGTTTTGTCTGGTTACGGTAATAAACACCTCGTTCAGATTCAGCAATTGTTTCACTGAATCAGTGAATAAATACAACGTCATTAGGAAAGAAAACGTATAGATATTGTTTTTACATCGTATTGGCTTTTTATATATTTACTGATGATTGTGTATATAACAATTTTAATCGGTTTAAGTATTTCAGTCCTCCGGTCCTCCTCTTCTCAATGCAGTCTTAATCTTAATGTACTGTAGTGTCCAGTCGGTCAGTGAGTCTGCATTAACCCCTCTCTCTCAGTGCTGTGTTATTGTACTACAGTGTCCAGTCATTGTGTCTGTATTAACCCCTCTCTCTCTCAGTGCAATGTTAGTGTACTTTAGTGTCCAGTCAGTGTGTCTCTATTAACCTCTCAGTGTCAGTGCAGTGTTAAATGTAGCGTGCAGCGTTATGTGTAATGTAGTTGTGATATTATTCCAGTAGACTCGCATTTTATACAGCATACTCGCATTTATATCCAAAATTGCATATAATCAGAACACCATCCTTAAATGGAGCAGTGGCTCTGTGGCTAAGGATCTGCGCCTGTGGCTGGAAGGTTGCAGGTTCAAATCCTGCGGCCGGCAGAGGAATCCTACTCCATTGGGCCCCTGAGTAAGGCCCTTAACCCCAACTGCTCCAGAGGTGCTGTACAATGGCTGACCCTGCGTTCTGACCCCAAGCTTCTCTCCCTATCTGCTTGTCTCATGGAGAACAAGCTAGTGTATGTGAAAAGATAAATTCCTAATGCAAGAAATTGTATAGGGCTAATAAAGTAATCTTATCTTAAACAACTCATCTGTCACTGTACTAGCATGTCCATGTATATAGTTTAAATTACAATAAAAACAGTGATACAATTTAACTTTTCTTGTCTTGCTTTTTTTCCTCTTTGTACTTATATTGATGTTCATGCTGCATGATAACTAGTGCCGATTAATTATATCTAAGTTGCAGAGTAGACAACAGTTAGTTCTTTTCACGTTCTGGGCGTACAACCAGCTTACCAAATACATGCCCTTTACCTTACTGACCAAGAACAGGCAGCATCTTTAAATATTTAGGTGCAAAGCTAACTTCAAGACACTAGACTGCATAGTTTGCAAAATACAAAAACAAAAAAATTATATTATCATCTCACTTCCCAGGTCTCTCCCTTATCTCTTCACTGCTAAATAACGTCTTTGCTATCTGAAATTTAAATTTTAAGCTAGTACTTTTTGTGTGGATATTACTTCCTTTTGAGCACAACTCGAAGCTCGTGTTAAAACTCAGGGCTCAATACTCGACCCTTTACTTTTCAGCATTTACATGTGTCCACTTGGTCAGCTTTTAAGGTCACATGGCCTCAACTGTCATTTCTATGCTGATGATTTTCACCTAGACGTCCATACCAAACCTGATACTGATGTGGCTTTCTCTATTTTATCGAATTGCATCTCCGACATAAAAAACCTATGTGAGTCAGAATTTCCTTCATCTTAACTGTGACAAGACTAGAGTCATGCTTATTGGCACCACCCACAAACTTTGTAAAACCAATGCTCTAGACCTATCCGTAGATAGTTCTGTACTTGAGCTTCAGTCTAAATTGAAAACCCGAGGATGATATTTAACTCAGACCTGACATTGGACCCATATGTGCAGCATATTGTCAAAGCATCTTCCTTTCACAGCCACCTTTGAAGGTTCTATATACAGATGCAGCCATTCAAAACGCGTGAGGTACACCATGGTACAACATGGTGGGCGTGTCGCATCAAAACACGGTATGATGCAGTGTAACGTGTCATATGACGTCATATCGGAAAGTATCCGGAATCACCTTGTAAAACCGCCAGGAGGAGCCATTAAAGGTTAACTCTCATGTACAGCATTTGAGCTTTTAAATTTAAACTGTGTATTACAGCATGTTAATCATCAGTCATTAAAAAGTTGGTATATTTTATGAATGCAAGATTGTTTAGTTGGGCAAAAGTACACAACACAACCTTTATCATAAATATTTTAATTATGCAGAAATATTTTATGCATCAAAGCCTTTACCGAAGATATCACTAATAGTATTAATGAATGACCTTGGATAAGCTGTAAACTCAAAGTATTACGCTGGTCCACATTATTTGTAACCATCATTTTAAATGAAAATACTTTTATTTTTTCATCGACAAAAAGTAACACCACAGCATTTCGTTGATCTAACTAACAAGAATGGGACATTAGCTAGACAATATGATAAAGGAATAAATGACTTTTTTGGTTTATTTCTTTAGCACATTTATTTGAACATTTCCATCGATTGTACAAGCACTGAAAAACTGCCAAATCCCTAGTTCGTCGGGCATTTTCTTTTACTATGACAGACATAAAAACTCCCTTGCTTTTAACAGAGCGTTTCATAATTTCTAACAACGAAAATGATTTAAACTGCAACACTTTTATAACAAGAGCTCAAAATATCACAAGGATCCTCAAGAGATCAACAAAGACAACAGAAAAAGATATGTGTATCAGATACTGTACATGAGAATCCAAGCTTTTTTTATCTACGCTAAGAAGTAGTCTTTAAAATTTCTTCATCACACAGTGAAGTCAAAATTCCGGGATGTGCGTATATTAGAAAATATAGGACTTCTTCGAATGTGTGTCAGGCAATCAGACTTTGGGACCAGAATTATCAGTTTTATTAAATGTCTTTTTGATACAATCAGACAAATGCAACATAAATGGTTATCTTTGTCTTTTAAGTATCTTAATAAACTATCAGCATAGCTTTCTCCCCGTTTAGATTTATTTTTCATGGGATTTTGGGATCAAACGTGGGAAGATTAGATTGTAATCATTTTTATTTTTTAAATACATTTTAGGAAAGTGTAATCTACACTAAAAAGCTGTATTTATTTTAATGATTCCCTCTCTCACTCCAAAACATACTGGTAGGTTAATTGGCTTATGGGAAAACTGGCCCTGGTTATGTGTGTTTGTGTCTGTCTGTCCTGTGATGGACTTGCGCTATGTCCAGGGTGTATTCTGCCTTGTGTCCGTTGCTTACTGGGATAGGCTCCAAATCGTCTGTACTGGATAAAGAGATTAGAAAATGGATGGAAGTAAAGGCACTGTGTGGATGGAACTATACACAGTGTTAGAAACCCACTGTGAGATGGCAGCATCTCACTGAGGATAAATTATTTTATAGGGCTGGCTTAAGGAAACAGCCTTTCCACCTCTCTTGCACATCAATAGCCATACCTAGTTAGTTATTTCAACAAATTGCCTCTAAATATACAAATCTTAAGATGCTGGCTCTGTGGATCCGCATCAGCTATGTTTGTCCATTCCTTCAATTCATGTGCATCCAACACACAGTTTAATGCTAGCAACTACACAAAATCTAAAATACAATCCTCATTTCAGTATCTATGTAAACATACAGTCTGTTAACTTCATCATCTTCATCAAAAGTATGCCTAACCCCATCAGGAAGTGTTCTTGTTATCAGTGTATTCCTCAGCTTTCCTCAAATTATCTTTTTCCTACCAACATCTCTAGTCTTATATCCTGCAATAACTCAGCCAACACTTAACCCCTCAAAAGCTGCTTGTGTTAATTTCTTTAAATCACAAATATCATATGTAAATACTGGCCATGTAATACTCTGCATGGTGGAATAATAGTTTATTTTAAAGGGAACTAGAGAAACTAGGAACTAGAGAAATCAAGAAAGCCATTTTTTTTCTAGAATTAATAAATGCACATCCTGTTCACTGGGGAAATTAAATCCACACTGAGCATCTTTAATATGTTCAGAATTTGACAGCGAGAATCCTGATCGGGATGCATTACGCCTGTCCTTGCACTGGCTTCCTATCAGGTTTCGAGTCAACTTCAAAATCCTCATCCTCATTCAGTACCTATCTGGCTTATTATCTGTCTACTCCCCACCTTTGTCCGTCTGACTCTGGTCTTCTCGCTGTCCTCAAGAACATCTACATTCTGTGGGTGACAGGACCTTCTCTAGCTGCACCGCAGAGCTCTGGATTTGTATCCCCAGTGATATCAGTCACCTACCCTGAGTGCATTTAAATCTAACCTCAAAACCTTTTTCAGAAGACTTAGTGTCTGTATCTGCTTCATTTTCTAATTGTGGTAGCACTTCTAACTGCTTGTCTTTCTTTTATGTATTTACTTTGTGATCTGTGGTCCTTATAACTGTTTTTACATCTACTGTATTGCTTTATTGCTTTGTCACTCTTCTCATTCCCTCTTTGCTAAATGACTTTTCATACTAATCTGATCAATCTAACTGCTTATTTTCTGTGCTTTCTCTATCCTGTTAGATTTACAATTATTCTGAAATTTTTCTTCTTGAAATGACTCATTTCTAAATACCTTTTTTCACTGTTAATATCTTGCAGCAACTATGCGACAAAATATACACTTAGCTCAACCTGACAGTTCATCCTGCTACCAACATTGAATAAAAAAATCTTTAGATTTCTATATTTGTCTTTATCTAGTGGTTTCATTTGTGACACAGGCTAAACTTTCTTGGAAAAATGCCTTTTATGTGTTGCGAAAAACTGACTTGCTTTAACAAAATATATTTACAGATCCTTTCGCCTGGCAATCTACCTGAATGCCCAACTATCTGAGAAGCCCTCCATGAAACCATGTTTGCTATTAATTCATTTGGATCTCACTGACAGAATTGCTGTTTTTTATGCGTGCTAAGTTTCTGATTCCTCACTCTGTTTCATGTGTAGAGATGGATAAGACTTTATTGATCCCAAAGGGAAATGGACGTACATGTTCATGAACATGTTTGCATGTTCTTTTGTAATATACACTTTATTGTGATTTTTTGTATATCTAAGCAAGTGTTCCTGCATCCCTCTTCTGCACTATGTATAGTCATGGCTTTTTTCTGTTTGTTTATTTCAAAGTAACACCTGCTCCATTTCTAAAACTTTTTGCTCATGTTTATTTTGTATTTTTTACACCTCTAGCACTTTAATGTCCTGAATTTATATTTGCCTTAATTTGTAGGAAGAATTTTAGTTTTAGCCTTAAAAAGCTTCAGTTTTCACTATCTTTTGTTTCTTGTCCTTCAACTGTTATTATTGATCACCGAAGTATTGTACTTGACATGACTTCATTCACCCTTTCCTGAACGTCTGTGAGTGGCAGAGATAGTGCTGTCTCTGGTGCGATCTTTTGCAGCTGACATTTCACTGTTTTAAACGAATAAGAAATTAGATTGCTCATAAATCACTTATTCTAAATAAACACAGCGTAATTGCTCTCTGAAAATGTTTTCTTGTTCATTTTGGAGACCTTGATCGAAACTGATTTTAGATGTCAGAAAGGATTTATTTTCTCTGTGTATTTCTGTGTGCGTATTTCCTACATTGCTTTGTCGAGATTTTAACTTTATATTTAGGCTCAGATTTCAACTATAAATCTCACACTAATTACTAGCGGTAAATACTGATGTTTTGCTCCCTCTTACCACAAAAATCTATATGTATTGTATCTGGGATGACCTAATTTTTGTACGTGTACCTACTGTGATTCGGAAACGGAACGGTTAAAGATGGCGACAAGTCAGGCACCCAGAGGGAGGGGGAGGGGGGGTGCGTCTTCCTGCCTCCATAACTAAAATGCCAAATAGGAGTGGCTTAAGCGATGTACACAGTCATGTAACTGACAGTTTGAGGTAGCCTATCGTATAGATTTCGCTTTGTTGCTGATAGATTAAGCTTTCGAAACTCAGCCCCAAAGTCATGTGACTGATTTTTCACCCTGTTTCATTGGTTAAACGCAATGATCACATGCACCACCATGGTAACTGGGATGTGTAGTTTTTAATTCAGTTTGAATTATAACTGTACGTACTGTCTTCATATTTGGCCAGGGCTTTAAAGAGAGGGCGCGCCAAAAAATTTCGATGCCGTTGTCCTGGAAGAATTTGACCTCAGAACGTTTGACTAGCCTACTGTATGTTCCTAAATTAATATCATTTATGACCTTCTATCTATCTGTCTACCTTCAGATGTGTTATGCTCCTCTTCTTTTTATGCTCAGCTACTAAAATTTCCCTTTAGCGGTAAAATTTCCTATAAATATTCAATACTAAGCGGATTAAAATGTGCACAGTAAAGAGATTAAATGATTAAATCTTTTCACTACCGACTAATGCACCATGAGTGCCCGTCGGTCATTTTGGCCAGCCAATCACGTACTGCAGTACAGGTTTGTACCGTGCATTTTGAATGGCTGCATCTGTATAATAAAGTTTATTATTATTATTATTATAATAAAGGTCTTGTCTTCTTGTCCTGTGTTTTCAGGCTCAGAGGCCAGTGTTCTCCCTGATGCTGGGGAAAGGGCTCCTCTTGAACAGCAGCACAGTGAGGAGGAGGAGTGGAGCTCCAGTCTGATGCAGGAGACAGAGATCACTGCTGCAGAAGGGAAAGAGACACTCAGTGAGCAGCACACAGAGAGCAGACAGAGTGTGGAGGATCTGGACTCGGTGCCCATGATGAAGACGGAGCCTGAGAGTGGGACACCTGGACTCTTAGTATGTGATACTTTTACAGAGAAGATTAATAATCAGGACATGAACAATATGTCACAAGGTTGTAATGAACTTTACTGTGTCTCTGTACAAGAGCTCAAAGAAGAACTGAGTGAGTTTAATCTTACAGATAAGGACATGGAGCCCCAGTTGATTGACCCCGCAGAGCTGAAGAAGGAGCCCCAGGTGATTCAGACTGCTGAGCTGCACACTGAAGGACACGATGGAGAAAACAAATCTCAGTTTCAGAACAGAGAGCAAAATCATTCCATGAAGGATTTGCAGAATAAGAAACCCCAGCATGATCAGACAATGAGGAAGAATCACTCAAAGCCTTGCTCAGATGGAGTGGACAAACTACCATTACAACACAGGGATGAGCAGCATTTTTGTCAGTCTAGCATTTCAAAAAACCTTCGCACAGGAGAGAAATATTTCACTTGCCGTCAGTGTGGGAAGAGTTTTAGTCAGTCACACAACTTAAAAAGACACCAGGGTATTCACACAGGAGAGAGACCATTCAGCTGCAATCAGTGTGGGAAGAGTTTTAGAGACTCAAGTGCCTTAATAGTCCACCAGCGCATTCACACAGGAGAGAGACCATTCAGCTGCAGTCAGTGTGGGAAGAGTTTTAGTCAGTCAAGAACCTTAATAGTCCACCAGGGCATTCACACAGGAGAGAAATTATTCAGCTGCTGTCAGTGTGGGAAGCGTTTTAGTCAGTCATACTACTTAAAAAGACACCAGCGTATTCACACAGGAGAGAGACCATTCAGTTGCAGTCAGTGTGGGAAGAGTTTTAGAGTCTCAAGTGCCTTATTAGCCCACAATCGCACTCACACTGGAGAGAGACTGTTCAGCTGCAGTCAGTGTGGGAAGAGTTTTAGTAAATCAAGTAACTTAAGAGCCCACCAGCGCACTCACACAGGAGAGAAACCATTCAGCTGCAGTAAGTGTGGGAAGAGTTTTAGTCAATCACATGACTTAAAAAGGCACCAGCTTGTTCACACAGGAGAGAGACCGTTCAGCTGCAGTCAGTGTGGGAAATGTTTTAGTCTTTCAAGTAACTTAAGAGCCCATCAGCGCATTCACACAGGAGAGAGGCAATAGAAAACACTAGGGAGGAGATCACACACCTATCTACATCAGTGGAACTGCAGTGGAGAGGGTCAGCAGTTTCAAGATCCTGGGAGTTAACATCTCAGAGGACTTAACCTGGACCCACCACACTAAAACCATGGTCAAAACAGCACGGCAGCGCCTATTCTTTCTCCGTAGGCTAAAGAGGTTTGGCATGCCATCACATATCCAGGCCAACGTCTACAGGTGCACTATTGAGAGCATCCTGACTGGTTGCATCACTGCCTGGTATGGGAACTGCTCCGCCCAGGATCGCAAAGTACTGCAGAGGGTGGTGAAGTCAGCACAGCTCATCACTGGCTGTGAGCTACAAAACATCCAGGATATCTACTCAGCTAGATGTCTGAAGAAGGCCAGGTCCGTTCTCAAGGACCGCAGTCATCGCAGTCACAAACTATTTTCCCTCCTACCATCCGGTTAACGGTACCAAAGTATTCGGTCCAAGTCCAACAGACTACGGAAGAGCTTCTACCTCCAGGCAATCAGACTGCTAAATAGCCAACCTCCAGCTCCTTTAGCAAATCACCTGTAATGGCTACATGGACACACAGTTTTCACTGTATTCAGCATAACCGCACTACTTGTATATATTGCATACACCATGGACACATAGCAGCTCTACTCATATTGAGTTTTATTCAATTTCTATTACATCTGTTATTATGTAACCTTATTTTCATAATCTCAATTTTGTGATTTTTGTGTTTTTGTGATTTCTGTGATTCTTGTGATTTTTGTGAGCTTGCAGAAAAGACATTTCATTGCCAGCAACTACTGCTGCATGCTCTGTTGTTGTGCATTTGATAAATAAACTTTGAAAATAAATTGTTGCAGTCAGCGTGGGAAGAGTTTTAGTGACTGAATCACCTTAAGACACCACCAGCGCATAAGATAAGATCACTTTCTCACATTAGGATTTTGTTTTCTCACAACACTCTCACTATGAGGCCCACAGATAGGAAGAGAAGCTAGGGGTCAGCATCTCTGGTGTAGTTGTGGTTAAGGGCCTTGCTCAGGGACCCACCAGCATAGGATTTCTCTGCCAGCTGTGGGATTTGAACCAGCAACTTTCCACCCACAGGTATAGATCCTTAGCTACAGAGCCACTGCACCTAATCGCACCAGAGAGAGACCTTCCAGCTGCAGTCAGTGTGGAAAGCGTTTTATCCAGTCAGGTGACTTAAAAATACACCGCTTTAGTCACCACTTTAGTTTTTGATTTAATCATAATCTTAGTCAAGTCAACTGAAATGTCTATTAGTTGAAGTAGGTAACTGCGTCAGCATGTGACATCTGTTAAAGGTTCCTGTTACGACCCCAAGTGTCTAGGGGAAAAAGGGTGTAACATTTAGGATAATTCTTTTGGAAGCAGGGGGGGTTTTGGTGAGGGACTAGGAAGTATGATAACAAGGGTAAGGAACTAGAGTGGTGCCAAAGGAAAGAAAATAACAAACAAAAAATGGAGCTGGCTATGACAGTGAGGGAAAGCTAATCTGACTACAAAAGAAAACCCGAAACACACGGTCTTCGGTGTCTTCAACACCCTAGCTAACCTGCACTGACTACCCAAAACCATACAAGACAAATGGCACTCACCCGTACTAAACTAGTGTACTAATACAAAATCAACTAAGTGTGTAAGTGTACCCAACAACCTAAACTAACCTTATGTACAAAAGTTCACACAAAAACACAAGTGAACCAGGAAGACAAATAAGGGAAAACAAGAGTAATAAATAGCAGCAGGGTACAAAAAGAACACAAAAGTTGAACATGTAACACTGGGGCAAGGTAATGACAAAAACAAGGATGAACACACAAACAAACGAAAGTACAAAGAAACTAACGTAAATCCAACAAAACAACAAAGCCGAAGCTATACGAAAATACACACACACAAAGCAAAACAAACCAACAAACCAAGCCGAAGCAATAACCAGGAGCGAAGCGATAACCAAAACCGAACGGGACCGAAATCAAACGAAAGGCCTCTTCTTTCTGAAAGCCTCCATGTTATATAGTGAATAAGATGTGTTCTGATTGGCTGAGGCTAATTAATGATGACATCATACTGAAACAGTGGAGTGATGGTGGGCCAATGGGGAAGGGAGAACAATCAAGGGTCAGCAGTGTGGAACTTGGAAAAAAACACACACAGAACACACACTGGGACGTAACAGTTCCTCAGCTGACACTCTGCGTTTTCTTCTCTTTTCAGCATGGAACAAACCTGTACTTGTTCCTAAAATGTCTATTAGTTACTTTGTAGTCACCCACTTTTGATTTAGTCTAGTCAACTAAATGTTAGTCAACTAAATGTTGACTATAATTACTCTTACTTATGGTTGATTAGAACAGAATTGGTTCTAGTCATGCAGTTTACTTTATGTGTATAATAACATGTATAAAGATTTACATGTTAGGATGAGCAATTATATGAGCGATTACATTAGGATGAGCGATCCCTCCTCAGCAAAGGGCTCAGTTTTGTACCAGTTCCAAGGAAGCTGGACATCCCCCAGACCAATGTCGACCTTAACCGCTTTTACCGCAGGATCCGTCTCAGAGCACATTTTGCTGACAATTCCTCTTCACAGGCAGCTGATAACAACCCGGTTATTGATGTCATTAACAACATTAATCCCAAACAGAGCTGTTGGACTCCCTCCTCTGGCCGTTTTCCACCAGTTGATTATTTCATCAACCAATGCACTAATCAAGCTCCCAAGGCACTCTCTATACCCAGTAAACATAGGTCTAACCTCACCCAAGGAGAAAATCAGGCGCTCCAGTCTCTCCGCAACAGGGATGATATCATCATCAAACCAGCGGACAAAGGAGGTGCTGTTGTGGTGTGGCGTAAGGATCTATATGTCTTTGAAGCCTCTAGACAACTAACTGATACTTCTGCCTACCTCCCTCTCCAACAGGACCCTACCACTGACTACCAAAAGGAAGTGGTATCCACCATTTCCCTTCTTATCAGCGGTAATGAGCTCCCCCAGGAACATCCACAGGTGTCTCAATTTTACCTCCTCCCCAAAATCCACAAACCGGACACCCCTGGACGGCCCATCGTATCAGCATGTAACTGTCCAACTACTTACATTTCAGCCTTTCTCGACAGCCTCATGAGACCGCTGGTTGAAGATCTTCCCTCATACATCAAAGACACCAACCACGCGCTCCAACTATGATTTCCAATTTCAGGGTACCGAATGCCACATTTTTACCATGGACATCACATCTCTGTACACCGTCATTCCCTTACAGCCCTCAAGCACACGCTGGACAAACGCACAGTGCTTGATCCACCCACCCACACCCTGGTACGCCTTGCAGAATTGGTCCTCACACTGAACACATTCTCTTTCAATAATCTTTTTTACCAACAGGTCAGTGGAGTTGCCATGGGCACCAGAATGGGACCCAGCTATGCCAACATTTTTGTCGGCTGGGTAGAAGAACGCTTCTTCGCTTCCTACACTGGCTATGTCCCTGACTTCTACAAACAATATATTGATGACTGCGTTGGTGTTGCCACATGCTCCAACGATCAGCTTGAGTTCTTCCTGCACCATTTCACCAACTTCCACCCATCCCTCAAATATACGGTTAACATATCTTCCACCACTCTTCCGTTTCTAGACATCCACTTGTCTATCAACTACCCCCGTAGACATCCACTTGTCTACCAACTGTCCACTCGAAGCCCTCGAAATGTACTCATTTTTCATCAACAGAGGATACCCCAGCAGTGTGATTGACAGGGCCCTTGCCCGAGCCAAAAACACCCCCCGGACCATCAACCCGATCAGGAACTCTCGCCGTAACAACCGCATTCCTTTGGTGCTTCCTTACCACCCTAACACACTTCCTATCCCCAGGACCATTAACCATAACTTTTCCATCCTACAGGATGATCCCTCCATTGGGGCCCTCTTTTCTGATCGCCCTATCATCTCATATCGCCGACCACCTAATCTGCGTAACCTCCTTGTTCACAGCTCCCTTGACCGCCCTCAACAACCATCCACACCAGGCACTTTCCCTTGCAACAGAGCTCGCTGTATCACTTGCAAGTACACAGCCACCACCACACTCATTCAAGGCCCCTCAGGACAATTCCGGATCACCCAGACAGCATCTTGTACCTCCAGCAACCTTATTTACTGTATCTCTTGCAGTAAATGCCCAGCCATCTACATTGGAGAAACAGGAAGGAGACTCTGAGACCGCTTCAGAGAACACGTCAGGGCTGTGAAGATTAAAGATCTCTCCAAGCCCATTGTTTCTCATTTCACCTCTGACGGCCACGACCACTCTAATCTCTCCGTCTGTGTTCTCAAAGACGGTTTTCTGAACTCATACATCAGAAAGACCACCGAAACTAAAATTATTCTGCAGCTAGGATCACACATTCTCCCTTCTCTTAACGACAGACTACTGTTCTTTTAAATTTTCTCCATTCATTGGAAGTTTCATTTCACACCTCTCTGCACCCATTCTGACTTCACACCTCTTGATTGGCCTCTCTTTCTGTCCCCTGCTCCCGCCTCTCACTCCTCCTCCTTCCCAACCTTTGTTCTCCCGCTACTTTACCTTTGCCTACTGCCCTGTCTCTCTCACACCTGAAGAAGGCTCCACGGCCGAAACATTGTGTTCTCTTTCTTCTTTTTTTCAGCATGGAATAAACCTATAACTTGTTCCTATTTTAATCAAAATAATATTAAGACCTGTATGTATTCAAATAGTATTATCATTATTTATACTTACGCATCAAAAGACGATTGCTGAGAAAAACATGACAGTATTTAACCTAAATGGCAAACAACAAATATCAGCAATGCATTGTGGTATATAATCAGAAAAGATGCTGTGTTAGATATGTTTTCAATTTCAATTATATATGCATTTATTAATGTTGTCAATATTATTACGGTTGCAATTTAACCATGGTGAGAATCCCTGCCTGTCATACAGGAGAGTGGGGTTTGATTCCTGACAGGGAGCTAAGGAGCTTTTTCTATGACCTGTTTACAATTTAAACTGTAGTGTGAGACACCTTTCTTCTACAGAAATCTATTTTTTTAAAGGAGATGAATTAGTTATAACAACACAAAACATCAAAGTGAAGTTGCTTTTCAGCAACTCCTTGGCTACATGGGAATTTTGTTTTTTTGACAGCAGGGTCATTTGCAAAATTAAACAAGGAATTGATTCACTCCTGTGGAATACTGTATAAAATGGAAGACAGGTTTGATATGGAAACAACTACACACATTTTAGTTTTTTTTCCAATTGTACTCCCATCAAAGTGACATAAGAAAAGTCATTGTCAGAAGTGGGATATGAAAACAAGCCACCAGGGGAGACGGATGTAATAACGTCACCAGAAATATATTGAAAACAAATGGGCTGTCACTAAGGAAATTCATAGAGAAATACAGGTCCCACCATAAAACACCATAAGGAGTGCAAAACATGTTAAGTTATTTCTGTACTTCATCAGTGTCGGTAAAAGAGGGACTCAAGGACACAAAGACTCTAGTTTGGGATTCAGGCTGAGAAAGGGAAGTGTGACTTTGGACACAGGGCATTGCAGAGAGGAACAAATGGCGCAACGAAACAAAATGCCAAAACCCCAGATTGAACCAGGGACCTTTAGAGCATCAGTCTAAGGCTTTCTCAGCTGAGCTATTTCAACCTCTGTGTACGATCCAACCTCTGCTGTCTGCAGTAGCCTCCCAAAGTTCCAGCATGAGTGCACGAAGAGGAGTGGTAGAGTGTTACTGCAACGTCATTCAGAAGGGTAGTGATCCAGCTCAGCTCTCTGAGGTTTGGTAAATACATCTTCTTCATGAGTAATGTAGGATCAATGTCTTCAGGCTGGAGGAAGGGCTTGCATTTCGGCAGTAGTAACTGACTGAGTAGTGACTTCTAGGACCTGGTCTTATCAGGTTGCTTTGCCACGTTTGTCAGTTCTGCTGAAAAGACTTGTCTCTAGGAAATTTAGGAAGCAGAAGAATGACTATCTGAAAGGTGACATGATCTGCTGGCTGTTTGATGTGATCATGAATGACACAGGAAATTCGAATTCTTGCAATAAGACAAACAAGATCCATAAAACACTGGCGGGAGTGCAAAATGTGAGAAGATAAAAAGACACCTGTTTCTGCCCAATTTCAAACAGGGGATCTTGCGCATGTGTGATTAACGTGATAATCACAATATTACAGAAATGACAGCAGCATTGAACATGGCGAGACGTAAAGATTGTTAATTCCCTTCAAATACTCACAGCGTGTTTATTCTGCTGTATTAATTTACTGTGCTCATCCGGCAGTAAAAAACCTGTTATCTACACACTGCTCCCAGAGCTGGATAGGTGACTCCACATTCTACAGCTCTCTAGCAAAAGAGGAAGTCAGACTACAGAAATGGAGAAAATCTCCTCTTCAGAATGTGGAAATATATTCCTGAGAGAAGTCCTTTCTTGAAGTTCAACACTCTCTGCAAGTCACCCATTCCCACCTTGCGCAGTGTAGTGGTTATCACATTCTCTTAACACACCAAAGGGTTTCAGTTTGAAAGCGGGCAAAAACAAGTGATCACTTTTTGCACATTTGTCACTGCTGACGTTGCTTTATGGGTCTATTTTCTATACTGTGCTGATCAATTGGAAATCAAATGGCAAAAAAGACCCATTCCCACACCTAAGGTCAAATATTAGACATCAAAACTGCTCGAGTGTATGGAAGCACACAGCTTTATCAAGATTTCCAAGTGCAAGATCTTTTTATTAATAGAAGACCCTATTTATGTTGTATAAGAAATATTAATATTAATACAGAATCTTTTTTCACCAAATAAATGGGCTTCCTGACTTCAGAAAGCCTTCTAGACAAATACTAAAAGAGCAAAAATTCCATTTGGTAAATGAAATAAAAACACATACCCTACCAAACCTCGAGTACAGGCCATTCAGGGTGATAATACAAAACCATTTATAATTCAACAAATAAAACCTGTCAACTGGTAATCACCACTTATCATAAAAAAATAAGTAGCAATACACAGTAGGTGACTCTTGGGTGCAAGTTAAATCCATGCAAGAAGGGGTTTAGTGTTATATTTCCAAATCAGATATGCAAATGAGAGATCTGGCCCAGCCAATCTCAAAGCTCCCTTGGTCTGGAATGGAGCTGCTCCCCTCTTCTAGTTATTCACACTGGAGTTAGGTTACATATTAGCACATTTCATCAAACAGTTGCTCCAGAAACAAAAAACGTAAAGAAATGACCTGGAATGTGACCACACCTATTAGAATGTAGTTCAACAGATAACTTGAAAACCTTGTCATAAGATTTTTTTTGTTCTACAAAATATACTTTATTCCGCAAAAAAAAAAACATCTCAAAAGGAACATCTCACACATATTAACACTCCATGTAATAAAAAACAACGGCGTAACGGAGATTGATTGTCCGTTATCAATCTTTGCAAGTGGGGGCGAATTTGAGCATTTAACAGAGTTCCTCCAAACCTAGCACTTGCTATTTTCCTTTAATCCCTGTATAGGGCCCAAAGTCCTTTCCAGCGCTCCCTCGCCATGGGGAAACCCCATTTGGCGACTAGGCGCTTCGTCCTCCTCCTGAGGTCCGATGGGCTCCCGCAGCACCCGACAGAGGTTGCAGTAGAAGATGCAGTCGAGTTTCATGGGGAAATGTGGGACATCTCGACCCCCTTCCTCGACCGGCTGACACATCCGTGATGTACTCGTACTTGCCGCCCCAGACGAAGCCGAAGATCATCCCTTGCAGCGCTCGTCTGAGTCTGGCCGGCAGCGGGTACACCACTGCCAGGTAAACCAAAGCCGGCAGGATGTCTGCTTTCAACACCATCACTTTCCCTGTGTAGGACAGCGACCGCGTTTTCCACAGACCCAGCTTCGCGTTCACCTTGGCGATCCTCTTGGTCTAGTTGTTGGTCTCGTTGTCCTGGCTCTGGAAGGAAACCCCCAGTATTTTGAGGGGCTCCGTGCAGAGCTCGAGACCCTCCGGCGCCGTCGTCCTGTGCTTCCAGGGCCCGAAGAACTTCAGTTTGCTCTTTCGGCGGTTGAGTTTCGACCCCGAGGCTCTGGAGTTTTGCTCCATGACCTGCAGGGCCCTCCTCAACCCCCTGTCTGACCTCAGGAACAGCGTCGTGTCGTCGGCGTACTGGGAGATCTTCAGGGTTTCCCCCGCGCCTCCCGGTATCTCCAGGGTCCCGTCTCACCGTCTCTGCTAAGGGCTCTGGCACCTTGCCTTTCTCCATGGACAAGAGCGCCGCCTTTAGCTCCTCGGCCGCGATCGGACCCTCCAAGTCCTCCCTCACCTCCTCCGGTACTCGTGCCTTCGCCTGCCTCCACCTCCGTCTGCTTTTCTGAAAAGAGCTCCGTGTAGAAAGCGGTGGTCGCTTCTACCTTGTCGCTCTCGTCCAGCACTTCCTCTCCATCTCCCCGTCTCAGGCCGTGGATCACCCTCTTTTTCTGGGCTCCTCGGACCTGATTGAGTTTGCGGAGCCTCTCCTTCAGGTCCCGTGCCCGGGCTGAATTGAAGGCTCCTCCCCCGTTAGCCGAGCTGTACTCCTCCTCTAGTTGTCTCTGGAGTCGTGCAGCTTCCTTCCTCTCCCTGGCCGCCTTCCATCTGCTGTACGTCTGTGCCAGGGTTCGGGTCCTGTCTTTCACCGACTCCCACCATTCCACCATGGAGCTGTAGCCGTCTCTCAGATCAACCCAGCTCGCGTAGTCTTTACGAAACAGTGCCTTGAAGTCGTCTTCCTCCAGTATCTCCTGGTTCAGCTTCCAGTACCCACGACTGAATGCCGGCAGGTTGGTGTTAGCCACCACCGTCAAGCGCTCGTGGTTGGAATACCACTCCGGGGACACCGTCGCCAACTCCAGGGAGCAGGTTGTGTGCAGAAAGATGTAGTCCAGGCGGCTGCACACTCCCCGGGAGTTTTTCCATGTTGTTCCGGTGTCGTTAGGGCGGCACCGTCTGAAACTGTCTACCAGGGAGAACTTCTTAAATAGCGACTCCAGCTCTGCCGAGCTAGCATCGCTCCCCTTCTCCCGGTCAACGTTGAAGTCCCCGCCAAGCACCACCTGTCTGTTGGTGGTGCAGCAGCTGGCCAGGTCAGCAAACACTTCCTTCAAGATAGAGGGTTCTGTTGGAGCATAGACGTTAATTGCTCTCAACTTCTGCCCCCTCCAGTCGATGTCTGCGACCAGGATCTGGCCCTGCACCACCGAGAAGGAGGAAACCAGCGTCATCTCTGGGTTTCCGAGGAGGATTCCCACTCCGGAAGAGTGGACCCCTCCTACGCTCCAGCATGATTCTCCCTTCGTCCATTCCCTGGTGAATGTCAGCTTGTCGCTTTCATCCTTCAGGTGGACCTCCTGTAAGAAACAAACTGAGAAAGACTTTGAGGCCAGATCATGAAAGACTCCTCGTCTTTTCAACGGGTCTATTAGCCCTCTCACGTTAGTTGTTAGAAAGGTAAGTTTCACAATCATGATTAAACAAGTGAAAGTTGAACCTCCTCTCTTTGTGCTTACAGTGGAAAACTTGGGAGTCTACATCTGGGCACTGTTTAGCCTAGATGTAACTCCTCTTGTTGGGGTCCTGGGGGGAATATGCTGGGCTCCCTCCAGGTCTCGCTGGGGACTGAAAGGTAAACATGCTGGACAGGTCCAGTCCTACCATCAGTCCCGGCTCCAGGGCGGCTTCAAAGTAATCCTCGTCTTCCTTGAGGGTACTCTCCACCACCGTTTCGGGAAGGCTTTTTTCTTCCCTTTCTCCAGTAGTTTCGGGGACCTCCAGTTGCTCCTGGGCCTTGGGGGAGGGGGGCTCCACTTCCTGGGCTGCCTCTTCGTGTTGTTCATGGGCCTCGGGGGAGGGGGTTACCTCTTCCTGGGCTGCCTCCTCCTGTTGTCCGTGGGACTCGGGGGAGGGGGGTTCTGTTTCCTGGGCTGTCACTTCCTGTCGTCTTTGGGCCTCAGGGGGGAGGGTTTCCATTTCCTGGGCTGCCTCCTCCAGTTGTTCCTGGGCCTCGGGGGAAGAAAGTTCCGTTTCCTCTAGGATGAGGAAACGGTTCTCCCTTACCACTCTTTTCTTTTGTCCTTCCGAAGGTGGATCCGCCCTGCATCTCTTCTCCCGCTTTCTCTTTCCCTTCTTGCTGGGAGTTATTAGGGCCCTTTCTCTGGTCAGCCATTTTGTCTGTCGTCCTGGCAGCCATCTTGTGGCACTGGTGTGGCTGGGGGTGTGGCCTCGGCAGTTTCGGTTCTCTGCGGGGGAGGTGCGGGTTCTTTGTTCTCACCTCTCTCCCTTTGTCTTGAGACCGGTTTCTGCTGGCCGGCTTCCACCACCTGCGCAAACGAAGGTTTGCTTACCTTGCATTGGTGAAGGGGGTGCTTACCTTTTTCTCTGATCATTTTCGTTGCCTTTTCATATGAGGCGTCCGTGGCCATGTAGGCCTCCATGTATCTCTCTGCCTTGTTGTCTTGCAGGCAGTAGAGATCTCCGGCCACCAACTGCAGGATCCCTCTCAGGAAGGTAATGAAAAAGGATTTCGCAGTTGTCATCGTCTCTGTTTTCTTGGTCCAGTGGAACCGGATCAGTGTCTTCTTGTCTGCCATCTGGAAAGGAGAAAAAAGAAAAAAGGAAAGAAAGAGAGAGAGCAAGGTCCTGTGGAGAGGAGGGTTTAGCTGCTAAAGGAGCAGCAAGGGAGCCCTGGCCTTTGTCCTTGTGTGCAAAGCCCAGCTAGGTGCAGGCGCAGGAGGAGAGAGAGAGAGGGAGCGGATAGTGCTTCCGAGTCTCAAGGAAGAAAGTAAGAACTGCGGGCAGGCCACGAGTACCTACTCCCCGCCAAGAGGCCAAGGAGGCAGAGAGAAAGAGAGAGAGGGAGCGGATAGCGCTTCCGAGTGTCGAGGAAGAAAGCAAGCACTGCGGGCAGGCCACGAGTACCTACTCCCAGCCAAGAGGCCAAGGAGGCAGAGAGAGAGAGAGAGAGGGAGCGGATAGCGCTTCCGAGTGTCGAGGAAGAAAGCAAGCACTGCGGGCAGGCCACGAGTACCTACTCCCCGCCAAGAAGCCAAGGAGGCAGAGAGAGAGAGAGAGAGAGAGAGGGAGCGGATAGCGCTTCCGAGTGTCGAGGAAGAAAGCAAGCACTGCGGGCAGGCCACGAGTACCTACTCCCAGCCAAGAAGCCAAGGAGGCGGAGCAAGAGAAAGGGGGAGGGGAGAGGATAGAGCAGAGAGAGAGAACGTTGCTGCCGGATCCCACCCAGCTCAGCTGCTGCTTGGCCTTAACCCTCTAGGCTCAACCTAGGGCGATACCAGCTCAAGCATTCTTCAGGATCTTCGATCGCCTTCTAGAACTTTGGAAAGACAGGAACTGCGGGCATGCCACTTGAACTTGATCTTAGCCAAAAGGCCGATAAAATTGGATTCCAGCTCACTGGCCCTGCAAAACTTAGTTCAAGACTTTAAACTCTCAGACACATATAGATGTATATATCCCACAACAGCAGGATATACATGGTCAGGGAGGAATAGCAGCTCCAGAATTGACTATTGCTTTGTCTCAGAGAGAGTGAAAGTTGTTGGGGTCACTCTTCAGCCTGTCTTCTTATATCACCAAGCTTTAGGGTGTAGAGAGGAACTCCAGGGCGGGACTGTCTTTGGCCCAGGCCTCTGGAAACTCAACACAAAGCTGCTAGAGAACGACGGGGTAGTATCCCGCTACAAGGAGAAACTATCACAGTGGCTGTCCTTGCAGTGTCTGTATGGGTCAGTAGGAGAGTGGTGGGAGGAGGTGAAGGTGAGGACAAGGGCTCTTTTCATGGCTGAGGGAAGGAAGGCTGCCAGACGGAGAGGAGTGTTAGCCAGGAAACAGAGGCAGCTGCAGCGTCTCTACATGATGCTGCACAGTGGCTTCAATGTGCTCGAGGATATCACCCTTTTAAAAAAGGACATCCGGAGCATAGCGGAAGAAAGTAGTCGAGGAGTGCTGTTAAGAAGCTGAGTGCAGTTCTTGGAAGAAAATGAGAAGTGTACTCGCTTCTTTTTCAGGAAAGTGGTAGGCTCCAAGTCTGTCATGGAAAGTGTAGTTGATGAGGAGGGAAGAGAGAGAACAGAGCCGAGTGCTATCCTCTCCTGCATCGAGGCCTTCTACTTAAGACTGTACAGAGGTAAAGGATGAAGAAATTCATTTTTTTACCTCGAAGCTAGAAAACGTTTTGAGTGAAGAAGACAGGGAAGTACTTGAGAGGGATTTGACAGTAGAAGAGCTGAGACAGGCTATGGAGAGCTTACAGAAGGGGAAAACTCCGGGTGCTGACGGGCTCCCTAAGGAATTTTATTGCACCTTTTGGGATCTGCTTCAGGATCCGCTAAAGCTCCTTTACAAGGAAAGCTATAAGACAGAATTGCTGCCTGACTCCTTAAGAGAAGGCACTATCTCTCTCTTGTTTAAGAAAGGAGCAAAGAATGACATAAAGAACTGGAGACCCCTCAGCCTGTTAGGCGTGGACACTAAGATCCTGTCCAAAGCCCTTTTCCTGTACCTACAAAATGTAGTGACCTCACTGGTAGGGAAAGAACAGACTTGTGGGATAGCAGGACGCCTGATGAGCGACAACCTGGCCTTGTTGAGGGATGTCTGTCTGTACTCAGAGGACCGCTCCCTCCCTCTGTGCATTTTCGGTGTAGACCTAGAAAAGGCCTTTGACCGCCTAAACCGGCAGTACTTAACATCAGTACTTGAGCACATGAAGTTTGGCCCCATCATGAGAAAGTGGATTAACCTGCTGTACACAGGTAGCAACAGCAGAGTAATGGTTAATGGCAATAGATCATGCCCCTTTGATGTCTGTTCAGGGGTGAGGCAGGGCTGCCCATTATCCCCCTTGTTATTCGTTTTGGCTATGGAGCCCTTAGCCTGTGCCTTGCGCCAGGATCAGGCCATTAATGGGATACCAGTGCCTGGAAGTGGGGGGGGAGAGGTAAAGACATCTCTATAAATGGATGACATCACCCTGCTCCTCTCTGACAATGCCTCAATTAGCAGAGCTCTGCAGTGCTGTGATCGTTTCTCTTTGGCTTCCTCTGCAAAAATTAACAAATCTAAGAGTGAGATTTTTTATCAGAACTGGAAGGAGCCAAAAGAAGGACATGATCTCAGGCTGCAAGAGAAGAGAATTAAGGTCCTGGGGGTGTATTTTGGAGAAGAGATGGGAACAGTAAATTGGCAGATCAAATTGCCAATCTTAAACAAAAAACTGATGCAATGGAAGGACCGAAACCTCACCATGACAGGGAAGGTGCTGGTCATAAAAGCCCAGCTCTTGCCTGTCTTGAATTTTCTGGCTTCTATCTTCCCAATCCCACACCGTGTTGCAGCGGTGCTGAGGAGATGGATGTTTCATTTTCTATGGGGTGGGAAGCAGGAAAGACTCAGAAGGGAAATAATGTACAGGCCGCTACTCTCAGGGGGGAAGTCTGTCCCAGATATTGCCATGAAGCTGCTGTGCATTTTCCTGGCCTTTGTGCTGAGAGGCTTTGCACCAGCACCTGAAGCGCGTACCTGGACTTTTTTTGCCAGGCCCTGGGTAGGTAGCGAGGTGTTTAGAGTGTGGGGTGTCAGACCCAAGCTGGATGTCCCACTCTCTGACACATGCCCTGCAATTTATGGGACAGTTAAAAGTTTTCTAAGATCTCACCCAATTGGCCATATTCCCCTCCGAGATTTCAGCATCCAAAAACTGGAAGATTTCGTTGCACCGCAGAAGAATAGGCAGACCCCTGTGGGCATTTTAACATCAGCCCAAACAAGGAAGGTGTGGAAACACACATCCTCTAACGTCCAAAAACTGGAAGATTTCGTTGCACCGCAGAAGAATAGGCAGACCCTGTGGGCATTTTAACATCAGCCCAAACAAGGAAGGTGTGGAAACACACATCCTCTAAGTTTCTGTGCAATATTCACAGAGATTTAGCCTGGAGTGTCGCCCACCAGTGCTTACCAGTCCGAACTTTCTTGTACCGTAGGGGCCTCACCCCCAGCCCTCGCTGGGTTAGGGTGGGCTGCGGCGAGGAGGAGACTGTGACCCATCTCCTGTGGTCCTGCTTTTTTGCTAAGGCCGTCTGGGCACAGTTTGAAGATTGGTTGCAAGCTCTCTCGCTCCAATTTACCCTGACCGCTGCTTTCGTCATATACGGCATCTCTCCTGTCAAACTTCCTCCTGACGTGTTTGACAGGATCTGGGCCGTGGTGAACAGTGGGAAAGACGCCCTGTGGAGAATAAGGAACATGGGGCTCTTTAAAGGCATCGAGGTCCCAGTCAAGGCAGCAGGTAGCCTGGCCCTGTTCATCACCCGAGAGAACTATTACTTCAGAGATCTGTGGAGAGAAGGGAGGGAGGAAGCAGAAAATCTGTGGGAAATAGAGAGCATAGGTCAATATCTCAAGAAACTGTGAAAAACATTATCATGTTTAAGTAAAGTATGTGATTTGCAACAGAAAAAAAGAAAATTGTTGCTATGTAACTGGTACCATGTCAAAATGTAATGAGATGTGATCATATATACTGTTTTAAGTATGTATATTAATGTAAACCTTTCTAATTTGTGATGTCCTGAATTTTTTTATGAAAAGAAAATAAAGTTCTTAAAAAATCGGTTCACCCAGGGGGAGGCTCGGCCATTGCACTCCGGCTGTGCTGACCCCTGCGAATTCCCCAAATGTGGGAATCTCGACTGCATAATTTCTGGTAGTGGGGGACTGCGTTCGCGCTCTCCCCTGATGTGCTTGGTCCAATATCGGATAAGGGAAAGTTACGACACCACGAGCTGCGATATGATCCCAGTTCGAAAGGAGTCGATGCCACTGCTGGTTCCCGGTTTCTTTTAGTTAGAGGTCCGGAGAAGCATTTCAAGCTGGTTCCACTACTCCTTCCGGACATTCATTCCCTTTTCAAAGTCAGTCGTCTTGCTGTAGTCTGCATTATTTAGGCTGATTATCGAGGTTAGCCTTTATTTGGTCATGGGGGCCTCGGTACTGTATGCTAATTCTCAAGACAGTTTCACCCGTTTTCTGATTGCTAGGTTCTGTACCAGTGCAGACATGTCAAACAGTGAATGGCTGTACCTCTATTGTATCCGTGCTCAATTTGGGTGGGCAAAACGAGAAAACGAGCGTGCCGTTTCCTACACATCTGCAGTCGCCAATGCGCATTCGCAGCATGTCCCGGGACGCAATTCGGCCTCATTTGCATAACACCGGACCGGCAGATCGCTTGCTCTGACGCCGCAAGGCCACAAGAGGGCGGAGGTGCCGCACGCCCGGCCGACGTGTTGGACTGGTGCGCTTTATGTGCTGAAATAAACACGCGACAGCCCAGAAATGTTTTGAGTGCTGTGCATTGGAGGTTTTTGTCTTGTGAAGACTTGCCTTGTGCTCCTCCGAGCAGTTTGTTTGTTCTCCTCCAGTGCGGGACAAGTCAACACAAGGGAGCACATTCGCCAACATCCAGGTACACAATGCGATTTGGAAAGAAGCTCCTTTCCAAAGAGCTGCACACGAACGATCCTTCAGTCCCGCTCGGGGGGCGCGGAGCCCCAGCCACACACAGCTTCAAGGAGCGAGTCAGCTCGTGGTGTCATAACTCTTTCGTATCTGATATTGGACCAAGCACATCAGGGGAGAGCGCGAACGCAGTCCCCCACTACCAGAAATTATGCAGTCGAGATTCCCACATTTGGGGAATTCGCAGGGGTCAGCACAGCCGGAGTGCAATGGCCGAGCCTCGCTCTGGGTGAACCGATTCGATTTATAAGAACTTTATTTTCTTTTCACAAAAAAGTACAGGACATCACAATTTAGAAAGCTTTACATTAATATACATATTTAAAACAGTATAAATGATCACATCTCATTACATTTTGACACGGTACCAGTTACATAGCAACAATTTCTTTTTTTCCTGGTGCAAATCACATTCTTTACTTAAACATGATAATGTTTTTCACAGTTTCTTGAGATATTTACCTATGCTCTCTATTTCCCACAGATTTTCTGCTTCCTCCCTCCCTTCTCTCCACAGATCTCTGAGGTAATAGTTCTCTCGGGTGATGAACAGGGCCAGGCTACCTGCTGCCTTGACTGGGACCTCGATGCCTTTGAACAGCCCCATGTTCCTCACTCTCCACAGGGCGTCTTTCCCACTGTTCACCACGGCCCAGATCCTGTCAAACTTCCTCCTGACGTGTTTGACAGAAGAGATGCCGTATATGACGAAAGCAGCGGTCAGGGTAAATTGGGGCGAGAGAGCTTGCAACCAATCTTCAAACTGTGCCCAGAAGGCCTTAGCAAAAAAGCAGGACCACAGGAGATGGGTCACAGTCTCCTCCTCGCCGCAGCCCACCCTAACGCAGCGAGGGCTGGGGGTGAGGCCCCTACGGTACAAGAAAGTTTGTACCGGTAAGCACTGTTGGACGACACTCCAGGCTAAATCTCTGTGAATGTTGCACAGAAACTTAGAGGATGTGTGTTTCCACACCTTCCTTGCTTGGGCTGATGTTAAAATGCCCACAGGGGTCTGCCTATTGTTCTGGGGTGCAACGAAATCTTCCAGTTTTTGGACGCTGACATCTCGGAGGGGAATATGGCCAATTGGGTGAGATCTTAGAAAACTTTTAACTGTCCCATAAATTGCAGGGCATGTGTCAGAGAGTGGGACATCCAGCTTGGGTCTGACACCCCACACTCTGAGCACCTCCCTACCTATCCAGAGCCTGGAAAAATAAGTCCAGGTATGCGCTGTAGGTGCTGTTGCAAAGCCTCTCAGCACAGAGGCCAGGAAAATGCACAGCAGCTTCGTAGCAATATCTGGGACAGACTTCCCCCCTGAGGGTAGCGGCCTGTACATTATTTCCCTTCTGAGTCTTTCCTGCTTCCCACCCCATAGAAATTGAAACATCAATCTCCTCAGCACCGCTGCAACACGGTGTGGGATTGGGAAGGTAGAAGCCAGAAAATTCAAGACAGGCAAGAGCTCAGCTTTGATGACCAGCACCTTCCCTGTCATGGTGAGGTCTCGGTCCTTCCATTGCATCAGTTTTTTGTTTAAGATTGGCAATTTGTTCTGCCAATTTACTGTTCCCATCTCTTCTCCAAAATACACCCCCAGGACCTTAATTCTCTTCTCTTGCAGCCTGAGATCATGTCCTTCTTTTGGCTCCCTCCAGTTCTGATAAAAAATCTCACTCTTAGATTTGTTAATTTTTGCAGAGGAAGCCAAAGAGAAACGATCACAGCACTGCAGAGCTCTGCTAATTGAGGCATTGTCAGAGAGGAGCAGGGTGACGTCATCCATGTATAGAGATGTCTTTACCTCTCCTCCCCCACTTCCAGGCACTGGTATCCCATTAATGGCCTGATCCTGGCGCAAGGCACAGGCTAAGGGCTCCATAGCCAAAACGAATAACAAGGGGGATAATGGGCAGCCCTGCCTCACCCCTGAACAGACTTCAAAGGGGCGTGATCTATTGCCATTAACCATTACTCTGCTGTTGCTACCTGTGTACAGCAGGTTAATCCACTTTCTCATGATGGGGCCAAACTTCATGTGCTCAAGTACCGATGTTAAGTACTGCCGGTTTAGGCGGTCAAAGGCCTTTTCTAGGTCTACACCTAAAATGCACAGAGGGAGGGAGCGATCCTCCGAGTACAGACAGACATCCCTCAACAAGGCCAGGTTGTCGCTCATCAGGCGTCCTGCTATCCCACAAGTCTGTTCTTTCCCTACCAGTGAGGCCACTACATTTTGTAGGCGCAGGAAAAGGGCTTTGGACAGGATCTTAGTGTCCACGCCTAACAGGCTGAGGGGTCTCCAGTTCTTTATGTCATTCTTTGCTCCTTTCTTAAACAAGAGAGAGATAGTGCCTTCTCTTAAGGAGTCAGGCAGCAATTCTGTCTTATAGCTTTCCTCGAATAGGAGCAGTAGCGGATCCTGAAGCAGATCCCAAAAGGTGCAATAAAATTCTTTAGGGAGCCCGTCAGCACCCGGAGTTTTCCCCTTCTGTAAGCTCTCCATAGCCTGTCTCAGCTCTTCTACTGTCAAATCCCTCTCAAGTACTTCCCTATCTTCTTCACTCAAAACGTTTTCTAGCTTTGAGGTGAAAAAATGAATTTCTTCATCCTTTACCTCTGTAGAGCTGTACAGTCTTGAGTAGAAGGCCTCGGTGCAGGAGAGGATAGCACTCGGCTCTGTTCTCTCTCGTCCCTCCTCATCAACTACACTTTCCATGACAGACTTGGAGCCTACCACTTTCCTGAAAAAGAAGCGAGTACACTTCTCATTTTCTTCCAAGAACTGCACTCTGCTTCTTAACAGCACTCCTCGACTACTTTCTTCGGCTATGCTCCGGATGTCCTTTTTTAAAAGGGTGATATCCTCGAGCACATCGAAGCCACTGTGCAGCATCGTGTAGAGACGCTGCAGCTGCCTCTGTTTCCAGGCTAGCACTCCTCTCCGTCTGGCAGCAGCCTTCCTTCCCTCAGCCATGAAAAAGGCCTTTGTCCTCACCTTCACCTCCTCCCACCACTCTCCTACTGACCCGTACAAACACTGCAAGGACAGCCACTGTGATAGTTTCTCCTTGTAGCGGGATACTACCCCCTCGTTCTCTAGCAGCTTTGTGTTGAGTTTCCAGAGGCCTGGGCCAAAGACAGTCCCGCCCTGGAGTTCCACTCTACACCCTAAAGCCTGATGATCTGAGAAGAAGACAGGCTGAAGAGTGACCCCAACAACTTTCACTCTCGCTGAGACAAAGCAATAGTCAATTCTGGAGCTGCTATTCCTCCCTGACCATGTATATCCTGCTGTTGTGGGATATATACATCTATATGTGTCTGAGAGTTTAAAGTCTTGAACTAAGTTTTGCAGGGCCAGTGAGCTGGAATCCAATTTTATCGGAGAGCTAGACTGCCTGTCTGTGTGCTCTAAGATACAATTAAAGTCCCCTCCCACTATCACGTCTGTGCTACATAACAATAGGGGAGAGAGTGCCTTGAGTAGCTCCACCCTTCCTCCCACGTCAGTAGGACAATACACATTGATTAGCCGCAGGTTAACGGTCCCCCATTCCACATCCACACACAGCAACCTGCCATCTATGACCCTCTGAATACTTTTCAATTTGAAAGCCCATCCTTTGAAAAGAATGGCCACGCCAGATGCTCTGTTGTTATTGTCCCCTGACCAAACAGAAGGCCCTTTATCCCACCTATCTTCAAAGCTTTTATACCTCTCTTGATAGGCTAAAGCACACTCCTGCAACATCAACACATCTCCCTCTCTCTGCTGGAGGTAATCAAAGACAGACTGACATTTAACTCTGTCATTGATACCTCTGGTGTTAAGAGAAATTATGTTTAGAGCCATATTACATAAGAAAGTGGAACCAGTCTTTACAAAACACATTTCTCTTCTGTCTCACCTGTTACCTTCTTCTTTTTCTTTTTCTTCTTACCAATTTCCTGCCAGCCATCCTCTGAATGAGCCTTCATCAGGGTGGCAGCAGTAAAAGCGTTCACAGAGTCCATTTCAAGGAAGGGGCTAGAGGGAGGGGTGGAGGGGTTCCAGCTGTCCCCATCACCATGCTCTCCTTCCTCCTCGCTCGGGGAGAAAACAGAGTCATTTTTCCTTTTCCTCACGTCCAGCTCCTGGGAGCACTGAGGGGAAAGGGGTGCAGCCGATGCACCAGTCTCCTCTTCCCCCTCACCCACCAGCTGCTGCAGATCCTCCGTGATGGACTGGATGGAGGAGAGGAGGGCATCTGTAGCACTTGCAGAGTCTGGGAAAAGCAGCTCCGCTGAATCCTGGTTATCCTCGCTGGACCCGCTCCACCGGGGGGCCCCACACTGGCCCTCGTTCTGAGGAGCAGGAGTGGGGGAGGGGTCCTCGCTGTTCTCGGGGGTTTTCAAACCCTCGTGCTTGTCTGGTGCAGTCTGCGGTTGTGGGGGCGTAGTGGATCTTTCTTCCACCGGCCCCGGAGCCACAGCAGGACTGATCCTGGCTGGAGGCTGAGAGTCTTTGTCCAACAAGGGTTCTTTGTTTGACTTGTTGTTTGCTTTGGCTTTTCGGGCCGGTTTGGCTGAAACAAGCACTGCCTCATCCTTTCTCATTTTGAGTTTATTGGCGTAGGCGTGAGGGCAGTTCTTAAAAACGTGTCCTTCCGAGCCACATAAATTGCACTTTGGCAGCATTGAACAGTCAGAGGCTAAATGTCCCTGTTTGCCACAGGTCTTGCAGCATTTCACAGTGCAGGACGATGCCAGGTGTCCCACAGCACCACAGCGCCGACACACCTTTGGTTGTCCCACATAAAAAACATAGCCATTGCAGGCGCCCAGCCGGATTGTAGAGGGCAGGTGCCTTAAGCCTCCATTTACATTGTCCGGTAGCAAGCGAACCTCGAATTTCCTTGCTCCTGTTTTTATACCGTCAACATCTCTAACCTCAGTTTCATGGTGGACGGTGCAGTACTGGTTAAGCCAGGTGTGAATGTCCTCCGTCTTTGCCAGTTCCGAGAACATAACAACATGCACGGTTTTCCTCTCTCTCTGTGTCAAAGGCTGCAAGTTGATCTTCTCAAGAGCAGGAACTTTCCCTCTTTTTGCCTCAAACACATCCACACATTGTTCAAACAGAGGATAGATAGCAAATACAACCTCAAATGCTTTCTGACCTGGGAGAGCGAAGATGAAATCCAAGTGCCGAGGTTCAAAGCCAAGTTCCTTCTGCAACACTTTTCTGCTGAACTGCACACGATCCATGAAGAGGTCATCCAAAAGCTCAAAACGCACAGCATTCTTGCGGGATCCAAAAGTTGCCATTTCGTAAACTGCAAAACAAACACTGCTTCCACAAAACAAGAAAACAATCCAACAACTCCACCTACAGGCTGATCAAGGTATCTCCCCTACCAGGTAAGTATGAGCTATACAAGCCCCTGCAAGCGGCCCGCACCCACAGCACAAAGCGCGCAGCCTAGGCCAGCTCCTCGCCCCGCACACCACCGCCTCCTGCTGGGCCCACTCTTTCGCACACTCACACGCCACACGAACACTCAAAAGGGTGGGCAAAACGAGAAAACGAGCGCGCCGTTTCCTACACATCTGCAGTCGCCAATGCGCATTCGCAGCATGTCCCGGGACGCAATTCGGCCTCATTTGCATAACACCAGACCGGCAGATCGCTACGCATGCTCGCGTCGTGCGCCTGCCACACACCAAACAAACACCGGAGCCTTTTCAGCAATTTCCAAAAAACGGGCCTGCACGCCTGCCCACAAGGTTTGTCTCACGTCCTTTCAATGCCAGTTCAACAAGTGCTCCGCATTAGCAGCGTCAGGGCTCCGGCGTGTCACACCTCACCTCACCTCGCACAGCCCCCTCCTTGAATGTCTGGCGCTGGGCATGCCCTGCCCTCCTCCACCTTATCTTATCGCGTGTGACCACCAACAATGGCCACAATGCCGGGGAATGGCACCTGTAAAGTGTTAATTGGGGCACAGGAACAGCCCGTCTCGTCTCGGGGGCCGGCTTCAAAGACAATACAGCAAACACAGCGGGGCGGGGGAAGTAGACGACACGACACATGCAGGTACATTCAGCTCCGGCGGGAACGAGTCATTTGTCGGCCTTTTCAAGTGCTGGGAGCCGAGTAATCCTTCGCTTGTATCGTTTCTCCCCCGTGACTAGATCTCACCCTGCGACTCTCGACTGGGCTCACCCACGGCAGCCCAGCAGGTGTGAGCCTAGCCGGCACCCGGATGGGAGATTCCCTCCGGAAAAGCTCAGGTTGCTGCTGCTCCTGCAAGACGTGTGACTGGGACCAGTAGGGAGCGCTCACCCTGCGGTCTGTGTGGCTTTCTTATGCCCCAGCATCCTGATGGCGACACTCTGCTGCACAAACAGGCGCCGTCCTTCGGGGGAGGCGTAAAACCGAGGTCCCGACCCTCCTTGGCCATTAAGAAATCCCAGGGCGTCTCTCAAAATGAGACGCCGCGAGTGTCACTCTGGTGTTAGTGTTCCCCTTTACCAATCAGTCGGGGTCTCCTCCTAATCCCCGTCTCATATGTAACAATCAATGACGAGGCCCCCCTGTCCCGCGATATTGTACTTGTCTCCTGGCCGCTGGCTGGCGCCGTGAGATTTAGCACTCGCGCAAGAGATCGGGGGCAGAGCGCGAACGCGGTCTCCCGCCCCCCACAAAGTGTGCGCTCCAGGTTCCCTCTCAGGGCTCTGCAACACAGTGGAAAGGCAGCGAGAAGGAGCCTCTTGCTCTGACGCCGCAAGGCCACAAGAGGGCGGAGGCGCCGCGGGTCCGGCCGACGTGTTGAACTGGTGTGCTTTATGTGCTGAAATAAACACGCAACAGCCCAGAAATGTTTTGAGTGCTGTGCATTGGAGGTTTTTGTCTTGTGAAGACTTGCCTTGTGCTCCTCCGAGCAGTTTGTTTGTTCTCCTCCAGTGCGGGACAAGTCAACACAAGGGAGCACATTCGCCAACATCCAGGTACACAATGCGATTTGGAAAGAAGCTCCTTTCCAAAGAGCTGCACACGAACGATCCTTCAGTCCCGCTCGGGGGGCGCGGAGCCCCAGCCACACACAGCTTCAAGTACCGAGTCAAGGGCAATGGCTTTTGCTTGCGGCCACACCACCCTGAATGTTCCCGATCTCGTCTGATCTTGGAAACTTAGCAGGGTTGGGCCTGGTTAGTACTTGGATGAGAGACTGCCTGGGAATACCAGGTGCTGCAAGCTTTGCTCTCTCGGCCAGCAGGGGTCGCCGTTGGTGCCGTAGGCTTTGGGAGGAAAACCTGGAGGATGGAAAGGTGATCTATAGCCTCATCTCTAGAGATGTTTTGTTGCTATGGCATGTGTGTGACCCATAGAAAAAAAAAACCTTTGTAAAACGAATATCGAAGCTGCCTCTAAATCTGCAAATGAAGATGAGTCGATAAACCACTTGTTTTTCGTATAACTATACATATATTCATTTATTACTGATTTCATTCATTGAGGTACAGCCATTCACTGTTTGACACGTCTGCACTGGTACAGAACCTAGCAATCAGAAAACGGGTGAAACTGTCTTTAGAATTAGCATACAGTACCGAGGCCCCCATGACCAAATAAAGGCTAACCTCGATAATCAGCCTAAAGAATGCAGACTACAGCAAATCGACTGACTTTGAAAAGGGAATGAATGTCAGGAAGGAGTAGTGTAACTAGCTTGAAATGCTTCTCCGGACCTCTAACTAAAAGAAACCGAGACCCAGCAGTGTCATCGACTCCTTTCTAACTGGGATCCTATCGCAGCCACGCAGATCGTGGTGTCGTAACTCTTCCGTATCTGATATTGGACCAAGCACGTCAGGGGAGAGCGCGAACGCAGTCCCCCACTACCAGAAATTATGCAGTCGAGATTCCCACATTTTTTTTCTTATAAAATATACTTTATTCCGAAAAAAAAAAAACATCTCAGAAAGAAACATCTCACACACATTAATACTCCACGTAATAAAAACAACGGCGGAACGGCGGTGATTGTCCGTTATCAATCATTGCAAGTGTGGGCGGATTTGCGCTATTATGAGAGTCCCTCCAAACCCTACCACTTGTTGTTGTCCATTAATCCCTGTCAGGGCCCATAGTCCTTTCCAGCGCTCCTTCGCCGTGAGGAAACCCCATTTGGCTACGTCGCACTTCATCCTCCTCCTGAGGTCCGCCAGAATCCTCTCCTCCAGCTCTCTCGCTCCCCACTCGATGTTGTGCCGGATGAGATTGTTCCTCACGTCCCACAGGCCTTTTTTTGTGAGGGACAGCAGCAGCCACATCAGGAACTGCCTCCCCTTGTCCAATCTGGTAGGTGCCAGCCCCAGCAGAATGTACTGGTAACTGTGCACCGCACCCGTTCCCAGGAGTTGCATGGTGTTGTCCATTCTGCCCCACACCGCCTTGGCGAAGGGGCAGCTCCAGAACACGTGCTCCTGAGTCTCCTCGACGAAACACATGTCCCGGGGGCAATGCGTATTCCTGGAGATCGAGTGTCTGTAGAGGACCTTTCTGGTAGCCAGTCTCTTGTGTACGGCCATCCAGTTGAGGTCCTTCAGTTGGTTGTCAAGTTCTTTGGGCTGTGTCCTTTCCCAGACTTGTCTGGGAACCTGCAGCTATTCGTCAGCGACCAAATGCCCCCTCACCTCTTTGTACAGGGCTCTGTGGTTGGTGCAGAGCTCTGGCTGTCTCGTGGCCTCGTACCTCCTGCTCCACTTGACAGCGTGGATGTAGAACTCCGGTCGCATCTCTGCCTTGGGCCCAGTGTTTGACCACTGGACCAAGTGCCTCATCGGGACAGAGAGCCACAGCCTGACAAAGTACTGGTACTTGTGGCCAATGGGCTCCCGCAGTGCCCGACAGAGGTTGCAGTAGAAGATGCAGTCGAGTTTCAGGGGGAAATGTGGGACATCTCGACCCCCTTCCTCGACCGGCTGACACATCCGGTTTCTCATGATGTACTCGTACTTGCCGCCCCAGACGAAGCCGAAGATCATCCCTTGCAGCGCTCGTCTGAGTCTGGCCTGCAGCGGGTACACCACCGCCAGGTAAACCAAAGCCGGCAGGATGTCTGCTTTCAACACCATCACTTTCCCTGTGTAGGACAGCGACCGCGTTTTCCACAGACCCAGCATCGCATTCACCTTGGCGATCCTTTCGGTCCAGTTGATGGTCTCGTTGTACTGGCTCTGGAAGGAAACCCCCAGTATTTTAAGAGGCTCCATGCAGAGCTCGAGACCCTCCGGCGCCGTCGTCCTGTGCTTCCAGGGCCCGAAGAATTTCAGTTTGCTCTTTCGGCGGTTGAGCTTCGACCCCAAGGCTCTGGAGTATTGCTCCATGACCTGCAGGGCCCTCTTCAGCCCCCTGTCCGACCTCAGGAACAGCGCTGTGTCGTCAGCGTACTGGGAGATCTTCAGGGTTTCCCCCGCGCCTCCCGGTATCTCCAGGCGGTTGATGACAGTTTCCCATCTCACCGCCTCTGCTAGGGGCTCTGTGAAAAGAACATAGAGAAGGGGTGAAAGGGGGCAGCCTTGTCATACTCCGGATTCCTGGGGAATGAAATCCCCCAGGTTTCCGTTCACGTTGACTCTGCTGCCTACGTCAGAGTACAGTATCTTAATCCAGAGGCTGAAACTCTCTCCGAAACCAAAGCGTTCCAGCACCCTGAACAGATAGCTATGGTTCACTCTGTCGAAGGCTTTCTCCTGGTCCATGCTGACATATCATATCATGGGCATATTCCGGTCCTCGCCCCAGGCGATGGCGTCTCTGGTCAGCTGGAGGTTCCAGTTGACGGATCGCCCCTTCCACCCCACGCGTCTGGTCACTGTGGATGATGTGGGGGAGGGCGGTTCTTAGTCTGACGGTCAGAAGCTTGGACAGGATCTTTATGTCCATGCAGAGCATCGTGATCGGCCTCCAGTCTTTGAGGTCGGCGGCGTCTCCTCCCTTGAAGAGCAGGGAGATGACTCCCTCCCTCATGGTGTCTCCGAGTTTCCCCCGGCGGAAGATCTCCTGCACCACTTCCACCAGATCTGCCGCCAGGGTGTCCCAGAAGCAGGTGTAGAATTCCTTGGGGAGTCCGTCCGGCCCCGGCACCTTGCCATTCTCCATGGACAAGAGCGCCGCCTTCAGCTCCTCGGCCGTGATTGGACCCTCCAAGTCCTCCCTCACCTCCTCTGATACACGTGCCTTCAGCCCGTCCAGAAAAGCATCGCCTGCCTCCACCTCTGTCTGCTTTTCTGAAAAGAGCTCCTTGTAGAAAGTGGTGGTCGCTTCTACCTTGTTGCTCTCGTCCAGCACTTCCTCTCCATCTCCCGTCTCAGGCTGTATATCACCCTCTTTTTCTGGGCTCCTCGGACCTGATTGAAGAAATAGGAGGAACAGGTTTCATTATTCTCATAATGCTCCCTTTGTGCCTTGACCAGGAAAGCCTTGGCTTTCTCGGTGTGCAGCTTGCGGAGCCTTTCCTTCAGGTCCCGTGCCCGGGCTGAATTGAAGGCTCCTCCCCCGTTAGCCGAGCTGTACTCCTCCTCGAGTTGTTTCGGGAGTCACGCAGCTTCCTTCCTCTCCCTGGCCGCCTTCCGTCTGCAGTACGTCTGCGCCAGCGTTCGGGTCCTGTCCTTCATGGACTCCCACCATTCCACCACGGAGCTGTAGCCGTCCTTCATGTCGACCCAGCTTGCATAGTCTTTACTGAACAGTGCCCTGAAGTCGTCTTCCTGCAGTATCTCCCGGTTCAGCTTCCAGTACCCACGACCAAATGCAGGCAGGTTGGTGTTAGCCACCACCGTCACGCACTCGTGGCCCTACCATCAGAACCTGGCTCCAGGGCGGCTTCGAAGTAGTCCTCGTCTTCCTCGAGGATACTCTCCGCCACCAATTCGGGAAGGCTCTTTTCTTCCCTTTCTTCAGTTGCTCCTGGACCTCAGGGGAGGGGATCCCCACTTTCTGGGCTGCCTCCTCCTGTTGTCCCTAGGCCTCGGAGGAGGGGGTTTCCACTTCCTGGGCTGCCTCCTCCTGTTGCCCTTGGGCCTCTGGGGAGGGGGGTTCTGCTTCCTGGGCTGCCTCCTCCTGTTGTCCTTGGGCCTTAGGGGGGAGGGTTTCCATTTCTTGGGCTGCCTTCTCCGGTTGTACCTGGGCCTCAGGGGAGGGATGTTCCATTTCCTATAGGACGAGGAAACGGTTCTTCCTCACCACTCTTTTTTTCTGTCCTTCCGGTGGTGCATCCGCCTGCTTCGTTTCTCCCGCTTTCTCTTTCCCTTCTTGGTGGGAGTTATCCAGGGCCCTTCCTCCAGTCGGCCATTTTGTCCATCATCTTGTGGCTCCACTGCGGCTGGAGGTGTGGCCTCGGCAGTTTCGGTTCTCTGCAGGGGAGGTGCGGGTTCTTTGTTCTCACCTCCCTCCCTTTGTCTCGAGACCGGTTTCTGCCGTCCGGCTTCCACCACCTGCACAAACGAAGGTTTGCTTACCTTACATTGGCGAAGGAGGTGTCCCTCGGCGCCACATCCATCACACGTCTTGGCAGCCTGGCAGTTTTTTGCCAGGTGCCCATCTTTGTTGCAGTTGTGACATCTTACGATGTCACACGTGTTCTCCTTGTGGCCGGACTGTCTGCACTTCTTGCAGAAATCCGGCATCCTGGGGTAATAAAGGTACCCCCTGTCAGATCCGATGTTGAAACGGGACGGGGGGTGCTGGAAACCGTCGACACCCTCTGGGTCCTCTCTCAGGAGGACTCGGAACTGGCATTTGCCGTACCAGATGCCGAGACTGTCCCTTATCTCCGTCGGTTGGCCCGCCACAGTTACACACCTCCATAGGAATGCTGTTATCAGTTCCGTTGGCACATAGGGATTGTATGTGTGGACTGTGATGGTCATCTGGTTTATCTTCCTCATCGGCTCCGGCCTGATATCAGAGAAACCAGTGTGCTTACCTTTCTCTCTGATTAGTTTTGTTGCCTTCTCGTATGAGGAGTCCGTGGTCATATAGGCGTCCATGTATTTCTCTGCCTTGTTGTCTTGAAGGCAGTAGAGATCTCCAGCCACCAATTGCAGGATTCTTCTCAGGAAGGTCACAAAGAAGGTTTTTGCAGTTGGCATCGTCTCTCCTTTTTTGGTCCAGTGGAACCAGATCAGTTTCCTCTTGTCTGCCATCTTCTCTTTTTCCTGGAACAAAGAAGAAGGGAAAAAGGGAGAGAAAGAGAGAAAGCAAAGGCCCTGTGGGGAGGAGGGTTTAGCTGCTAAAGGAGCAGCAAGGGATCCCTGGCCTTTGTCCTTGTGGGCAAAGCCCAGCTAGGTGCAGGCACAGGAGGAGGCCTTCGCTGGACTCAAGGAGGGAGACAGGTGCTTGAGGTGAGCCACACATACTCGGTCCTGGCTGAGAGGCAGGAGAGGCAGAGAGAGAGGAGAGCTGAAAGTGCTCTCGAGGGTCTCGAGGAGAGACTGAGTGCCGCGGGCAGGCCATGTACACCCACTCTCAGCCGAGAGGCCAAGGAGGCAGAGAGAGAGAGGGAGCGGATAGCGCTTCCGAGTCTCGAGGAGAAAGCAAGCGCTGCGGGCAGGCCACGAGCTCCTACTCCCAGCCAAGAGACCAAGGAGGGAGAGAGAGAGAAAGAGAAGAGAGAGAGTAGAGGAAAGCGCTGGTTCCCACCCAGCTCAGCTGCTGCTTGGCCTTAACCCCCTAGGCTCAACCTAGAGCGATACCAGCTCAAGCACTCTTCAGGATCTTCGATCGCCTTCTAGACCTTTGGAAAGACAAGAACTGCGGGCATGCCACTTGAACTTGATCTTAGCCAAAAGGCCGAGAAGCGACCTTCTGGTCTAAAGACCCTGGTCTTTACCCATCATGGTCCCCTAATAACCCCCCCTCTCTGAACTAGCTTCATCACTCTGCTCTCCTCCCTACTGAGAGCTACTGTGTGCTGAGCGGACTGGAGCATCATCCAGGTGGGGCTGCACACTGGTGGGGCTGGGGGGATCCCCATTAACCTGTAAAGCGCTTTGAGTGGAGTGTACAGGAAAGCCCTATAAAAATGTAAGGGATTATTATTAATTATTATTATTAAGCAGTAAAAGATGGCAACACACTTCAGGCATGCGGAACATGAATGCTGGCCATGAATATTAATAAGCTCCGCATTCAATGACAACACCACAGAGCAAGAACACGTTTGAGCTGAAAGATTTATGTTTCACATTGAAACTGCAGGAAGTCTGATTACAGTGTAATTATGTGGTGAATGTTTTTACCACCGGGGGGGTGTCAAAGTGTTTTTGGACATCCACGTTGTAGGAAATGATTTAGCTCCAGTTTGCCTTTTATTTTATTTTTGAGTAAATAAACATAGAAATTGGCCTGTCTCATTATTGTCCAGTGCTTCAGATTAAGGAGCTCGAATTGTGTCTTATTTGATATATATGGAGGCTTTGGGTGACAGCTCTGTGGCTCAGTGGTTTTGCTTGGCTGCCTCGTACTGCAGGTGCCCCGGGTTCAAGTCCAGACCCAGAGTGGTGTCGGTATGGAGTTTGCATGTTCTTCTGTGTGTGTGTGTCCCTTATTGGACTAGCAAGGTACGCCACTATCCATCCTGGATGCATGCACATGACCTAGCAAAAGACTTGAACCTTGTGTTTCCATAGGATAATAGAGGAGCTACGAACATGATGATTACATAGTACCTAGTTTGGGCGATGTCTTACGCCCATGAAAGTCCCCTGCAGTTCCATCCTCAGATATTGAGCAGATATATTCCAGATTTATTCAACCCTGACAGCCTCGATCCTCTCTTGACAGCCTTGTTAGAAGCAAAGCCAATTACTGCTGCGTTAAATTACTCTGGTGACCGACACCAAGCTGCATGGTCACTATAATCCAGTATTTATTCCCTACATGCCAGCGTGATTAAGTAGCACTATAACCCTGAGTATGCACAGATATATACAGTATGTCTCCTTCAAGAAGTTCCTTGAAGTATGTTCCTTTTAAATCATTAATACTACGCGTTTTTATATAGATCAAATTAAATGGTCTGAGACCCATGTTTAAAAGTTTAAGACAGACTTAAGGGCGTTATCTACAATACAGTATTTCTAAATGTAAGAACGTGAAAGCTGAGTGGACCTGATCTTTTTTTACCTTGTTTAGTCTTTTTTTTGTCAAGTGCAATTGTATTACAGATTGTAGCAGCTGAATGTGTTATTGGCGTTATATGTTATATGTATTATTGTTTGTACTGTATGAATTATTGTTGTTGCAATAAAAAAAACGGAAGTCGTGCATAGCAACGGTCACTAAGGAAGTGCGGCTTAACCAGGAATTCCGGTGTCTATGCAGTAGCGCCTGCGGCCACAAGAGGGAGACACTCCCGTCAGCTCTCACAGTGGATCAGCTGTCACACTGCTCACTTGGGGGTGGAGGGGATCCCCATTAACCTGTAAAGAGCTTTGAGCGGAGAGTCCACAAAAGCGCTATATAAGTGTAAGCAATTATTATTATTTATAACAAATCAAATTACTTAAGAACATATGAAAAGGTAATGATACCAATAGACAATTCAGCTTATTAGAGCTCTGTGTTTGTCCTGTACACATGTACTTACAATACATGGAATAATTTACAAAGATCCTACTGTGTCCCCCCGTGTAGAATAGATGTTCATAATCTGTTTAGTCTATTGTTAGTCTCTAAGCCGTCAACATTGAAAATTTGACGTTTAATCATATTCCACTTACTGTAAGTGCACCTATTCTGATCTGTGCCTTCAATGTCATCCACCATCAACCGACCAACCATTTTCATTCTCTTTAAAACTTTGAAATCCAACTTTTCAGCAGCTGGTCAGAAAGTCAAGTTGCCCAGTAAGGTTTATCAAATGTTCCCTTCCAAACATACGCAAGAGAAAAAAACACCAAAGCAAACAATTCTCATATAGTATTTCCTTGGATTTTAATAATACTACTATATTTAAATGTGATAATATATATATATCCATTCATTAAACAACTCTCAATGAATTTTCACTGTACTGAGACCAGACCTTCATGTTTAAGAATCACTTATAAAGAAAATATTAAAATACATATCCATATATATTGAACCTTAATATAAATGCTACGGTATTTGAAGTTTGATGTCGGTCTGTCGCGTTTTGTGTAGACCAGTGTTTCACACTGCCCAGAGGAATCCTGTGCAGACTGATCCTCTGACACTCAGTCTCCCATGGGGTGGCACTGCCCTGCGGAGCAAACACATCACTGATGAACTACCCGGCTTTCAGAACACACGACGGCAAGGTTGTCCTGCTTAAGCATCTCACCGTCTTCCTCCTCGTCTTTCGAGAACACCACGCCGTTGTCCTCCTGGCTCCAGCGCAGGCTGGTGTTTCTCAGCTCGGTGTGCTTGGACAGCTCTCTTGTCAGCTGCGAAGGGAACAGCACCACAGCGCCCGGGTCAGAAATCGGGCTCTGTATGTCTTTCTGAATGAGAGCTGCAGTCTTTTCGCGGTGGGTAGGAAGCAATCGCTGGGCGAAACAGGGAAGCAGCAGCAGACAGCGCCTGTGGCGGGTGATAGTGGTCTGTAGTGGGATGCGGAAGCTGGAGTGAGCGCTCTGAAAACACGGGACATAGTAGGATTCGAAGTCGCAGAACAAAGCATGGAGGCAGCCAGAGAGGCAATGTCGAAAAAAGGCAAAGCCCGGAGCCGATAGATACCCAAGCGAAGCAGCTAAGAGACAAAGTTGAAGCGAGAAATCTTCAATGCCAAGGAGCAAACACAAGTGCGATCCAAGAGCAAGGTCGAGGGAAACGGGGTCAAAGAATCGAGGAAAACTTGACTAAGGAACGCCAAGGCTCAAGCCTGAACTACCTAAGACTGAGCGAGGAAGTGATGCCATGTGAGGGCTGATCGTCAATATACTTGGATAAGGAGGCAGGTGATGGCTAACTGTGAGCAGGTGGAACTGATCTTCCACCTCATTGCACTGTCATGGCAACTGGGTGATTGACAGGTGGCCACGTCGGTTGCTGTGGTTACTCGGGAGGGTCTTCGAGCAGGCATGACACAATAAACAAAGCCAGCAAGGGAAACGTCAGCACTTTGATATAACCGCAAGTATGATCTCCAGTATTCTCTCTCTTACATTCCAGTTTAAAGCCCTTATTAACTCTGTAGCGGCGAGGCTTATTAAAATACAGGAATTAAGTTTTCTGTTCCCTTGCCAGTCCCTCTCTCCTTCACTTCAGTGGTGCTTGAGGCCACTCCAATTTGGTTCACAATTAAGGTGTTTCCCTAGCTAATAGAGTGTCCTGATAAGGAACAGCTCCCCAATTCCTGAGATTCTCCAGCAACATTAGTAATCTAAATTCTGGCGCCTTAAAGTCTGTGATTCCAAGGGAAAGTGTTATTCAAAGTTGGTTTACGACTCTAAGGTCAGAGGGCATGGTTACTCATCATCAGCCAATCAGGAACTGGTAGGGCAGGTTAACCCCACGTGGGTCTTGGATGCCCATGAAACTTTCAACCAATGAACAACCTGCAGTTCCTCCAGGTAAAAACAGGCAACACAGAGAGCCTGTAAAGCGGTTCTCAGGGCAGAACAGTTGGGAAGCGCAGAACAGTTCGCAAGGAAACACAGTTCCCAAGCGCAGGACATTCTCGCAGAGCGCCTGCTGGACATTCAGCCTCAGGGCTCCACTTGAACATCCTCAGACTCAGCCCGGACCACCACATAACGGCCAGTGTGTCCGAGTGCAGGACTTTCCTTTGTTCTAAGAGTTGAGAACGGAGGTAGCCAGTGCGTAACCTCCACCCGAGGTTAGCATCAGCAGCAAGCCTCATGAACAGGTTGGAGGCTTGCTGCTGATGCTATTCAGCTGAATCACTATTCAGAACTAGCGCTTCATCACGAACGAACTGGTCTTCTTCCTGACCTGCTGGGACCCGCAGTCATTTTTCTCCTGTGCACAGTAAGCCAGAACTAACTAGCCGGTCTTCAGAGAGCCCACTGCTAGAGCATCGCAGTAGAAATCTCTCTCACCACGTCGCAAGCAGCACCACTGCCTGGCACCGAGCCAGAGAGCGCAGATTGGACAGCAACAAGCCTCCCTTTGCTTCTTTGTGTCTGCAGGAGATCTGACTCCACACAGATTGGATGAGTATTCAACATTCTGCATTACAGCTCGAGAATTCAATTGTTACCTCAACCACAGTTGATATCAATTTAATTCCTATGAGTGATGTACTTGTTTTGAGTATCTAGTGTAGAAGTTGTAACCAAGTTCACTTACGAAACGGTCTAAATGAATGATATACTGAACGTATGTCCTCTTGGTATTGGTAACTCTTCGTGATTGAATATATACCTGTTGCATTCTGCTAACTCTCGATAAGATCTGTTATGTTTATATGCACATTTTATGTATTAATAAATATATTCTCGTGTATTAGTACCTGTGTGTGTGCGTTGTTTGAGTTATCCCGCAAGTTGGATTCTAATACCATGAAAAGAATCATTTTGTGACTTACTGCTACAATTAAGAATTGTCCCAGTAAATGCGCAACCCCTACATTACTGGTGCCTCGTGAGAGGAAACTACAACTCTATAACTCCACCCTATATCTTTGTGTCTATTCATATGCACCCTTAATGCAAAATGCCAAAAGGAAGATAATAGTAACTTCTTGTGTGTGTTTTGTATGGTGTTTATTAATCACTTCCACTCCCCAGTTTATAAATACTCCCAGTCTGTCCACAGCTCTGCGCTTATCTTCTCTTGCTCCCCTCCCTCCACCCCAGCTTCACCCTTGAGGCTGCCTCCCTGGCTCATTCTTCACAAATTATTTCCCCAGCCAGGTGAGGTAACACTAAAATAAAAAGTACACTATCCCTTTTATATTCATCTGATTGTTTCCTCATTAGTAGATTTTGGAAGAAACTACTAAAATGCTTTTTTTGAACTAAAGAAAATCCCCAGTAATGACTCATATTGGTAGGAACCCACTGCGTGTAATGTGTGACAACCATTTTGATTGAGTGTATTTCTGATTTCTGTATAATGTAGCAATGTGTGGCTCATTATGCATAGCATTGACTGGATTATCTTTTTTTGTCTGCTGCAGCTTCCACCTATACACACTGACACAGTCTAGCAGTCGATTTCTTATACCTGGACCAGAAGCCACTCCTCAACATCTGGGTCATTAGGATTCACTCCCGAGTCCATTAATATCCTCACTCTCAGCACCACCCTCTTCCCTGCGGAGGAAATAATGAAATCAGTGTAGAAGACAATAAAAGAGGCAAACCCCATTCTGAAGGAGCATTAAGTGATTCAACCTGCCTGGTCTGAGGGACAGTTATATGGTCAAGGACGTCGAAACATCACTTACCATATTACAAAAGACTGGTGCTCCGGAGGTGGCTCCAGAGTCTATCCCAGCAAGCAAAAGGTGCAAGGCAGGGTTCACCCTGTAAGTAATGCCAGTCTGTCACAGGGCACACACCACACAGCTAATTTTGCCCAAGAGCTAATTCAAAACCTACCAGCATGTCTTCGGAATGCAGGAGGCAACCCACGCAAAAACAAGGAGAACATTCAAACTCCATGCAGACTGAACCCAGAGCTCAGGCAATACGAGGCAGCAATGCTAACCACTGCACCCAGTGCACCCTGGGACCGACCACAAGCGCAAATTGGACAAGCGGTCGCAGAGAACGAAGTGCCGGCGACGTTCCCCGCAAGTTTACCCCTATAAGGCTGTCGAAGTGGCCCCGCAATAACTTACCACTGTAGCAGAAGAACGCGTAGGTGGTATTGCAATAATAGTCATTCCAGGAGCCTCTCGCGCTCCCCTGCAGATTCACAGCGCCACAGCTCTGAATGCCGCCATCATTGTTGGGCTCCCCCTCGTACCAGGGGCGGAAAGTGGAGATGTCCCCATCAGACCACTTCCAGGGCTCGGTGAACAGCCCGATCCAGACCTCCCTGCCTCCGGCCATGACTCTTACTAACTCATTCTCGCTCTGGCTCCTCACCCAGGTCAGGTCGGTATAACGCTCTCTGCAAAACATCTGGGCTTCTGTCCAGTTCTTGGCCTTGGCCACCAGGAAGTATTGATCAGCTGCGCCTTCCCCCCCTGAAGAAGTAAACCCCAGTCAGTAGTCTGGTTGAGGGTCACAGAGCAGCCTCAGCAAGCAACAGGCTGGATACCACCTGGATGGGACGCCAGTCCACCGCACGCAGACATAAGCCCTAGGGTCAGACATTCCCAGCAGCCAATTCACCCACCAGAGCGTCGGACCATGGGGGACACTGGAGCACCTGGAGGAAACCTAGGGCCCTGGTGCAGGATTTGAACCTAGGGCCCTGGTGCCACGCACGGGGAGAACATGCAAACTCCACCTCGCCACCCCAGGATTTGAACCTAGGGCCCCGGTGCCGCGAGGAAGCGACGCTAACCGCTCCTTATATAGCGCTTTTCTGGACTCCACTCAAAGCGCTTTACGGGTAATGGGGACTCCCCTCCACCACCACCAATGTGCAGCATGCACCTGGATGATGCGACGGCAGCCATAGTGCGCCAGAAGGCTCCCCACACATCAGCTATCAGTGGGGAGGAGAGCAGAGTAATGAAGCCAATTCATAGATGGGGATTATTAGGAGGCCATGATTGGTAAGGGCCAATGGGAAATTTGGCCAGGACGCTGGGGTTACACCCCTACTCTTTTCGAGAAATGCCCTTGGATTTTTAATGACCACAGAGAGTCAGGACCTCGGTTTTACATCTCATCCGAAGGACGGCGCCTGTTTACAGTATAGTGTCCCCGTCACTATACTGGGGCATCAGGACCCACATGGACCGCAGGGTGAGCGCCCCCTGTTGGCCCCACTAACACCTCTTCAAGCAGCAACCTTAGTTTTTCCCAGGAGGTCATCCAGGTACTGACCAGACTCACACCTGTTTAGCTTCAGTGGGTTGCCAGTTGTGAGTTGCAGGGTGATATGGCTGCATTATTATGACTACACATTCAGTATTCGTGAGAGAAAGACCGTAAAAGACTCATGGGACATTTACCTTGATAGCAAACGGAATACCTCGTGAAAGTGCAAGGACGATCAGCCCACAACCCGCTGCTGATCATCGCCACGCAGTTCTCCTTGCCGCCGTAGTTGTTCGGTTCTCCCGCGTACCAGCTGGTGAAAGCAGACCTCCCCGTGCCGTGGAGGTAGCCCCCCCCCCAAGGGACCATTGCCACAGGTCCCAGACGTAGTACAAGCCGATCCAGGCGAAGCTGGTGACCGGCTCGGCAGTGGTGAGGAGCTGCTCCAGGTCGGCTGGCCCGTTCACGGTAGCCATGTCCGTGTACTGACCCCTGCAGTACGCCCGAGCCCCCGCCCACGTCCTGCGCTTGCTCACGAAGTGGTAGCGGTGAGGCGAGGCCAACGCCCAGAGGCCTGAAACACGGGACGCAGGGTTGAGGCTTAGGAGCAGTGGGTGATCAGCTCGCGATGCCTGGCCAAGCCAGCCCACGACGGGCCAACGCATTGGAGAAGCAAATCCGGTCAGGGAATGGCCCGGCACTTCTCAACCCGACATTTGTGGTTGTCGTTTTGAGTGGTTTCGTCTTCCCTGGTGGAGGATTTCAAATGGGTCTGCCCATGCACTGTGAAGTGGCACAGGGGCTAAAGCACTGCAGTTTCTCAGCGCTGGGATGCTGGGCTCAGCTCTGCTTCTGGTCTGGTTTGTATATTCGACACTGTGCTCACACTGGGTTTCCTCTGGGTGCTCCAGTCTCCTCCCCAGTCGAAAGGCATGCTGGTATATTCACTGACGTCTGGGAGAGTTAGTGCTGGTGTGAGTGTGTGTGCCCTGTGATGGAGTACCACTCCTTGTGCCTGCTGTTTACTGGAATAAGCTCTGGCTGTGCCACCACCCTGAACTGGATGAGGTGGAACAGGTGGGCGGATGGAATATCAATAATCAAGAGCACCTCTGATATAAAAGTCGGGTGGAACAATAAATTGGCACAAAGCAACGGCATCAACAAGACCAGATGATAATCCGTCTAAGGAGGTACAACCTCCAAGTTGGTAGGCTGGTGGCCAGAGGTTTCTTAATGAGCAATCAGCCCCCCAGTCATTTCTGTACTTCGCTCAGGTCCAGATGAGCAGACCAGTCCAGACCGCAGGCGATACAGAGGGATTAGCGGAGGCCCAGAAGCGGGCAGCAAATGAAAGAAACACCTGACAGATGACGTCTAAGTGTTGGGTTCTGGCGTGCAGGCAGGGAAAACAAACTTTCGATGCAAAACTCAGGGAGACTCAGGGAAAAGACTGAGGTGTTTCTGCTGATGAGTCATTTGCATCCTCGAAACAATGTGGGTGAGCCATAAGCCACAGGCACAAGGCAGGACAGATGAATGACTACGTTAACACAGGGACACCAGCCCATTGCAGGGCACAGATACGCCCACACTCACATCAGGGCCAATTTTCCCAGAACCCCATTGACCCTCCAGCATGTCTCTGGAGTGTGGGAGGAAACTGGGACAAACCTATAAGAAACACACATGAACTGGAGGGACATACCACCTCCAGACAGCAGACAGCAGAACTAAAACCAGGGTTCAACCACTCCAGTCATTATACATCAAATGAAACCCAGTTAACTGACTGAAAAGGATCTATCTAGGTGAGCCAAGTGCTTATGAGAGGTTAGCCATCTTGATCCTGCAGAAAGAGACTGTACCCCCAACAGAAAAAGTCTTGAACAGGTGTGCATGTGCAAAACTCTTTGCAGAAACTCCAAACTCTCCTCGCAAAGCACATAATCAAAGGACATATCGATGTCCTTTCCTGGACTCTTAATGGCTTGAATACACTCTTCATGTAATTAGACTCGATTGGCGCTGTTACAAGGCTCTCACTCATATAAATTTACCTGTCATGCTCCAGGACCAGGAGTAAATAACAGTGCTTTGATCAATTAATAAAGGCCTGGATCACCTTGAATATGATCAATTAAACAGGTGGTCTGTTCAATTAAGTAACTGAGGAATCATTGGGAACAAACATAAATAAAACCGGTGATTCAGGGTGACCTATAAGATTCACTAGACCTGAGCTCTCCCTCGGTCAGGATCAGAGAGCCCTGTACTGACTGGACCAGAGTCACAGACCCCTGGACTAACTGTACCAGAGTTACAGACCCCTGGACTGACTGGACCGAGGTGCTGGCCCTTTCAACACCGAAGTTCAGAGGTCTGAATAAACCTCTTTTTATCTTCCATCTCCGCCGGTCCAAATTGGAAAGGAGAGAAAAAGCCCACATGAGGAGATTACAATACATGTACTGTATATAATCAATTTTTTTAAACCAGCCATAAATTAACCTTGGCAAACTGTCTACAACCGTTCACCGTTTTTTTTTTCCCTACGACACTATATAAATTTGTGACCAATTCTAAGTAAAGTAAACAAGTAGGCAGGAGCAAACGGTGTATTTGAATGAAGCTGAACACATATTTCTTTGCCTCTTTACTGGAGAACTCCAAAAAGGTGCTCCAGGAAATCCTTACAGGCCATCATGGACATCTCCCATCTCCCCACTATGACACCCTTGTGAGAATGAAGAGCACATTCAGCAACAGACTGATCCAACCGCGGTGCGACAGGGGGCGCTACAGGAGGTCATTCGTGCCTTCTGCCACCAGACTGTACCACTCATCCACTGTGTGTCTGGGATGGGGCAGCACTGACTCTGACCTGGTTTTGGACTAAACAGTAAACTCTCTGCTTCCATCGGGTTTTTCCCCGTTTACAATTATTTTTTGTGCAATACATGCCAGGGACTTTTGCAATATATTTACATTGTGCAATACAACTTTTTTGTGTACTGTTCTGGCTTGCTCTTTGTATATTCTGGACTGTGAGCGACTCTTCTTAGTGCACTTCTCACTGACTGTACTGATTGGATTGTGTTGTTGTATTGTTGTATCATATCGTTACACTGTCGCTGTGTTGACAGTGCTGCTGTCGCACTGCAATTTCCCCTCACGGGATCAATAAAGTATCTGTCGATAAGTAACCGTCGTTGTGTTTCAGATAGTTACAGAGAGCTGGTGACACAGTTCTGTTCACATACTGGGGTTGCCCTCCCATCTATCCAGGACATTTATGACAGACGGTGCTTGAGGAACGCTCTAAGCATCATCAAAGATCCCACACATCCCGGCTACAAACTGTATGACCCTCTACCATCTGGAAAACGGTACCGGAGCATTCAGCCCCAGGCTACCAGACTCAGAGACAGTTTTTACCCCCGCACTATTAAACTATTAAACTCACAGCCTCTCTCACTCTCACCTCACCTCTCACCTATGACCTGAACCTCACAGTGCCTTACCAAAAACTCAAACACACATTGAAATCTACCTCTACCTTACATGACAAAAAGCTCACTCCCCATAATTTCTATCCTTTTATTTCATTCTGTTGATGCATGTTTTTACACATCTGACGTTGTTTTGCACATTACCTGTTACCTTTTGTTGCTTTGTACATTGCCTGTTGTTGTTTTTGCACACTGCCTGTTGTCTCTTTCTTTCTTTTATTATACAATTGTATTGTTGTTTTTTTGTATTACTTATCGTCTGAGAGCTAGCTAAATAGCTTTTTGTTCTACCATATACCTGTATATAAGTATAATGACAATGAACTTGAACTTGAATACTGTGCAGTAATGCAACATCATCCATCCAAACAGAGGCTCAGGGTTAGTAAACACAAATGAAAAAAGGACACACTAACCTGAGACGATCAAGGTGAGGCATGCCTTCTTAGCCATCACTGCGGGTCGGCGATCTGCAATCAGAGAAACACTTAAGAGCTCCTTTCAGATTTCTTTGATTTTCATTTAGATGTAGTTTCCAATTAGCTTCTGGCCCTTAGTGGCCTAGATGGGAACTTGGCTTTGCTGGACAAACATAATAAAGACATAATACGTGATCAATTTACCAAGACCTGTGATAGAGTGGCGTCCTGTGCAGGATGTAGCCTGCCTAGTGCCCTTTGCTTGCTAGAATAGGTCCTGTGGCCCTGAAATGATAAGATCAGATCACTTTTATTGGCCATATTCAATTTCTTGCATTAGGAATTTTTCTTTTCGCAGACCCCAGTTTGCTCTCCATGAAACACACAGACAGGGAGAGAGAAGCTGGGGGTCAGAGCACAGGGTCGGCCATTTATACGGCACCCCTGGAGCAGCTGGGGTTCAGGGCCTTGCTCAGGGGCCCAAATGAGTAGGATACCTCCGCCAGCTGCGGGACTTGAACCGACAAACCCTTCCAGCCCCAGGCGCAGAGCCTGAGCCACAGAGACACTGATTTTGTTTTCACTGGATAAACAGTGACTTAAAGCAAGGTGTTGTCATGTAAATAAAGGAGAAGCTGATAATTTATCATCTTTCTCATCAGGTTCTCCCTGGGTCAACATCGCTTGACCAGTACACTTTCACTTAAGGCAGAGCCTGGCTTTGGAGTCGCCAATTACTCAAATAAAGCAACTGACCACTCCCTCTTCAAAACAGGTCGCACTGCGGGCTACAGTGAAATAAACACTCTTTTTGAGCCCGGTTGGTACGCTGGGTACCCTACCCGCTAAAACGTTCCCAGACTCTCAAATGAACAAGGCTTACATTTCTCGCAGGTTTGGACATTTACAATCTTTAAAATGTCCTGAAATTTCCCTATAACCATTAAAAGCTCCCTCCACACCCTGAAACAATAACATCGGGATTTCCTAACAGGTCACTCATTCTTACACAGTGTTTCTGAAACTTTGCACTTCTGTAATTCTTTGTCGATTTGCGTTGCTCCTCGACAATTTTTTTCCTCTCTAGTTTAGTCACCACTCACCGTTCTTCTCCCCTCTGGAAGTGGGGGGTGTCTCTGACCCGCCCGGGACGCTGGGTAGACGCGGACTGTTTCCAGGCCTGTACAGCCCTCGGTCTCTCCTCGGATCACCTAGCTGCAGTCCCCATGGAAACCATTCGGGCTTAGCCAGGCCCAATCTAATTGGTTCTCTGCAAGGACAATATTCAAATTGGACTCCCCCCACCCCGTGTCAGGTGCGTAGGCAAATCAGTCTCTCTGCTTTACTTTGGGATCATTTTAATTTTAATCCCTGGCAAATCAATTTCATCTGCTGCTCGAGGTTTGGATTTATATCCACTGGGGAGGTTAAATGTGTTTTCTTACGGTCAGAGTCCAGCAAAACCAATACGACAAAGACAAAACACTGTCAACAAAGAAGGTGGCGCAACAAAGTTTCAGCCGATTATTTCAGAAAATTAGTTTACACTGTTTAGAAGTCAGAAGGTGGCACGGTTCTGGTACAGTGGTTATTACCCTTTGATGGCCTGGCACCCTGTCCATCAAAGGTACACTGACAGGCTGAAAGAACTCTTTAGTCTGAAGGAACTGAGTCTCTTCAGTCTGAAGGGTGTGTCCCACACTGACAGGGTGGAGGAAGTGAGTGTCTTTAGTCTGAAGGAAGCGTCCAACACTGACAGATTAAAGAAACTGAGTCTCTTTAGTCTGAAGGGAGTGAACCCAGGTGCCCTGTGCTGAGCCAGGATCAGGGTGGAGTGGCGATTGCCATGATCCGGCAAGCACAAAGCTTCATCAGCTGCCCTTTGCCACAGGAGGTAAGAGGATGTCCAGTGATGACGCGCTTCCTTGTACGTCATGGCAGTGAACAGGTACTGGTTACAGGATCTCTAAAAAAGGAAATAAAGGAAATTGCCACGGCAATGGTGCACTGCCCAGTTAAAGTGGCAGCCTGTCCCTGGACTGTGGGTGGAAACTGGAGCACCTGGAGGAAACCCACACAAACCAGGGAGAGAACATGCAAACTCCACACAGACAGCACCCACACCCCAGGTCCAGCACTGTGAGGCATGCCCGACGATGCGGAAGGGCTTTTACAAATGAGTGTGTAACTCATACTGGTGCCCAGGACGGTCTGCTACCAGAACACAACCTAATTTTCTTAATGCAGTTTGTTCGAAGCGGTTCGCAAGAGCTGGAGGTGAGGACTGAGCTGGGGTCCAGTGTGAAAGAGTGACTGCTGATGTTGTGTGTGTGTGTGTGTGTGTGTGTGTGTGTGTGTCTGGACAGTTGTGAGCGCCGTCAGGTTTGTGTATTTGTTTAAACAATAGGACGGGTCTGACTCTGTGTGAGGGTGCAGCTCTAATTGTGTGCGCGCGCGTGCGTCTATCTCTACAATGCATGAGGGGCTAAATCTGCCTCCGAGAACCCGACTTTTCAGAAGAAAAATCTATGAAAAGGCATGGCCTGGCCCTCTTCTCTTGCTCCCGACATATAATGTGCGTTACACACTGGGGGATGAAGCTGGTGTCTTCAGCTGTAACCCTAGCTATTTATGCAAACAGCTCTTTTATGAAAAGCAGCTCTAGGCCTAGACAAGAGGAACAGATAAAACAAATCTTGGATTTATGGCTTATTCAAAGCAGACTGAGCACTGCTATACTGTATGTACAGATGCAGCCATTCAAAGTGCGCGTTACAGACACGTACCGCAGGTGACGTCGCTCAGTATGACGCAAGATGACGCGGGGCACCGCAGTACGTGATTGGTTGACCGACAGGGGCACTCGTGGTCCGTTGGTCTGTCGTAGAAAGACAGTAAACGTCTTTGCTGTGCCCGTTGTAGGTATTGAATTTTACCACTGAAGGGAAATCTTAGTAGCTGAGCATAAAAAGAATAGGAGCATACTGTAACGCGTGTGAAGGTCATAAACGATATTAATTTTGGAACATAAACATACAGTGTATAGCTGGTCTTGGTACTTTAAAGAAAAAAATACACACCAGTATTCCATTTCTCCCTAAACATTTTAAGCTTCGAAGTCTTTAACTAACGCGATACCGGAGTCAACAAGCATACTTTTAGAATTTGATTAAAAGGGAATATAATATGGAATCGCGTATCTAAAGAATTTAATAATGGTATTCGTGTGCTGCGACAGGGCTGTGTAGGGCTGTTTCGCCTGCCTGTTCATGTGAGCTGTCTTGTAGACGTGACTACCAGCTGACAGGTTGTGTTTTCGAATCCAGCTGGTGCTGGTCTTTTCTTTTAACAAACATTTCTTCGAAAAAATAGAATAGCGATATTATGGACAATCAATTGACTTTTATATTTCAAAATATCGCAACATGATCGATATTTGCGATATTTTGAACATATCTTCCCTTCTGACAGCGGTGCCTGCTTCTATTGTGTGTGTGTGTGCAACAGAGTAAATTTTTAATAGCGTTTTAAGCGAATAGGTAATTAGATTGCTCGTAAACCTAATCGCTTTTTCTACATAAACACAGCATGATTACTCTCTGAAAATGCTTTTCCTTTATTTTTAAAGTAGGCTCAGATTTCAACTATAGATCGTATTATTATAAACTTTCTTGGAAAAATGTATTTTATGTAAACCATGTTTGCTATTAATTCATTTAGGGCTAAAATACGTTCATTGTCTTCCAATCGAGTCGAGTTGACATTGGAAGCCTGCCACACCCGGACTGTTAAACCAACGCATTAGCACGTCAAAGCCCATTGAGGGTATTGAGCCAGTATTGGCTTTAGTATTCCCCCCCTCTCCCCTCAATTCAATTCAATTCAAGGTGTTTTATTTGCATGACAGATGGGTACAAGCAGTGTTGGGTATGTATATTGTAACGCTTACGGCAGACAGGCACTGTGTAACAGCCGGCGCACCAGAGCAGCGCACCGAGGGAGCGTCTGCATTTATAACTTGGTTTTTAAAATTAGTCAAGCAATATGAAGCATCTTCTTTTACTTTTGAGTCCCTTAAATACATTGAACACAGCTTTCTCACCACTTAAGATTGCTCTTGATACCATCCTTACACAAAGCAGAAGGGAGATTTTAGTGCCTGAGCATAAAAAGAATAGGAGCATACTGCAACGCGTGTGAAGTCCATAAACGATATTAATTTTGGAACTTAAACGTTCAGTATATGGCTGGTCTCGGTACTTTAAAGAAAACATACACACCAGTATTCCATTTCTCCCTAAACATTTTAAGCATCGAAGTCTTTAAGTAACGCGATACCGGAGTCAACAAGCATACTTTTAGAATTTGATTAAAAGGGAATATAATATGGAATCGCGTATCTCAAGAAATTAATATGCAATAACTGAGTCAAGGGACTCAGAGGATCCAAGGCTAGACTGAGTATAATAGGCTTCGGGCTTCTATTGTGACATCTACTGTAAATTACAGAAATGTTAAAAGTAAACAAAATAAAGTAACTAAAATGTGGTCTAAAATCACCCCTTTAGACACCCCTTTTACTTCACTGGTGTCAGATATGAAAGGCAATAGTCTCCCGTTCTGTCTGCTGTGTGTTGCAGCAGAGGGACTCCCTGCCGCTGAAAGGGGCAGAGTAACTTGCATGCCCTCTAGTACAGTTTACACATGCACGACTTTAAAAGCTAGCAAGACAGGTTTCGATTCACATTAGCTGGCGAGCCTTGTTAAAAAAACGAATGATAATGTAACATGCCACTGTTCATGAACAAAGTTATACTGAGATTTCCTAAGATACGCGATTAAAAAATAAATAAATAAAAATTTGAATCTCCCGCGGAACACATTCCATAAGAATCAGTGGTTTTACAGTATATATCGCCTTTAAAGGTGGCTTCTCAAAACGCTTTACGGGATAAAAACAACCAGAACAGCAGCAACAACAATATTGTATTTCGTTGCACTTTGAAAACCAAGTAATAACTTAACTATACAGTACGTGCAAACGTTTCGTATGTTGCTGTCGTGAATGTCTGCGTACCCATAAGTATCTTATTTGCCTTGAGTCTGTCTACAGTATCTCTGTCCCACTACCCCCATCTCTCCCTCAATTCAATTCAAGGTGTTTTATTTGCATGACAGATGGGTACAATTCTTGTTGGGAATGTATACTTTGATATTTACACCCGGCGCGGCACCGAGGGAGCGTCTGCATTTATAACTTGGTTTTTAAAATTAGTCAAGCAATATGAAGCATCTTCTTTTACTTTTGAGTCCCTTAAATACATTGAACACAGCTTTCTCACCACTTAAGATTGCTCTTGATACCATCCTTACACAAAGCAGAAGGGAGATTTTAGTGCCTGAGCATAAAAAGAATAGGAGCATACTGCAACGCGTGTGAAGTCCATAAACGATATTAATTTTGGAACTTAAACGTTCAGTATATGGCTGGTCTCGGTACTTTAAAGAAAACATACACACCAGTATTCCATTTCTCCCTAAACATTTTAAGCATCGAAGTCTTTAAGTAACGCGATACCGGAGTCAACAAGCATACTTTTAGAATTTGATTAAAAGGGAATATAATATGGAATCGCGTATCTCAAGAAATTAATATGCAATAACTGAGTCAAGGGACTCAGAGGATCCAAGGCTAGACTGAGTATAATAGGCTTCGGGCTTCTATTGTGACATCTACTGTAAATTACAGAAATGTTAAAAGTAAACAAAATAAAGTAACTAAAATGTGGTCTAAAATCACCCCTTTAGACACCCCTTTTACTTCACTGGTGTCAGATATGAAAGGCAATAGTCTCCCGTTCTGTCTGCTGTGTGTTGCAGCAGAGGGACTCCCTGCCGCTGAAAGGGGCAGAGTAACTTGCATGCCCTCTAGTACAGTTTACACATGCACGACTTTAAAAGCTAGCAAGACAGGTTTCGATTCACATTAGCTGGCGAGCCTTGTTAAAAAAACGAATGATAATGTAACATGCCACTGTTCATGAACAAAGTTATACTGAGATTTCCTAAGATACGCGATTAAAAAATAAATAAATAAAAATTTGAATCTCCTGCGGAGCACATTCCATAAGAATCAGTGGTTTTACAGTATATATCGCCTTTAAAGGTGGCTTCTCAAAACGCTTTACGGGATAAAAACAACCAGAACAGCAGCAACAACAATATTGTATTTCGTTGCACTTTGAAAACCAAGTAATAACTTAACTATACAGTACGTGCAAACGTTTCGTATGTTGCTGTCGTGAATGTCTGCGTACCCATAAGTATCTTATTTGCCTTGAGTCTGTCTACAGTATCTCTGTCCCACTACCCCCATCTCTCCCTCAATTCAATTCAAGGTGTTTTATTTGTTTGACAGATGGGTACAATTCTTGTTGGGAATGTATACTTTGATATTTACACCCGGCGCGGCACCGAGGGAGCGTCTGCATTTATAACTTGGTTTTTAAAATTAGTCACGCAATATGAAGCATCTTCTTTTACTTCTGAGTCCCTTAAATACATTGAACACAGCTTTCTCACCATCCTTACACAAAGCAGAAACTGTCCGATGACTCACAGTACAAGTGGAAAGATTACAGATTTTAATCGTCTTTAATTTTGTCTTTAATTTTGCCTGTGGAGTGTATCTTATTAAGCTCTAAATTGCATTTTGAGCGCGGTTTTTTACTTTTTTTTAATTGCATTTTGGGCGCGGACAGCACATACAAGGGTTAATGAACTGCGCCAAGAAATTTAAAATAGTATTCTTTAGGTGTGAGGGTAGGAGTGGACCGCAGCAGGCATAATCAGCAAACCAGGAAAACAAAGAACAGGACAGGTGAGATGTGTATCCAGAAAGCGAGTGATCAGAAAAAGGAAATGGAAAACGCAGAAAAAGAAAACGCTTTACAGGATAAAAACAATAACAACAGTAGTGGCTGGGCAAACGATTTTTTTTATCGAAATACAAATTGAGATACTGTACTGTATAATGATGTGCATGAACAAAGGTATACTGCAATTTTCCTTAGATACGCGATTAATGCTTCGTAGGAGGAGGCGGTCTTTTCCTCTTGTCTAACAGTTTGTCCACAAACAAAACATTCCTGTTAGACAAAAGGAATTGAAAAAAAACAATTTTGTCAATGAAAACCGGTGTGTGTGTCTCTCCCTGCTGGATGTTCCTCTCACAAACTGCTGAATGAATAAAATAATTTTATTGAAAATGCGTTTGCGATTGTCTGGTATTTAATCTGGTCCCTTTTAACTGTTTTTCGATCTACTGTATTGCTTTGAGATGCCACTTTTAAAGGCGATATGTAAAATAAAGTTTTTTTTATTATTGTTATAGAGAAACATGATCAGATTTTCCCTGGTTCAGAAAAAAGATCTAAAGTGCTACACATAACTTTCTTAATTCGATGTATTTAAAGCAGTGAACTACTGTAGGTGTCACATAACATTCAGAAATACAATCACGTATTTGACAAATAAAAACGATTATAATCTAATCCTTCCACGTTTGATCCCAAAATCCCAAGAAATATAAATCTTGACGGGTAGAAAGCTATGCTGAAAGTTTATTAAGATGCTTAGAAGACAAAGATACTGTATCAATTTATGTTGCATTAGCCTGATTATGATTAAAAAACACATATAATTAAACACGCGTTTGCGATTTAAATCAGAACACGATTTAAATCAATATCGATTCCATATTATATTAGCAGAAAAGCTTAAAACTACCACTTTTTCACACGCTATTTCACATGCTAGTTAAATACTTCGATGCTTAAAATCGTTAGGGAGAAATGGAATACCGGTGTGTATTTTTCCTTTAAAGTGCCGAATCCTGGAATCTGACTGGCTGACAACCCTCTGAAGTGGTTCCATAAAATCTGGTATACGGAAAAGAAAGCGTTGATAAATACAAGTGTCTTTTAATACACTCTTTGCTGTGCTCTTGAGGATCCTTGTGATATTTTAAGCTCTAGTTGAATGATAAGTGTCGCATTTTAAATCATTTTCGTAGTTAGAAATTATGAAACGCCCTGTTAAAAGCAAGGAAGTTTTTATGCCCGTTGAAGTAAAACAAAATGCCTGACAAAGTATGGCTTGGACAGATTCCAAGTGCTTGTACAAATGTGCTAAAGAAATTATACTTTGAGTATACAGCTTGTCTAAAGTCATCCATTATTAATACTATTAGTAATATCTTCAGTAAAGGCTTTGATGCATAAATATTTATGATAAAGGTAGGCTGTGTACTTTTGTCCAACTGAGCAATCTTGCTTTCATAAAATATACCAACATTTTAATGACTGATGATTAACATGCTGTAATACACAGTTCAAAATTAAAGGCTCAAATGCTGTACATGAGAGGTTAAGCTCCCCCTGGCGGTTTTACAAGGCGACGCCGGATAGTTAACCACGTGACACCACGTTAACTGCGTCATACCGCGTGATACTGTGACACGCCCACCGGGGTATGCCGCGAAATACCTCACGCATTTTGAATGGCTGCATCTGTAGGAGCCAGAGATGAAGAATGAGCTATTTAAGGAAATCAGGAGGGTGAGAGAGGGAGTGTGTGTTTTTCCTCCCAACAGAGAAGGCTTGTGGTTCTTTATGCTTTTCTGCACAGGCTGCCAACGTGAGTACATGTTGGGTTCTTGGTTTGAATGCTTGAGTTGTCAGGCTGGCGTTTTTTGTTCCTGTTGGAGCCCATAATTGTGAACAAGGCGCTTGAGGACGTCTCTGTGCGGGTGTGTGTTTGTAATGATGTGTGTGTGCCTCTCTGTTTCAGTATAAAAAATGCTTTAAGACATTCAGCCTTTTCATGTTCCTCATATTCTTTCCTTCTTGACAATAATAACTAAGGTGGCTGCTGGAAGAGGTGTTAGTGGGGCCAGCAGGGGGTGCTCACCCTGCGGTCTGTGTGGGTCCTAATGCCTCAGTATAGTGATGGGGACACTGGACTGTAAACAGGCGCCGTCCTTCGGATGAGACGTAATACCGAGGTCCTGACTCTCTGTGGTCATTAAAAATCCAAGGGCATTTCTCGAAAAGAGTAGGGGTGTAACCCCAGCGTCCTGGCCAAATTTCCCATTGGCCCTTACCAATCATGGCCTCCTAATAATCCCCATCTATGAATTGGCTTCATTACTCTGCTCTCCTCCCCACTGATAGCTGGTGTGTGGGGAGCGTTCTGGCGCACTATGGCTGCCGTCGCATCATCCAGGTGGATGCTGCACATTGGTGGTGGCGGTGGAGGGTGGTGGAGAGTCCCCATGTCCTGCAAAGCGCTTTGAGTGGAGTGTCCAGAAAAGCACTATATAAGTGTAAGCAATTATTATTAATTCTAATGTAATAAGTCCATTATTTCTCACCACTCCATTGCAAGGCATACACAACACAAACACCAGGAACAATTATCTCAGAAGCCAGTTAACCTCCCAGAAGAAATAAAAGGTGTAAAAAGTTAGTATCTCCTTTAGGGGAGGACAGACTGGATCAAACAAAAACAACATTTGAAGTGAATTGCAAATGTATTGAGTTGTGATGCAACTGTAACTTGAACCTAACATGACTGGGGCATGCATTTTTGAAATTGCATTTTCACAGCTGAAATACAAAATGAAGCCGATCGCAGTCCAAACTCAAGGTATTGTTGTAAAACTAAATATTCAACATGTTTCTACCTGTCCCTTTTCAGCTCACTCAGAAGTCCACAGCCTGCAGCCTGGTGCCTCTCTGTCTCTCCCCCTCCACACTGCTGGTCCAGCGGAGGTGCTGTTTGATCCTGCAGGATCTGTCCAGTCTCGCATAGTCTTACTGAGCAGCGCAGGGCTCACTGGCCCCAGGTACAAACAGTGAGTGTCAGTGCAGAACAGCTCTCTGATACTCCGCTCCCTCACTCCAGCTGATCAGGGCAACTACACAGTGAGGGACCTTAAGGGAAGCACTATTAGCACTGTGATCGTCAATGTGGGTGGTAAGCAGGTCTACAGTAAGGTCACTAGAGGGCTCTATATTCTTGACAGAGTGTGTTCTTATATCATCTGTCCTGATTGACTTTCAGCTCACAGAGTTATTCTCACCCTGCAGCCTGGAGCCTCTCTGTCTGTCCCTCTGCTCACTGCACTGGAGAGCCAGTGTAGGTGCTGTTTGATCCTGCAGGAGGTGGACCTCAGTGTGTTCTGTCCAGAATAGCACAGCCAGCTGTGTCCCCCAATACAGAGACAGTGTCAGTGCAGAACAGCTCTCTGACACTGCACTCCCTCACTCCAGCTGATCAGGGGAGCTACACAGTGAGGAACCTTCAGGGAAACACCATCAGGACTCTGATTGTCACTGTGGGAGGAGAATAAATTCTGGTATTTTTACAGAATGAGGCTGGAAAACGTGGAGTGTAGCTTGTGCCTGGCCTGAACCCTCTCCAATGGCTGAGCGATGTGTATCTGCAGCTCTTGCAATGCAGCTCAGTACTTGCAATGGAACTACACCCTGAATCAGGACAGTGTGGGGGGCAGTGCACTATGGGAGTTGTGGTTCCTGCCAATTGGGGAAACGCCCCTCAGGACTACATTTTCAAATTGGCTGTCCACATGTGGCCTCGCACTCCCAGAAAACGTCCCCATGCTTATGTCCATTTTCCAGGCACCAGAAGCCAGACACATAGGTGCTTGCAGAATTATTTTGCTCCAGAAATGGGAAAAAAAATTAAGAGCATAATCTGACATGCAAAACTCCCTTTCCCGTCGACAGTTGTCCTGTGACACGTGAACTTAGTTTATAAATCCTGAAATAAAGTTGAGTTTTTACCACTCTGCACTATCTCTGACTTTATAAAGCATGAAATGTCTACCCTGAACCAGCGCATGACTTTATCGGTTTTCAATGAGACAGCACTTCAAAAGGAGCTGGTGATGCTTTACTAGCTGTTTTTTGTGAGTTACTTTCCCATGTAGATCAGATCACTTTCTTGGCCATATACAATTTCTTGCATGAGGAACTTGTCTTGTCACAGACCCCAGCTTACTCGCCATGAGAGAAGCTAAAGGGTCAGAGCAGAGTCAGCCACTTACATGGCACCCATGAAAGGCCTTGCTCAGGGGCCCAACAGAGTAGGATTCCTCTGTCGGCTACAGGATTTGAACTGACAACCCTCCAGCCTCAGGGAGGGGCACAGATCCTGAGCCACAGAGCCACCACTCTGCCCTGGGACCCATATCTGAACTATATGTTGGGATCAGATCTCAAGCTCATTACATTATTCTTTATGGATATTAATTCCCCTTTGCTAGACGTTGCATTATTTTTTAGGAACATAAGCTGGCCTTACAATGGGACCTCTCAGTACTGTATTTGGTAGCTGCAAGTGAACCACAAACTCTGTTTAACTGGCGGTCTATAACCCGCCTCTATTCCATTTATTTTTATGGGAAAAGAACTCGAAACCAGAAAGTTCCCAAGGATTATTATTAATTATTATTATTATTATTGTCTTTCTGTTCTCCTCCGGACTCACAGGACCAACTCCTCCAGGACGAGCTTGTGTCCTCTCCATCCTCATCCCTGTCCTGACTGTCCAGTCTGCCCTAGGAGTCCTGGCTGGTCTGTATTATAGTAGGCTGGGCAAACGATTTTTATTTTTTTTAAAAAAGAAATAAAACATGAGATATAATGATGTGTTCCTGCTTAACTTAGACATCGCACGACTTTAAAACCTATAAAAACGGGTTTCGAGAGTTAAAAACCACTTTTTATGCGCGAAAAATGGGTGATTTTTCTTCCTCGTGATCAGCTCAGAATCTTTGTGTACGCTGTAAGGTTTTTAATTCTTAATTAAATGTTTAAAATACACGAATTTCATAAAGACAACACACGTTTCGAAGAGAAAAAATCCCATTCTTTTCTCTTCCTGGTGTGTGAAACTAATCAGCAGGTCTTTTTTTCCCAATCAGAGGCTCTGAAAACAGCGTACCGCCCACTGCGCTCCGTCAGAGAGGGGCGCGGCACCGAGAGAGGGAGGAGGCGCGGAGCTCAGCAGTACAGAACGAACGTTCTGCTGCCTGGAGCGCTTATGGCACCAATCGCGTCTGCACTTATAACTTAGTTTTTAAAATAATCAAGCAATATGAACCATCTCTTTTCACTTTTAAGTCACTTAATTATCATTAAGCACAGCTTTCTCACCACTTAGACTACTTTTTGATACCATCCTTAGACAAAGCAGAAACTTGTTGTTCTGTCTAATGACATTACAAGTGGAAAGATTACAGATTTTAATCGTCTTTAATTTTGTTACACATTTTAGAAACGTTTCATCCATACAAACACCACAAAACTATTCTCGAATTGTATTTCTGAATGGTATGTTACACTTAGTTCACTGTTTTAAATACATCTAATTAAGAAAGTTAGGTGTTAGCATAAACTATTAGCAATCAATAATATTAAATTTAGCACTATAATAAGTTATTGCACTTTCCCCCGCATCTTGTAAAAATATATTTTCATTGTTCAAATATACATTAAATCTGACTATCATATAATAAGTTAAATATGAAACTAAAGAAAAAATAGGGTTAAATATAATTCAAAATATTTTGCTAACAATGTTAACTGTTTATGAATAATAAAATGTATTAACTAAGGAGTAGGATGGCACAGTTGTTAGTATGCTTTTTGTTTTGTTTCTTTTTCATAAATACAACAGTAGTGCCTGATGTCTCAGTGGCTTTCAAAATTAAATTATGCATTCAAACCTGTGAACTAGAAAGATAACTAAGATATCCATCCATTTATAATGGTGGCGAAGTGGTTAGCATTGCTATCTTGCAGCACTGGGGTCCTAGGTTCAATTCCTGCCATCCTGTGTGTGTGGGGTTTGCATGTTCTCTCTGGGTAACATGGTTTTTCTCCATATGTGTGATATGACTCCCTCTCGCACTCCAAAACATACTGGTAAGTTAATTGGTTTATGGAAAAACTGGCCCTGGTGTGTGTGTGTTTGTGTCTGTCTGTCCTGTGATGGACTGGCGCTATGTCCAGGGTGTATTCTGCCTTGTGCCCGTTGCTTACTGGGATAGGCTCCAAATCCTCTGTACTGGATAAAGAGATTAGAAATGGATGGAAGTAAAGGCACTGAATTTCTAGAATTAATAAATGCACTGAATTTCTAGAATTAATAAATGCACATCCTGTTCACTGGGGAAATTAAATCCACACTGAGCAATCTTCAATATGTTCAGAATATGACAGCGAGAATCCTATCAGGGATGCATTACACCTGTTTTCAAGTCCTTGCACTGGTTACCTATCAGGTTTCGAGTCAACTTCAAAATCCTCATCCTCATTCAGTACTTACAGTATATGGCTTATTATCTGTCTACTCCCCACCTTTGTCCGTCTGACTCTGGTCTTCTCGCTGTCCTCAAGAACATCTACATTCTGTGGGTGACAGGGTCTTCTCTAGCTGCACCCCAGAGCTCTCAATTTGTATTCCCAGTGATATCAGTCACGTACCCTTTACTTTGTAATCTGTGGTCCTTTTATCTGTTTTTACATCTACTGTATTGCTTTGAGATGCCACTTTTAAAGGTGGTATATAAAATAAAGTTTTTTATTATTGTTATAGAGAAACATGATCAGATTTTCCCTGGTTCAGAAAAAAAGATCTAAAGTATACTAGTTTGTCACTCTTCTCATTCCCTTTGCTAAATGACTTTTCATACTAATCTGATCAATCTAACTGCCTGTTTTCTGTGCTTTCTCTATCCTGCTAGATTTGCAATTATTCTGAAAATTTTCTTCTTGAAATAACTCATTTCTAAATACCTTTTTTCACTGTTAACATCTTGCAGCAACTCTGCAACAAAACATACACTTAGCTCAACCTGACAGTTCATCCTGCTACCAACATTGAATAAAAAAAATCTTAAGATTTCTATATTTATGTCTTTATTTAGTGGTTTCATTAGTGACAAAGGCTAAACTTTCTTGGAAAAATTTATTTTATGTGTTGTGGAAAAAAACTGACTTGCTTTAACAAAATATGTTTACAAATCCTTTCACCTGGCAATCTACCTGAATGCCCAACTATCTGAGAAGCCTTCCATGAAACCATGGTTGCTATTAATTCATTTAGGGCTCACTGACAGATTTGCTTTTTTATTTATGCATGCTAATTTTCTGATTCCTCACTCTGTTTCATGTTTATAGATAAAACTATTGATCGCGAAGGGAAATTGATGTACATGTTCATGTACATTATGAACATGTTTGCATGTTCTTTTGTAACATACACCTTTTTGTGATTTTTTTGTATATCTAAGCAAGTGTTCCTGCATCCCTCTTCTGCACTATAGTCATGGCTTTTTTTCTGTTTGCTTATTTCAAAGCAACATCTCCTCCATTTCTAAAACTTTTTGCTCATGTGCATTTTTGTAGTTTTTACACCTCTAGCACTTTAACGTCCTGAATTTTCATTTGCCTTAATTTGTAGAATGAATTTGAGTTTTAGCCTTAAAAAGCTTAAGTTTTCACTATCTTTTGTTTCTTGTCCTACAACTGTTATTATTGATCACCGAATTATTGTACTTGACATGACTTCATTCACCCTTTCCTGAACGTCTGTGACAGGCAGAGAGAGTGCTGTTTCTGGTGCGATCTTTTGCAGCTGACATTTCAGTTTTAAACGAACAAGAAATTAGATTGTTCATAAATCACTTATTCTATATAAACACAGCATAATTGCCCTCCGAAAATCCTCTTTTTCTTGTTCGTTTTAGAGACCTTGATCGAAACTGATTTTAGATGTCAGAAAGGATTTATTTTCTCTGTATTTCCTACATTGCTTTGTCGAGATTTCAACTTTATATTTAGGCTCAGATTTCAACTATAAATCGTACAGTAATTAATAGCAGTAAATACTGATGTTTTGCTCCCTCTTACCACAAAAATATATATGTTTTATAGCTGGGATGAACTTTATTTCGTACCCGTTGCTACTACGGCTCGGACACGGAACAGTTAAAGATGGCGGCAAATCACAGACCCAGAGAGGGGGAGGGGGGGGGCGTCTTCTCGCCTCCATAACTAAAATGCCAAATAGGAGTGGCTTAAGCGACATACACAGTCGTGTAACTGACAGTTTGAGGTAGCCTATCGTTTAAATTTCGCTTTGTTGCTGATAGGTTAAGCTTTCGAAACTCTGCCCCAAAGTCATGTAACTGATTTTTTGCCCTGTTTCGTTGGTTAAACGCAATGATCACAAGCACCACCATGGTAACTGGGATGTGTAGTTTTTAATTCCGTTTGAATTATAACTGTACGTACTGTCTTCATATTTGGCCAGGGCTTTAAAGAGAAGGCGCGCCAAAAAATTTCGGTGCCGTCGTCTCCGCTTTAAATGTACCCCCATGCTGGAAGAATTTGACCTCGGAACGTTTGCCCAGCCTAATAGCAAGACCAGGAGAGAGAACCAGGCAGGAGACAGGCCTGTGAGATTCTCTGCCATTCAAGAAGGCGACAATAGAGAGACGGGAGAGGAGGAGACACAGCCAGAGAGGAGAGAGTCTGGGAGAGGAGAGACGCACACTGCTGGCGATGATGATGAAACAGGAGAGGAGGCACAGCGATAGAGGAGAGAGTCTGGAATGCACACTGCTGGTGACGATGGAGAGACGGGAGAGCAGGAGGCACAGCCGGAGAGGAGAGAGTCTGGGAGAGGAGACACACACACTGCTGGTGCCATCGGAGACGCAGGAGATGAAGAAGCACAGACCCTCCCCTGTGCTGCAGTGCATAAGATCTGTCCTCATCTGTTTGACAGGACTATTGTAAAACCTGACATTAGAAGACACATCCCTGATACACATCAAAGGGTTGACGTTTTCTTTTCGAACTAAACAATACGCTCAAAGCATGTTAGTCCCTTCAGCAGGGCTCTCCCAAGTGGGGTTACTGGTCCAGAATGATCACTGTGCGTCTCCCAGGTGGGGTTACTGGTGCAGAAAGATCACTGTGCATCTCCCATGTGTGGTAGCAGTTTAGTGGGGAGTATATCCCCTCCTATATATAAATTACTGTCTGGGTGAAAGGTGTTATATAAATGCAAGGAATTCTTTATCATTACTAGTATTTTCTGAACCTAGCCTTTGAGCCACAGGAACACATTTGTTTTGAACAATAGAAGGGATTATTTCTACTGGTGCGCACAGCAGATGCTGGTCAGTTCCAGATCCAGATAAAATGAGGTGCCAAATTTGAGGAGAAAAAAAATCGAATGTAAAAAATGAGAAACTTAAAAAAGACACATGAAATAATGCACAATGCTATTATTTCAATCAACTGAGGAACTTGGGAAGGATGTACAGATGCAGCCATTCAAAGTGCGCGTTACAGACACGTACCGCAGGTGACGTCGCTAAGTATGACGCAAGATGACGCGCGGCACCGCAGTACGTGATTGGTTGACCGACAGGGGCACTCGTGGTCCGTTGGTCTGTCGTAGAAAGACTTACAGTAAAAACGTCTTTGCTGTGCCCGTTGTAGATATTGAATTTTACCACTGAAGGGAAATCTTAGTAGCTGAGCATAAAAAGAATAGGAGCATACTGTAACGCGTGTGAAAGCCATAAACGATATTAATTTTGGAACATAAACATACAGTATATAGCTGGTCTTGGTACTTTAAAGAAAAAAAATACACACCAGTATTCCATTTCTCCCTAAACATTGTAAGCTTCGAAGTCTTTAACGTGATACCAGAGTCAACAAGCATACTTTTAGAATTTGATTAAAAGGGAATATAATATGGAATCGCGTATCTCAAGAATTTAATAACGGTATGATTATATCTGTGTACTGCGGCAGGGCTGTGAAGGGCTGTTTCGCCTGCCTGCTCATGCGAGCTGTCTTGTAGCCTACTGGTCTAATAAACTTTATTTTATATAGCGTTTTAAACGAATAAGTAATTAGATTGCTCATAAACCTAATCACTTGCTTTTTCTTTTTATTTAGGTTCAGATTTCAACTATAGATCGTATTATTAATAACCATAATAACAACCAACCAACCAACAAAAACAACCATATAAACATAATACCAACCAAAAACATAGATAACAACCACAATACAAAATCAAATATATCAAACCATTTTACTCTCGCAAAGTCCTCCAATTATCATAATCCCGCCCCTTATGCAAAACCAAACCTTCCTCCCATCCCAGTTTATCCTGTTTATCATAAACAAAATCCACCTCAATTTTCAACATAAAGCATTACACAAAATCAATACCTCAACACTCCATACTCAACAACGATAATTCACAAACAGCCAGAACATGTAACTACACATTCCCAAACAGACCTAATTTCCATAGCCCCTTATGCAAAACCAACATCCCTCCCCTGTTCTCTCCCTCCCCTGGCGGTTGTAATTGTTTTTATTTTCAAATAAATTTTAGCAAAGTCATGTATTTTAAAAATCTTAAGATTTTTATATTTATGTCTTTATTTAGTGGTTTCATTAGTGACAAAGACTAAACTTTCTTGGAAAAATGTCTTTTATGTAAACCATGTTTGCTATTAATTCATTCAGGGCTAAAATATGTTCATTGTATTCTAATGAAAGAAGGGTTCCTTTCGCCGTAGTCGGGAGCCTAGCCTTTAACTAGTAAGTACTGTACTTACTGGGTTTTTGGGGGGGTGTCTTTCGCTGGAAATCTCGCCTCCTACTTTGAAAATACCCGTGAAACCGGTTCAATTCGTCACAGCCAGCACTCCTGCAGAGAGGGGGGTTGTACTTGCAGTGTATACAGTACACGCGTTATGCTCTTCGTTAATGTCTAAGCTGGAACATATCATTATATCTCATTTTGTATTTCTTAAAAAAAAAATCGTTTTCCCAGCCTAACAGTATTGTTTTTAACCTGTAAATTTGCTGGACAGAGAGGTGAACATTATCACACAGAAGACAAAGATAGCGATTTACGTTGCATTGTGTATCGTGCTGCTTTAATACAGTTTTAAATAATTGAAAGTCTAAACAGTATCAGCTTTATTTATGGGTTTTAAATAAAGGTGATTTAAACGCGATTTAAATCAATATAAATGTTTATATTGTAACGCATAGGTGACTATTCATTGTTATTAAAATGACTTAAATTCGATAATGTTGTGATATTTAGAAATATACATTTGTTTGGTGCGAGTGAAGTTTTATTTAATCTCTGAGCCATACTGATTCTTCTGGAAGCCAGTTTCCGCCAGGGAGTAAAAAAAAAACACACTATGGTATTCTCTCCAATGCAGTGCAGTTAAAAACATACCTCTGATGCTGCTCCTAAATGAATATCGTTTATGACCATCAGAAGCTTTATACTCCTTTTCTTTTTTCCAGTGGATTGAACAGGGAGAGGCATTTCAGGATGTACTTTTCACTGATGAAACAACAGTGGCTCTGGAACAGTTTTCAACCATGTCGTTTTATAAAAAGGGGAGATATGTACACGTTACTGAAGCTAAAAGTTTAGACTTTGTCACTAATGTAACCACTAAATAAAGACATATAGAAATCCCTACGTTACAGACTGTATATGGCTGGTATTGGTAGTGTAGTGGTTTGATGGGTTTACTGAGACAATTATTAATTGTAGCAGTAATCACAAGGTTGTTCGTTGGGGCTTTTAGAAAATCAATCGTCAGAACAACTAACAACGCACACACACGGGTTCAATACATGAAATACATTTATTAATATAAACTGTGCACCAAACATATACTAGTCTGCCTGGATACGAGCGGCAGACCTTACTGTGAGGGTTATCAATATACAAGGTATATAATCTCGAAGAGATGCAAACACAAAGAGATACACAACAGAGAATATATGTCAATATATATCGTTCGGTTACCAAATCGCTAATCAGTGTTATTACCCACTGTTACTCTAAACTCGGAAGTAAATACATTACTCATGAATTGAATTGATAACAACTTGTGTTGAGGTACAATTAAATTCTCGAGACGCAATGTAGAACATGGGGTTTACTTATCCACTGTGTTTGGATTTGGAATTTCCCGGCACGAACACCAAACCAGCTGACAGGCTCTGTTGCAGCCTCTGTTGCAGCGGTTGTCCAATGGGCGTTGTGTCGGCGTCCTCTGGCTACCGGCCAACCAGTCGAGGTGCAGCTCGGAATAGGACGGGCGGAGGAATCTAACTGCGGCGCGCAGGGCAGTCGTTGCTCCGAGGGGATCTACCAGCAGTCCGGCTGGCTAGTAGAAAGTCTCTATGCACAGAGTGTGACCGCGAGTCCTCACAAGTCACTCTTTTGCCTGGGAAGAAACTGGTTCGTTCCCGGTCCAGCGCTGCTTCTGAATAAGCTATTCAGGTTGTCGACGAGGGTCCAACTGTGGGCTGCCGTTGATCAAGCGGAGCATTCACGTTGGTAGAATTCTGAGTACGTACGGGATCCTCGGCCTCGCGCTTAGAACAAAGTCCAAGTCCTTTTGCAGACAACAGCAGTTGTCACGTGATTGTCTCTGAGGATGCGCGAAAATGGCCAAGGAGAGCCCAGAACTGAGCTTGCACTCCCTTTTTGATCAAGACCCAGATGTGTGCTGATTGGTTGAGAGTTTGGCGGGCATTGGAGACCCACGTGGTATTACCAGTCCCTGATTGGTTGGTCAAGGTGAGATATAAGTCACTTACTCTTGACACTTAAGAATGCAGTCCAGATGTCCATTCGGCACTCCCTAGACAGATAGGCGCCAGTGGATGACCATTGATCATGATGGCCAGGCTTAGCTACTTGCATCCCCATCTGGGAGCTTGCTTCTTATCATAAGAAAACATCTTAAATCAGCCTGCATGAATTCTTTCTCTTTGGCTGCATCACAGAGATGCAGAATGAGATGGGGCCTCCTTTAGGAGCATACCAACGCTTAATTCTGTCTTATTAACCCGCATTGCCGCTACATATCCCCCCTTTTTGAAGGTCACGAGGTCCTGAGGCGTTGTTGCCTTCAAAACAAAAACAGAGTTAAGTGATGTTTGTTGTACCACGGTGGATTCTACCACCCAATATTCACATTACCTCTCGAGAATTTGTACAGGAAATAGTGTTGGAAAGAACATTGCGTATACCTGCTCTCAGTTATAAGGTACCTAGGAATGAGGCATTGGGCATCATCATTAGCTCTAGACCTTAAACTTCCGGCAGTTCACTATCAGTATCGGATAGCTCTGCAGCAGGCAGACGTCTGGGAGTGGTTACCTGATTTCGGTGATAAACCATTGCTCCCTTTGTCTCATTCAACCTACCCCGCAAGGCTTTGATACAAGAGAACAGCATCCAACACATTACCCCAGCCATGATCCAGCTACCCAGCAGCAGTGTCAAGATGACCACGTTTATTGTTCCTAGCACCCCAGAGGATCCACAACGACTGTGCTTGGGACCTACCAGTGTAGTTTTTAAGTTTGTGTCGTTGAGAACAAATTCGACTAACTGTACACCCTCAAGACTTACTGTCTCTTGGATTCTCTCATCCAAGTCAACGCTGTGTCCTCTGAAAGCGTCCACAATCTCGAGTTCCGTTTCATACAGTTCTGACTCCAGGTGATACAGTGCTAAATTCTTGAGATGCACTATAGCTCCTTCAGGAACTTGTAGAAAAACTGTTTGGTTGGGTAGCTGCACTTCAGTAGCTGTATCATGTCTGTCATAGGTTATTGTAACAGTTAACTGTGGTGTGCTGACCAGCCATTTCTTTCCCACCTGCTCAACCTGGGGTTTGTTAACCTCACTTCTGCTCGTCACTGTGGCTTTACACTTTTCAGTGGCAGCCCCCTTTCTGATACCACACAACCTCTAAGTTGTGTCCCTAAGGAATGGCTTACTTGGGCATACCCAGTGGATATCCTTGGTTGATATACACAGTTCCAGGTTTGGAGCAAGATACAAATTTGGATCATCCTCTTGGTAAGCTACGAGCGGTGGGGAGGTCAACTTCACATGCATGTCCCCCCTCCAGAAGCCAACGTTCGATATAGACTTGAGTCTATAGATATCCTTGCCACTCACGATGGGAAGGTTCAACAGGAAACCTATTTCCTTGGCTTCGGGGTTGACATGTATAGGAATGGCACTGCCTAGACTGTATGCAAGATGTACCTGTAATGGCTGCACCATCTCAGAAGTGGTTGTCCTAAGTTGTCCTTCTACTAAGGACAGTGGAACCAAGTAAGTTGGAATCTGTCCCATGGCTAGGCTAGTTATCGTGGCACTAAGCTCCCTAAGCAAATCCTGCATCAGCATCCTGACCTGTTGCACGTAAGCATAATCCCACTGTAACACGTCGACAATCCTGCCCACGGTGTGGAGGGTGTTATTTAACACTGCTGCATGAAGGTTTACTGCTAATATTGTGCCCTGTAAGGTTTTCCCTAGGCCTTCCAGCCGCTGCTGCTGTTGATACAGCCTGTCCTGAATTTCTGGCAATTCCTAAAGTAACCCAGACACCTGCCTTCTCAGGGTGGTCAGGGTGACAGTGTTAGCAGCAAACAGACCAGATGAAAATAGCGAGCCCACGGCGGAGGCCGCAGCAATCAGACCCCCCAAGAACCTTTTGGGGCGGCTGAGGCCTGTCATCTCCTCCTGGCTGACTGTTGCCTTCCTCAGCTGGCGGAGCATGTGTATAGTGTCTAGCTGGGCATGCCATACAGCATCCTTAGCCCACTGCCTGCCATGATAGGACACCCTACTGTTCATGTTGATGTGCTTCCGAAACACATCACTTGGGTCCAGCCGCACATACACTCGCTGAGTATATGTTCTGCAATTTGTTAACAACAATCCGGGAGCGTCCTGCAGGACTATGCCGGTAGGAGGACCGGGTTCCACAACTTCAAGGGGCTGTGTCGAGGCGATCCAGGCAGATGTGCTCACAGGTCTGACACATACTGATGGGCCGTAGCAGCCCCCGCCGTGCTCAGGTCCTCCACCCCATAAAGACAGTGTAGGGGAAGAGTCATCTTCCGACCTGTCATCATCTCAAAAGGTGGGACCCCCGTAGAGCAATGGGGCGTGGCTCGGATGGCCATCAGAACCAGGGGCAGCTTAATGTCCCAGTCCCTACTGCTGGTGGAGACAAACTTTTTGAGCATACTAACCACCGTTCGGTTTGCCCTTTCTGCCTGGCCCGAGGATTGAGGGTGGTAGGAGATATGCAACTGGGCCTTGACCCAAGCATATTCCACAGGGTTGCCATTACTGTAGCTGTGAAATGGGTTCCCCGATCCGAGTCCACGGTCAGGGGGAGTCCCCATCGACTGAACACATGGTTCACCAACAGCACTGCAGTTGTCTCTGCCGTGTCGTTGGGTGCTGGGAGGCACTCGATCCATTTTGTGAATGCACACGTAACAGTGAGGAAATATTTGTTCCCTCTGGATGACCTCACCAGCGGCCCCACCCAATCCATTTGTAGATTGGACCAGGGGAATGTCATGCCCTTTTTCTGGAGTGGTGCACGGTGCAAGGGCCGTGATGGTTGGAACTGGCTACACGTCAGACACCCCTTTACATACGCGGCGATGTCTTGGCCCATGTGAGGCCAGAATGCCACCTGCTGGATAGTGTCGTACGTGGCCTTGATTCCCCGGTGGCCCCCACAGGGCTCGTCATGAGCGTGTTGGATCATGACCCTCCGATGGCAGCGGGGAACTACCCACTTTGGGACACCTTGTGCAACTGGTACACAAACCAACAACCCCTTTATAATTTTTAGGTTGTCTTTCACCTCTGCCAGCTCCTTCAGCTCCGGAGACTGGCTCAGCACCTGCTCCGAAAGAGGTTGACGCACTGGGTCAGCGATATGCTGATACATTTGCCCAATTGCAGGGTCCTGTTTCTGCATTTCCGCAAGATCGGTGTTAAAACCCTGTGACCCAAGCACTACAGATTGAGGGTCAGCTCCGACATCCTGTCTAGCCCTGCTTCGGGTGACCGCCTTGACCTCAGCCACGGTTTCTGGGGGTAGCCATTCCTGCTGGAACTGCCAGGGTTCACCCTCTAAGGCGCCAGATTTGGCCAGCCGGTCGGCCTCATCATTCCCGTCTTTGTCGGGTCCCTTCACCTGGGAGTGTCCCTTCACCTTCCTCCAGTAAACCATCATTCCAGCCTCGGTCGTGAGCTTGTCACTGGCCAGGAACAACTCTTTGTTCTTTACTTCCTTGCCCCGGGCATTTTTCATGCCGTTACCCTTCCAATACGGAAGATGGGACACGAAGCTATGTCGGGCGTAGTTCGAGTCACTACAGATGACAAATTGTTTAAGGCCATTTGTCAGGGCCTGCTGGAGGGTGATCAGCACCCCAGCTACTTCCGCATACTGACTAGTCTTTGGTCCAAGCTTATAGCGGGTCGGCCCACAGGGAGTATTGTCTTGCCAGACTACTCCTACCCCTGCTAGCACCTGCTGTTCGTGGCGAAAAGAGCAACCGTCAACATAGGCCATAGGTAAGCCCTAGCCCACGTTCTTATCGTAGTACCGATGATTGTTCGGTAGTGTAGTGTTTCATAGCCGTTCAGGGACGCCAAATATGTAATCATAGTGGCTCTCTGAAGGCACCAGTTCTGTAGGGTTTGGGCATTTACTGAGACAATTATTAATTGTAGCAGTAAACCACAAAGTTGATTCTTTTGATGGCTTTAGAATCCAACCATGCGACATAACTCAAACAACGCACACACACAGGTACTAATACACGAGGATACATTTATTAATACATAGAATATGCATGTAAACCTAACAGATCTTATCGAGAGGGTTATCAGAATACAAAAGGTATATATTCAATCAGTTACGAAGTGTTACACATATCAAGAGGACATACGTTCAGTATATCATTCATTAAGACCGTTTCATAAATGAACTTGGCTATAACTTCTACATTAGATACTCAAAACAAGTACATAACTCTTAGGAATTAAATTGATATCAACTGGTTGGGATAACAATTGAATTCTCGAGCTGTAATGCAGTGAAGTTGAATACTCATCCAATCTCTGGGGATTCAGATCTCCTGCGGGCACAAAGAAACAGTTGCAGGCTGTTGCTGTCCAATCCGCGCTCTCTGGCTCCGTGCCAGGCTGTGCTGTGCGGCTTGCGACGGTGCGCTGCAGATGCTCACTGTCCGGCTAGTTAGTGTTGGCTTTAACTAGCAAAGTTTGTGCACAGGAGAAAAGATGACTGTGGATCCCAGCAAGTCAGGAAGAGGACCGGTTCGTTCCTGGTGAAGAGCTAGTTCTGAATAGTGATTCAGCTGTCCACAGTTCTGACCTGTTCACGAGGCCTGCTGCTGGTTACTCTCTGGCAACCTCCACTCTAGACTCTTAGAACAAAGGAAAGTTCTGGCACTCGGACACACTGGCCGTTCCGTGGTTGTCCGGGCTGAGTCTCGGGATGGTCAGGAGGCGCGCTGCGAGAATGTCCTGCCCTTGGGAGCCTTCTGCTCCTGGATCTTACTTGAATCTCACAGGCTCTCATTGAATCTTAATGAATCTCTCTCTCCAGGCCTGTGTTGCCTGTTTTTACCTGGAGGAACTTCAGCTTGTTGATTGGCTGAAAGTTCCATGGGCATCAGAGTCCCACGTGGGTTTACTCAGCCCTACCAGTCCCTGATTGGTTGACCACGGTGAGATATGAGTCACTTACTCTTGACACTTAGGAATGCAGTCCAGATGTCCATTCGGCACTCCCTAGACAGATAGGCGCCAATGGATGACCATTGATCATGATAGCCAGACTTAGCTAAATGCATCCCCCTTTGGGAGCTGTCCTAGGAAACCTTAAATCACCCTGCACTAATGGTCTCTCTGTGGCTGCACCACAGAGATGAACAGAGAAATGGGGCCTCATTTGGGAAGCTCAGAAACACTTAATTCTGCCTTATTATTAAGCCTCGCCGCTACAGTAGCTCAGCAGCGGGAATTGTTTCTGGAGCTTCCATGTCAGTGTCACAGCCGTGACACACTTGGCCCAAAGCCAGGCCCTGTCCCAGGTACATTTTCTTGCTCTGTGCATAACGTACCTCTATCTCATAGCCTTGTAGGGCCATCATCCATGCCACAATCCTGCTGTTTGACACCCTGCCCGCTTTCAGTTTCTGGCTATGCAGGAATGTCACAGGTTGGTGGCAGGTTTCGATGATGATCTTTTGTCCCCCTACATAACTACGGAAGTGTTCTACCGACCAGACCGTAGACAACAGGGCCTTCTCGCAGTCCAAGAACTTTTGCTCCACTGGACTCAGGGCTCGACTGGCATACGCCAGTCATATTGATCATATTCCTGACTCAGAGCAGCCCCAAGGCAGTGCTCTGAGAACCCTGCTTCAAGGTAGAAGACCTTATTTTTGTCAGCGTAGGCCAAGCACGGTGCACTACCGAGTCTGCGCTTCAGCTCCATCACAGCCTGTTCTGAGGAAGGTCCCCACTCAAAGGGCACGTCTTTCTGCAACAGCTTGTGGAGGGGCCTTGCTATTTCAGCGTAATCCTCAATGAACTGCCGGGAATAATTACATACTCCCAGAAAGCTGCGCAGTTCAGACAGGTTAGTGGGCGACCTCATATTCTGGATAGCTTGGACTCTGCTGGACTGTGGCTGTATGCCTTGGGCTCCAACCAATAGTCCCACGTACTCCACTTGGGTCCTACACCACTGTCCCTTAGCCAGAGACAGTTTGGCCCCTGCACGGGAGAGCTGGGTCAACACATGCCTGATCTCGGCCATGTGTTCTTCCCAGGTCTGACTCCGCATCAGAATATCGTCCACATAGACCAGGTTGCCCCTGGCGGCTGCATCACTCATGGCCTTGTGCAGAAATATGTTGAACTCCGCTGGGGAGTTGGAATACCCAAAGGGGCATCGATTCCAGGTAAACTGCCTGTTTCCAAAGGAAAAGGCCAGTTTGTACTGGTCTGTCGGTTCTACCTTAAGGGTCCAGAACCCATTGGCCACATCCACTGTGGTGAAATATTTCGCTGTGGTCACCTTGGCTAACTCCTGATCTAGGTAGATCATTGGCCATCGTGACAAAGGAACCTGTTTATTCAGCTGCCGGTAGTCAATGGTCAGACGCCACTTACCATTGGGTTTCAGCACCGGCCACAGTGGGGAGTTATAAGTGGAGTTACACTCCCTTATGATCTGACGCTCTAGTAGAGCATCCAACGTCTGCTTTATGGACTCGTATGCCGTGAGGGGAATGCGATACTGCCTGACATAGGTTGGGCGGGCGCCAGGGGCCGTAGGAATGCGCACTGTGTGCAAATCCGTCACCCCGCAGTCATAGGCATCCCGTGCAAACACTTCCTGGAAATCCTGGAAGATCTGACGCAGCTGCTGACGCTGGCTTTCCGTTTCCAGGGCATCTGCCTTACTAACCTGTTCCTGTACCTGCTCTAGGAACCGCGCTTTTGACGGCATGGCGGTATCCCGGGTGGCACTCTCGGCTGAGTGGTCCGTCGGAACACCTGCGTGTACTGTATACACGACCATCTCATCCTTATCGCTAAGGTCCACTCTGCACACCTCCTGGTTGCAGAATCCCTCTATTGGCCTAATTGCAATCACCCGCCGGGGGTAGGTGTAGTACACCTGCTCGGTTTCCCCCTCCCTGGCCAAGGGACCAGGGAGCTGCCCCAGTACTGGGATGGCCAGTTCGAAATCATAGAAACCATTGTCAATTACCAGTCCCATGTCAGTGCGAGCAGGGATTTTGACATCTTGTTTTGCTATGTTCTGCACCAACAGGCAGGTGGCTCGGCCATTCCGTTCCAGTCTGGGGGTACCACAGACTGCTAGGTTCAGTCTGATAAACTGAGCTGATGGTTGGAAGAAAACCATCTAAGCATCCATTCTCTGTCCCCTCTTTAGGACAAGGCGTACCGGAAACCCTGCTGTTGACGCAGGAACGATCAGGTCCGATTCGTTTACTACCTGGCAGGCCTGAGGAATCGCCTGACCTGACCGAATGTTCTCGGGGTCGCCGCTTAGAGAGTGGGCATCTGGGTTCACCCGTGTCCACAGCACACTGTTTACTGTGTCCAGCTGGGCGCCCAGTCGAACCAACAGGTCTGCACCAATACAGACCGAGTGGGTCAGCTGAGGTGCTACCTGGAAGTAGTGAGCAAACTTCCTTTTTCCGATGGAGATGGAAGCTGCACAGCTTCCTTTGCTCCAAATGGACCTATGAGGTGGGGGTGCCCACCACAGAACCTGTGATTGCGTCACCAAGGTCACCTGACGGCTTCGCGACAGGTCCTCGAATAGACCTTCACTGATTATGGACTTCTCAGAGCTGAGGCTGAGAATTACATCATCAACCTGCACTTCTGCCACCTGGACCCCTCCCACCACCATGGGGTGGTAGTCCTGGTCCCCCTGAGGTACCAGGGCGCACAGAAAGGACTCCCATTCATTACCGGACAGGGAGATCCACTCTTCTTCAGGGATGAAAAAGGGGTGTGCTTTACCTGGCGGGTCAAGCAGCTGCTCGGAGCACTGCTCCTGTAGATGGGAGACCGTGGGAGTGCTGGCCTGGGCAGAACTTCCCTGTAGTTTTGGAAAGCAAGAAGAGACATTTATTTCTCGTCCAGAGGAACCAGGAGGATCCTCCAACTCAGCTATAGTGTTCAGTGGGCACTGTGTGATCACAGCATAACCACTGAACCCCCCTTTTTGCTTTACGACAGGCTTAGGGTGCTTGACCTGAGCCCACAATTTTCCACGCTGGCAGTCCACCAGAGGCTCCAGCCTGTCAAGCAGGTCTTGGCCAATGAGTAGTGGCTCTGTTTTAAACCTAGAGATGTAAACAGGATGCACCACGTTCATTGGCCCGAACCTAAGTGCCACCCACACTCGGTGTGTGATCCTGGCATGATCCTGGGTATAGCTGGAAATATCTATCTTACACGGTTCTACCTTAAGTCTGATGCCTTTTCCTTTCGCTACTCGTTTGAGCTCGCTGAGTAGATCGGCTGACATCAAACTAATTTCAGCCCCAGTGTCAATCAGTGCTTCTCTATCTAAGACGTTTTCAAGAGAAACCATGATATAAATACGCCTTGCTTTGCCTTTCTGGCTGAGATTCCCTAAGAATTGTTGGAAGCCTGCCTTTTCTTTGACTTCAGGGGCGGGGTCAGCGCCCAACTCAGAGTCACAGCCTTCTTCCAGGCAGGAACCCTCCCACCCAATCAGATAGACTGAGGGAGGGGTTTGGGATGGATCCCCGCCTCCTCCAGTGGGAGGGGGCGTGGTCCCCCTAAGCTCATTCACGCTTCCGGCATTCGGTGCGGAAGGTTTACCCTGTCCTGATCTCTCAAGCAGGGCTTGTTCAAGCCTGGCCAGGCGGGTTGCAGTCGACTCCCTTCGTCCAGCCTTATAATAGGCTCTGCCTGTGCCCTTGCCTTCCCCGTAGCGCTCACGGCGGCTCTGACGCTTAGTGCGGTCCTACCTGCCTATTTTGCGCCGGGGCTTAGCGGGTTCAGGAACCTCAGCTCCCTCGAGCTGAGGCGAGTCGTCAACCCTGCTGGCTTTAGTGGCGAACACGGCCGTTTTAGCAGGTTTTCGCTCTGAGGATGCAGAGACATCAGCTCCCCTGGCTTTTTGAGCCAACCTTCTAATGTCAGCCATTTTCATCGCTTTTGCATCAGTGTGCATCACAATCATTTTCCTGATTGAGGGATGCAGATTAGCAATGAATAAACCTTTGAAATTCACGTTCTCTTCGCAACCCTCTTCATTCCGCCCTGCAAAATAAGTGCGCCTAAGCCTCTCATAATAGTCGCGAGGGGCATTAGCTTTTTCGTGCTTAATATGGTGCGCAGCGGCCACGGCAGCTATGGGATCGATAAAAGCCGAAAATTCTCCGATCATTGCCTGACACAGCTCCTCAAAGCTATTACAGACCTCCGGTCCTTGTCTAGACATCCACTCGTGGACCGCTCGGCTAGTAGTTTTCCTTACTAACATAGCCTTTTCCTGTTCGGACGCTCCGGGCATAAACTGCAAAGTATATCTCAGCTCATCGATGTAGGTTTCCACATTATTCCCTGACACTGACGGGTCAAACCTTTCTACATCTTTGGCTAACTGCCTCAGGGAGTGGAGGTTAATTTTTACGGTTTCTCCGCGGGCAGGGGGACGGCCGTGATCAGGAGCAGGGGGTCTCTGCCTGAATTGCATCGCCCTTGCGTCTCGCGCAGGACTCGGCGATCTCCCCCATGCCGATCCGACCACAGACCCTGGCCGGGAGAAACCTCCTCCCGGCGCGCTGGGTGAGCGCTCCGGCCTGCTAGGTGGGCTGGCATGCAAGTGGAATCTAGCCTGTTTTGCTTCCAGTACGGCAGCATCTAACTCCTTTTGCCTTTTCTGGCTGAGCTCATTTAAACTCTCAATTTCTTTTTCTTTTTCTTTCAAGCTCGCTTCCAGGTCTCTCCTAGCTACTTCAGCCGCAGTTTCTCTAGCAGACAGGTCATCTAATTTACCTAAAACTTCCCTGAGTCTGTCTTCACTTTCCTCATTTTTCACTCCCTTTTCTCTGATTATATCCAACAACTCAACTCGCTCCGCCTTATATCTTTCTAGCTTTCCCTGAAGCTTTTGAAACTTTGTCAGCTCGGACAAAGACAGTTCCAGCTGTTTAGTTAGATTTAAGGCGAAACTCGATAGGACCTGAACTGCGTTCACGGACCCTCCTGTGTTAAGCTGGTTCGCTACCTTAGCTACTAAATCTATTTGCAGCTTCTCAATATCATCAAAGTTCAACTTTTCGATACCGCTCCAGTAACCAGGATTGTCGTCGCTACAAATAGTACTTATAAGCGACTCCACTTCAGACATTTTAGCAGCCATTGTCATTACGTCAGAGAAACTTTAAGAGTATTACTTTTTTTTCCTTTTACTAAAATACAGTATGGAATCTAAACACCCGAGCAGATGGATTTCCAATCAGCACACGTTACACTAAACGCTAGAAAACAGGGGGATTTCTTTACGCAGTTATCAGCACACCCGGTATTCGCGTATAGAAGTCGCGGTGCTGTGCTGAACTTGAACTCACAGCAATATCAGTTATTCTGTGCGATTGATTCTCATTTCATTCTAAACTCGCCCACCCAGGGACGCCAGTAAATGTAGTGGTTTGATGGGTTTACTGAGACAATTATTAATTGTAGCAGTAATCACAAGGTTGTTCGTTGGGGCTTTTAGAAAATCAATCGTCAGAACAACTAACAACGCACACACACGGGTTCAATGCACGAGATACATTTATTAATATAAACTGTGCATCAAACATATACTAGTCTGCCTGGATACGAGCGGCAGACCTTACTGTGAGGGTTATCAATATACAAGGTATATAATCTCGAAGAGATGCAAACACAAAGAGATACACAACAGAGAATATATGTCAATATATATCGTTCGGTTACCAAATCGCTAATCAGTGTTATTACCCACTGTTACTCTAAACTCGGAAGTAAATACATTACTCATGAATTAAATTGATAACAACTTGTGTTGAGGTACAATTAAATTCTCGAGACGCAATGTAGAACATGGGGTTTACTTATCCACTGTGTTTGGATTTGGAATTTCCCGGCACGAACACCAAACCAGCTGACAGGCTCTGTTGCAGCCTCTGTTCCAGCGGTTGTCCAATGGGCGTTGTGTCGGCGTCCTCTGGCTACCGGCCAACCAGTCGAGGTGCAGCTCGGAGTAGGACGGGCAGAGGAATCTGACTGCGGCGCGCGGGGCAGTCGTTGCTCCGAGGGGATCTACCAGCAGTCCGGCTGGCTAGTAGAAAGTCTCTATGCACAGAGTGTGACCGCGAGTCCTCACAAGTCACTCTTTTGCCTGGGAAGAAACTGGTTCGTTCCCGGTCCAGCGCTGCTTCTGAATAAGCTATTCAGGTTGTCGACGAGGGTCCAACTGTAGGCTGCCGTTGATCAAGCGGAGCATTCACGTTGGTAGAATTCTGAGTACGTACGGGATCCTCGGCCTCGCGCTTAGGACAAAGTCCAAGTCCTTTTGCAGACAACAGCAGTTGTCACGTGATTGTCTCTGAGGATGCGCGAAAATGGCCAAGGAGAGCCCAGAACTGAGCTTGCGCTCCCTTTTTGATCAAGACCCAGATGTGTGCTGATTGGTTGAGAGTTTGGCGGGCATTGGAGACCCACGTGGTATTACCACGCCCTGATTGGTTGGTCAAGGTGAGATATAAGTCACTTACTCTTGACACTTGGGAATGCAGTCCAGATGTCCATTCAGGCACTCCCTAGACAGATAGGCGCCAGTGGATGACCATTGATCATGATAGCCAGCCTTAGCTACTTGCATCCCTGTCTGGGAGCTTGCTTCTTACCAAAAGAAAACATCTTAAATCAACTTGCATGCATTCTTTCTCTGTGGCTGCACCACAGAGATGGAGGGTGAGATGGGGCCTCCATTAGGAGCATACCAACGCTTAATTCTGTCTTATTAACAAGCATTGCAGCTACACCACCTAGCAGGCCGGAGCGCTCACCCAGCGCGCCGGGAGGAGGTTTCTCCCGGCCAGGGTCTGTGGTCGGATCGGCATGGGGGAGATCGCCGAGTCCTGCGCGAGACGCAAGGGCGATGCAATTCAGGCAGAGACCCCCTGCTCCTGATCACGGCCGTCCCCCTGCCCGCGGAGAAACCGTAAAAATTAACCTCCACTCCCTGAGGCAGTTAGCCAAAGATGTAGAAAGGTTTGACCCGTCAGTGTCAGGGAATAATGTGGAAACCTACATCGATGAGCTGAGATATACTTTGCAGTTTATGCCCGGAGCGTCCGAACAGGAAAAGGCTATGTTAGTAAGGAAAACTACTAGCCGAGCGGTCCACGAGTGGATGTCTAGACAAGGACCGGAGGTCTGTAATAGCTTTGAGGAGCTGTGTCAGGCAATGATCGGAGAATTTTCGGCTTTTATCGATCCCATAGCTGCCGTGGCCGCTGTGCACCATATTAAGCACGAAAAAGCTAATGCCCCTCGCGACTATTATGAGAGGCTTAGGCGCACTTATTTTGCAGGGCGGAATGAAGAGGGTTGCGAAGAGAACGTGAATTTCAAAGGTTTATTCATTGCTAATCTGCATCCCTCAATCAGGAAAATGATTGTGATGCACACTGATGCAAAAGCGATGAAAATGGCTGACATTAGAAGGTTGGCTCAAAAAGCCAGGGGAGCTGATGTCTCTGCATCCTCAGAGCGAAAACCTGCTAAAACGGCCGTGTTCGCCACTAAAGCCAGCAGGGTTGACGACTCGCCTCAGCTCGAGGGAGCTGAGGTTCCTGAACCCGCTAAGCCCCGGCGCAAAATAGGCAGGTAGGACCGCACTAAGCGTCAGAGCCGCCGTGAGCGCTACGGGGAAGGCAAGGGCACAGGCAGAGCCTATTATAAGGCTGGACGAAGGGAGTCGACTGCAACCCGCCTGGCCAGGCTTGAACAAGCCCTGCTTGAGAGATCAGGACAGGGTAAACCTTCCGCACCGAATGCCGGAAGCGTGAATGAGCTTAGGGGGACCACGCCCCCTCCCACTGGAGGAGGCGGGGATCCATCCCAAACCCCTCCCTCAGTCTATCTGATTGGGTGGGAGGGTTCCTGCCTGGAAGAAGGCTGTGACTCTGAGTTGGGCGCTGACCCCGCCCCTGAAGTTAAAGAAAAGGCAGGCTTCCAACAATTCTTAGGGAATCTCAGCCAGAAAGGCAAAGCAAGGCGTATTTATATCATGGTTTCTCTTGAAAACGTCTTAGATAGAGAAGCACTGATTGACACTGGGGCTGAAATTAGTTTGATGTCAGCCGATCTACTCAGCGAGCTCAAACGAGTAGCGAAAGGAAAAGGCATCAGACTTAAGGTAGAACCGTGTAAGATAGATATTTCCAGCTATACCCAGGATCATGCCAGGATCACACACCGAGTGTGGGTGGCACTTAGGTTCGGGCCAATGAACGTGGTGCATCCTGTTTACATCTCTAGGTTTAAAACAGAGCCACTACTCATTGGCCAAGACCTGCTTGACAGGCTGGAGCCTCTGGTGGACTGCCAGCGTGGAAAATTGTGGGCTCAGGTCAAGCACCCTAAGCCTGTCGTAAAGCAAAAAGGGGGGTTCAGTGGTTATGCTGTGATCACACAGTGCCCACTGAACACTATAGCTGAGTTGGAGGATCCTCCTGGTTCCTCTGGACGAGAAATAAATGTCTCTTCTTGCTTTCCAAAACTACAGGGAAGTTCTGCCCAGGCCAGCACTCCCACGGTCTCCCATCTACAGGAGCAGTGCTCCGAGCAGCTGCTTGACCCGCCAGGTAAAGCACACCCCTTTTTCATCCCTGAAGAAGAGTGGATCTCCCTGTCCGGTAATGAATGGGAGTCCTTTCTGTGCGCCCTGGTACCTCAGGGGGACCAGGACTACCACCCCATGGTGGTGGGAGGGGTCCAGGTGGCAGAAGTGCAGGTTGATGATGTAATTCTCAGCCTCAGCTCTGAGAAGTCCATAATCAGTGAAGGTCTATTCGAGGACCTGTCGCGAAGCCGTCAGGTGACCTTGGTGACGCAATCACAGGTTCTGTGGTGGGCACCCCCACCTCATAGGTCCATTTGGAGCAAAGGAAGCTGTGCAGCTTCCATCTCCATCGGAAAAAGGAAGTTTGCTCACTACTTCCAGGTAGCACCTCAGCTGACCCACTCGGTCTGTATTGGTGCAGACCTGTTGGTTCGACTGGGCGCCCAGCTGGACACAGTAAACAGTGTGCTGTGGACACGGGTGAACCCAGATGCCCACTCTCTAAGCGGCGACCCCGAGAACATTCGGTCAGGTCAGGCGATTCCTCAGGCCTGCCAGGTAGTAAACGAATCGGACCTGATCGTTCCTGCGTCAACAGCAGGGTTTCCGGTACGCCTTGTCCTAAAGAGGGGACAGAGAATGGATGCTTAGATGGTTTTCTTCCAACCATCAGCTCAGTTTATCAGACTGAACCTAGCAGTCTGTGGTACCCCCAGACTGGAACGGAATGGCCGAGCCACCTGCCTGTTGGTGCAGAACATAGCAAAACAAGATGTCAAAATCCCTGCTCGCACTGACATGGGACTGGTAATTGACAATGGTTTCTATGATTTCGAACTGGCCATCCCAGTACTGGGGCAGCTCCCTGGTCCCTTGGCCAGGGAGGGGGAAACCGAGCAGGTGTACTACACCTACCCCCGGCGGGTGATTGCAATTAGGCCAATAGAGGGATTCTGCAACCAGGAGGTGTGCAGAGTGGACCTTAGCGATAAGGATGAGATGGTCGTGTATACAGTACACGCAGGTGTTCCGACGGACCACTCAGCCGAGAGTGCCACCCGGGATACCGCCATGCCGTCAAAAGCGCGGTTCCTAGAGCAGGTACAGGAACAGGTTAGTAAGGCAGATGCCCTGGAAACGGAAAGCCAGCGTCAGCAGCTGCGTCAGATCTTCCAGGATTTCCAGGAAGTGTTTGCACGGGATGCCTATGACTGCGGGGTGACGGATTTGCACACAGTGCGCATTCCTACGGCCCCTGGCGCCCGCCCAACCTATGTCAGGCAGTATCGCATTCCCCTCACGGCATACGAGTCCATAAAGCAGACGTTGGATGCTCTACTAGAGCGTCAGATCATAAGGGAGTGTAACTCCACTTATAACTCCCCACTGTGGCCAGTGCTGAAACCCAATGGTAAGTGGCGTCTGACCATTGACTACCGGCAGCTGAATAAACAGGTTCCTTTGTCACGATGGCCAATGATCTACCTAGATCAGGAGTTAGCCAAGGTGACAACAGCGAAATATTTCACCACAGTAGATGTGGCCAATGGGTTCTGGACCCTTAAGGTAGAACCGACAGACCAGTACAAACTGGCCTTTTCCTTTGGAAACAGGCAGTTCACCTGGAATCGATGCCCCTTTGGGTATTCCAACTCCCCAGCGGAGTTCAACATATTTCTGCACAAAGCCATGAGTGATGCAGCCGCCAGGGGCAACCTGGTCTATGTGGACGATATTCTGATGCGGAGTCAGACCTGGGAAGAACACATGGCCGAGATCAGGCATGTGTTGACCCAGCTCTCCCGTGCAGGGGCCAAACTGTCTCTGGCTAAGGGACAGTGGTGTAGGACCCAAGTGGAGTACGTGGGACTATTGGTTGGAGCCCAAGGCATACAGCCACAGTCCAGCAGAGTCCAAGCTATCCATAATATGAAGTCGTCCACTAACCTGTCTGAACTGCGCAGCTTTCTGGGAGTATGTAATTATTCCCGGCAGTTCATTGAGGATTACGCTGAAATAGCAAGGCCCCTCCACAAGCTGTTGCAGAAAGACGTGCCCTTTGAGTGGGGACCTTCCTCAGAACAGGCTGTGATGGAGCTGAAGCGCAGACTCGGTAGTGCGCCGTGCTTGGCCTACCCTGACAAAAATAAGGTCTTCTACCTTGAAGCAGGGTTCTCAGAGCACTGCCTTGGGGCTGCTCTGAGTCAGGAATATGACCAAGAACGAAGGGTGGTGGCGTATGCCAGTCGAGCCCTGAGCCCAGTGGAGCAAAAGTTCTTGGACTGCGAGAAGGCCCTGTTGTCTACGGTCTGGTCGGTAGAACACTTCCGTAGTTATGTAGGGGGACAAAAGATCATCATCGAAACCTGCCACCAACCTGTGACATTCCTGCATAGCCAGAAACTGAAAGCGGGCAGGGTGTCAAACAGCAGGATTGTGGCATGGATGATGGCCCTACAAGGCTATGAGATAGAGGTACGTTATGCACAGAGCAAGAAAATGTACCTGGGACAGGGCCTGGCTTTGGGCCAAGTGTGTCACGGCTGTGACACTGACATGGAAGCTCCAGAAACAATTCCCGCTGCTGAGCTACCGAACAATCATCGGTACTACGATAAGAACGTGGGCCAGGGCTTACCTATGGCCTATGTTGACGGTTGCTCTTTTCGCCACGAACAGCAGGTGCTTGCAGGGGTAGGAGTAGTCTGGCAAGACAATACTCCCTGTGGGCCGACCCGCTATAAGCTAGGACCAAAGACTAGTCAGTATGCGGAAGTAGCTGGGGTGCTGATCACCCTCCAGCAGGCCCTGACAAATGGCCTTAAACAATTTGTCATCTGTAGTGACTCGAACTACGCCCGACATAGCTTCGTGTCCCATCTTCCGTATTGGAAGGGTAACGGCATGAAAAATGCCCGGGGCAAGGAAGTAAAGAACAAAGAGTTGTTCCTGGCCAGTGACAAGCTCACGACCGAGGCTGGAATGATGGTTTACTGGAGGAAGGTGAAAGGACACTCCCAGGTGAAGGGACCCGACAAAGACGGGAATGATGAGGCCGACCGGCTGGCCAAATCTGGCGCCTTAGAGGGTGAACCCTGGCAGTTCCAGCAGGAATGGCTACCCCCAGAAACCGTGGCTGAGGTCAAGGCGGTCACCCGAAGCAGGGCTAGACAGGATGTCGGAGCTGACCCTCAATCTGTAGTGCTTGGGTCACAGGGTTTTAACACCGATCTTGCGGAAATGCAGAAACAGGACCCTGCAATTGGGCAAATGTATCAGCATATCGCTGACCCAGTGCGTCAACCTCTTTCGGAGCAGGTGCTGAGCCAGTCTCCGGAGCTGAAGGAGCTGGCAGAGGTGAAAGACAACCTAAAAATTATAAAGGGGTTGTTGGTTTGTGTACCAGTTGCACAAGGTGTCCCAAAGTGGGTAGTTCCCCGCTGCCATCGGGGGGTCATGATCCAACACGCTCATGACGAGCCCTGTGGGGGCCACCGGGGAATCAAGGCCACGTACGACACTATCCAGCAGGTGGCATTCTGGCCTCACATGGGCCAAGACATCGCCGCGTATGTAAAGGGGTGTCTGACGTGTAGCCAGTTCCAACCATCACGGCCCTTGCACCGAGCACCACTCCAGAAAAAGGGCATGACATTCCCCTGGTCCAATCTACAAATGGATTGGGTGGGGCCGCTGGTGAGGTCATCCAGAGGGAACAAATATTTCCTCACTGTTACGTGTGCATTCACAAAATGGATCGAGTGCCTCCCAGCACCCAACGACACGGCAGAGACAACTGCAGTGCTGTTGGTGAACCATGTGTTCAGTCGATGGGGACTCCCCCTGACCGTGGACTCGGATCGGGGAACCCATTTCACAGCTACAGTAATGGCAACCCTGTGGAATATGCTTGGGTCAAGGCCCAGTTGCATATCTCCTACCACCCTCAATCCTCGGGCCAGGCAGAAAGGGCAATCTCTGGTCTACAAGTGGGTGCATCGCAACCACCTCCGGTTGTATCGCCCACCTCAAATGGCGCCGGAGGACACAGAATAGGGTTAAAAGTCCAAACCCGATCAAAGAGGGGGGTGCCCCTTTGTAGCTGCAGGTAGTTAGGTACTGTAGTGTAGGTCCTCCTAGGAAAATACATTCAAAAATATAGTGGAACTGTAACATGTGCCTCATCTGTGTTCCAGAATGGGAATCCTAAAACTGCCACGGCTGGTCCTGACAGTACTGTGGATCACCTCGACACAGCCCCTTGAAGTTGTGGAACCCGGTCCTCCTACCGGCATAGTCCTGCAGGACACTCCCGGATTGTTGTTAACAAATTGCAGAACATATACTCAGCAAGTGTATATACGGCTGGACCCACATGATGTGTTTCGGAAGCACATCAACATGAACAGTAGGGTGTCCTATCATGGTAGGGAGTGGGCTGGGGATACTGTATGGCATGCCCAGCTAGACACTATACACATGCTCCGCCAGCTGAGGAAGGCAACAGTCACCCAGGAGGAGATGACAGGCCTCAGCCGCCCAAAAAGGTTCTTGGGGGGTCTGATTGCTGCGGCCTCCGCCGTGGGTTCGCTATTTTCAGCGGGTCTGTTTGCTGCTAACACTGTCACCCTGACCACCCTGAGAAGGCAGGTGTCTGGGTTACGTAAGGAAATGCCAGAAATTTATGACAGGCTGTATCAACAGCAGCAGCGGCTGGAAAGCCTAGGGAAAACCTTACAGGGCACAATTTTAGCAGTAAACCTTCATGCAGCAGTGTTAAATAACACCCTCCACAACGTGGGCAGGATTGTCGACGTGTTACAGTGGGACTACACTTATGTGCAACAGGTCAGAATGCTGATGCAGGATCTGCTTAGGGAACTTAGTGCCACGGTAACTAGCCTAGCCATGGGACAGATTCCAACCTGCTTGGTTCCACTGTCCTTAGTAGAAGAAGTACTGAAGACAACCACTTCCGAGATGGTGCAGCCATTGCAAGTACATCTTGCATATAGTCTAGGCAGTGCCATTCCCATACATGTCAACCCCGAAGCCAAGGAAATAGGTTTCCTGTTGAACCTTCCCATCGTGAGTAGCAAGGATATCTATAGACTCAAGTCTATATTGAACGTTGGCTTCTGGAGGGGGGACATGCATGTGAAGTTGACCACCCCACCGCTCGTAGCTTTCCAGGAGGATGATCCAAATTTGTACCTTGTTCCAAACCTGGAACTGTGTATATCAACCAAGGATATCCACTGGGTATGCCCAAGTAAGCCATTCCTTAGGGACACAACTCAGAGGTTGTGTGGTATCAGAAAGGGGGCTGCCACTGAAAAGTGTAAGGCCACAGTGACGAGCAAAAGTGAGGTTATCGAACCCCAGGTTGAGCAGGTGGGAAAGAAATGGCTGGTCAGCACACCACAGTTAACTGTTACAATAACCTATGACAGACATGATACATCTACCGAAGTGCAGCTACCCAACCAAACAGTTTTTCTACAAGTTCCTGAAGGAGCTATAGTGCATCTCAACGATTTAGCACTATATCACCTGGAGTCAGAACTGTATGAAACGGAACTCGAGATTGTGGACACTTTCAGAGGACACAGCGTTGACTTGGATGAGAGAATCCAAGAGACAGTAAGTCTTGAGGGTGTACAGGTAGTCGAATTTGTTCTCAACGACACAAACTTAAAAACTACACTGGTAGGTCCCAAGCACAGTCGTTGTGGATCCTCTGGGGCACTAGGAACAGTAAACGTGGTCATCTTGACACTGGTGCTGGGTAGCTGGATCATGGCTGGGGTAATGTGTTGGATGCTGTTCTCTTGTATCAAAGCCTTGCGGGGTAGTTTGAATGAGAGAAAGGGAGCAATGGTGTATCACCGAAATCAGGTAACCACTCCCAAACGTCTGCCTGCTGCAGAGCTATCCGATACTGATAGCGAACTGCCGGAAGTTTAAGGTCTAGGGCTAATGATGATGCCCGATGCCTCATTTCTATGTACCTTATAACTGAGAGCAGGTATACGCAATGTTCTTTCCAACACTATTTCCTGTACAAATTCTCGAGAGGTAATGTGAATATTGGGTGGTAGAATCCACCGTGGTACAACAGACATCACTTAACTCTGTTTTTGTTTGAAGGCAACAATGCCTCAGGACCTCGTGACCTTCAAAAAGGGGGGATATGTAGCGGCAATGCTTGTTAATAACACAGAATTAAGCGTTGGTATGCTCCTAAAGGAGGCCCCATCTCACTCTGCATCTCTGTGGTGCAGCCACAGAGAAAGAATTCATGCAGGCTGATTTAAGATGTTTTCTTTTGATAAGAAACAAGCTCCCAGACAGGGATGCAATTAGCTAAGCCTGGCTATCATGATCAATGGTCATCCATTGGCACCTATCAGTCTAGGGAGTGCCGAATGGACATCTGGACTGCATTCCTAAGTGTCAAGAGTAAGTGACTTATATCTCACCTTGACCAACCAATCAGGGACTGGCAGGGCGTGGTAATACCACGTGGGTGTCCAATGCCCGCCAAACTCTCAACCAATCAGCACACATCTGGGTCTGGATCAAAAAGGGAGCGCAAGCTCAGATCGGGGCTCTCCTTGGCCATTTTCGCGCATCCTCAGAGACAATCACGTGACAACTGCTGTTGTCTGCAAAAGGGCTTGGACTTTGTTCTAAGCGCGAGGCCGAGGATCCCGTAAGTACTCAGAATTCTACCAACGTGAATGCTCCGCTTGATCAACGGCAGCCTACAGTTGGACCCTCGTCGACAACCTGAATAGCTTATTCAGAAGCAGCGCTGGACCGGGAACGAACCAGCTTCTTCCCAGGCAAAAGAGTGACTTGTGAGGACTCGCGGTCACACTCTGTGCATAGAGACTTTCTACTAGCCAGCCGGACTGCTGGTAGATCCCCTCGGAGCAACGACTGCCCCGCGCGCCGCAGTCAGATTCCTCTGCCCGTCCTACTCCGAGCTGCACCTCGACTGGTTGGCCGGTAGCCAGAGGACGCCGACACAACGCCCATTGGACAACCGCTGGAACAGAGGCTGCAACAGAGCCTGTCAGCTGGTTTGGTGTTCGTGCCGGGAAATTCCAAATCCAAACACAGTGGATAAGTAAACCCCATGTTCTACATTGCGTCTCGAGAATTCAATTGTACCCTAACACAAGTTGTTATCAATTTAATTCATGAGTAATGTATTTACTTCCGAGTTTAGAGTAACAGTGGGTAATAACACTGATTAGCGATTTGGTAACTGAACGATATATATTGACATATATTCTCTGTTGTGTATCTCTTTGTGTTTGCATCTCTTCGAGATTATATACCTTGTATATTGATAACCCTTACAGTAAGGTCTGCCGCTCGTATCCAGGCAGACTAGTATATGTTTGATGCACAGTTTATATTAATAAATGTATCTCGTGTATTGAACCCGTGTGTGTGCGTTGTTAGTTGTTCTGACGATTGATTTTCTAAAAGCCCCAACGAACAACCTCGTGATTACTGCTACAATCAATTATTGTCTCAGTAAACCCATCAAACCACTACAAGACCAAGGGCAGTGGGCGGTACCCGGCAAGAGGGGCAGAGGCGGTAAGACATGATGCCAAGAAGCATGAAGCGAGGGGGATTAGCTCAAATGGTAGAGCGCTCGCTTAGCATGCGAGAGGTAGCGGGATCGATGCCTGCATCCTCCAGGTCTGAGTTTGGAGCTCCGGGAGCCCGGTGCTCTCATTTAGCCTCTGCAACTTCTGACAGGTGCTCCTCTGTTGCGGAGAGAATGTCCTTCAGTTGTCAAGCGTTGAAGGGCCACACCTCCTTCCCTCAGTCTGCACTGAGTGCATCTCTGGCATTTTCTCGTCCAGTTTGTCAGCTTAGCAAGTGAAAAGTATATCCGAATGAAAACAGTGCTGATAATACTCTCACAAGTTGTTAGAAGACGTGCTTTTGATCATCGATTGCTTAACAATCACATTCGTTCGACTTCAAATCTTGAAAGCTCTCAGTGAGAACATCATAGGCTGCAGGACGCCCCCTAACTTAAGTACTTCAGCAGAAAGAAGAGCAGACAGCTCCACAAATATGCGAGGCGCAGAGAGCGCAAGGCGAGCCACACACGTTTCGGTGGCTGAGAGAGGCCAGTTTTTGCTTCTGCATTTCCCAAGTAAGGACGCATGACAACAAGTGATCGCGGTGCTCATCTACGACATAGTGGTGATGAGTTTTCAGTACGTGTTCTTTTGAACGAGCAATGAGGTTGCCGCCTTGGACAGCTGACTGCACGCTCTCATTGTGCCACGTGATGAGAATTCGCCAGGCTCGTTCAGTCATTAGTCACATTCCATCGTTTGCCATAAGCAGACACTGCGAAGTGAAGTGGATATCAGTTCCCAGTCTTGTGGAAGAGGAGGAAAAGAGCACACAAGGGCTTGTCCGGGAGTTGAACCCGGGACCTCTCGCACCCTAAACGAGAATCATACCACTAGACCAACGAGCCACAGCAGTATTTTCTATTTCAATCTGTCAGCGAGCTTGAGGATGGGGGAGAGGCGTCATTCGCTCGTCCAGTCAGACCTTCATCAATAAGTCAAGAAAGCCGCAATTACACGACTGCCTTGCAGACGAAGGGCAGTGAACTGTGCCCGGTAAGAGGGGAACAAGCGGCACTAGGTGACGCCGAGGCATAAGCCCCAGCGAGAGGGGGGTTGGCTTGTATGGTACAGCTCTTGCTTTGCTTGTGGGAGGTAGCAGGATCAATTCCCACATCCTCCAGGTGTGTGCTTAGAGCTTGATGTGCCAAAAGGTGTCCTTTAGCCTGTGGTCACGCCTTGCATGGAGAGCATCGTGCAGCTGTCAAGCGTTTCGCAGCCACGCCCCCTTTTCATCTTCTCTCTGGGTTAAGCGTCTCCGCCACTCTCTCTTGACATTTCATGTCAGCATGTCAGAAGTCCGAGTGACATTTTTAATGGCTGAGTGAGGGCACGATGCTGAAGCAGAGAGGCCACTTCAGCCAGAGAGACTTGTGCTAGGTGAGATCTGAAAGACAGACTCGCAACAGAAACAGACCAAAAAAATATCGGTGAGATCAAAAGGCAAATGCAACATCCAGCAGAGGGCGTCGCAAGATTAGGGTACAGGTGACTGAAATTCACGTGAGGCAAACTTTCCGACACATGCACTGCAGCTGGCCTCATTGGCGTAGTAGGTAGTGTGTCAGTCTCATAACCTGAAGGTCGTGAGTTTGTTCCTCACATGGGGCAGGGTTGCTTCCTCTCTTGCTCTTTTCAGACACTTGCGCCAACTGTTCGCTCATAACCACGTCTGGAATGCGTGACCTTTACACGGGGGAGAAGCAACACCGCATCCCTTTCCTAAAGAACATTCACATTCAGAAATAAGTCAAGAAATTTGCCATTACTTTCGCTCGCGCTGCTGTCGGCCTGCCCATGTTGCCAAAGAAAGATTCACTCGGCGTCAACATGACAGAACAGCGATCACTTGAAAACAATGTTCCACACTCCGTAAGCAAGAACTTCAGTGTTTGCAGTCACCCGATATGCCGATAGTCAAAGGAGCGCAAAACACGAAGCGTCAAAAGACAAGATGAGTTGATGGAAAGAGCGTTGAATTGATGAGCACAAAAGTTCAGGTCGTACAATAGGCAACGAAGGTCCCGGCGTCATCATCGCACTTAAAAGGACTGCCTTGCAGACTAAGGGCAGTGGGAGGTTGCTGTTTTGAGACGGAGGCATTGGGATGGTGGGCCAAGATCTATTCTTCTTAAGGAATTCTTCATCGTGAAAGATCGGTCAACATGTCATCCAAAGAACTCAGGGAATCATGTGCTACTGAAGGGAGTGAAGTGCTGAAACACATGACATGCCCCCTTGATCTCACATGCACAATTCTGCTGCAACATGCACAGCTACCGTCCACACCAGGCAGTGGGGCTTCAGCAGAATTTGCTACGCCATCTGCAATTACATATCCAGCTGCACACATATACATGGCCCTTCTGTCCTTTTCAGGATCTCAAAAAAAAGCATAGCGTGGTTTTCCTGCCACCTGATTGACCTCATCTCCCTCAGAATATGCCCCGCCACATTCATTGCTGAAGCAGGACGGAGGCTAACGGACATGTCAGAACAGTGAGGTTCAACGATCTCTCCAAAATATTGTGGTTGTAGTGGAAGAGATATGTTTTAAATTGTACCTTGGTATTTCAAACTCTCTCTAGAATGTTATCCATTTCTATTTTATTTTGACAGGAACTGTTAAAAGGCTAATGACACTAGATGAAAAGAGAAGAAAGAAAACACAACGTTTCAGCCGTGGAGCCTTCTTCAGGTGTGAGGGCTCCACGGCTGAAATGTTGTGTTTTCTTTCTTTTCTTTTAAGCATGGAATAGACCTATTACTTGTTCCTTTGCAGCCTACACATGGTGACGCAGCTCCCCACCTGAACTGCTAATGATACTAGATGCCTGGTAGTTTGTGGTACTTGGTTATTGTCTTATGTTTGCTCAAACTGCATATGTGTTGTAGCGGCGAGGCTTATTAATAAGAAAGAATTAAGTGTTCTGAGCCTTCCCAAATGAGGCCCCATCTCTGTTCATCTCTGTGGTGCAGCCACAGAGAAACTATTCATGCAGGCTGATTTAAGGTTTCCTTTGATAAGGGACAGCTCCCAAAGGGGGATGCACTTAGCTAAGCCTGGCTATCATGATCAATGGTCATCCATTGGCGCCTATCTGTCTAGGGAGTGCCAGATGGACTGCATTCCTAGGTGTCAGGAGTAAATGACTCATATCTCACCTTGATCAACCAATCAGGGACTGGTAGGGCCGAGTAACCCACGTGGGTCTCTGATGCCCATGGAACTTTCAGCCAATCAACGAGCTGAAGTTCCTCCAGGTAAAAACAGGCAACACAGAGAGCCTGTAGTAAGATTCAGGAGAATTCTGTGGACTTTTCTAAAGGGAATTCAAAGGAGAATTCCAGGGCAGGACAGCCCAGGAGCAGAAGGCTCCCAAGGGCAGGACATTCTCACAGCGTGCCTCCTGACCATCCTGAGACTCAGCCCGGACAACCACGGAACGGCCAGTGTGTCCGAGTGCCAGAACTTTCCTTTGTTCTAAGAGTCTAGAGCGGAGGTTGCCAGAGAGTAACCAGAGGATCCACCCGAGATTAGCACCAGCAGCAGGCCTCGTGAACAGGTCGGAACTGTGGACAGCTGAATCACTATTCAGAACTAGCGCTTCATCAGGAACGAACCGGTCTTCTTCCTGACTTGCTGGGACCCACAGTCATCTTTTCTCCTGTGCGCAAACTTTGCTAGTTAAAGCCAACACTAACTAGCCGGTCAGTGAGCATCAGCAGCGCACCGTCGCAAGCCACACAGCACAGCCTGGCACCGAGCCAGAGAGCGCGGATTGGACAGCAACAGCCTGCAACTGTTTCTTTGAGTCCGCAGGAGATCTGAATCCCCAGAGATTGGATGAGTATTCAACTTCACTGCATTACTGCTCGAGAATTCAATTGTTATCCCAACCAGTTGATATCAATTTAATTCCTAAGAGTTATGTACTTGTTTTAAGTATCTAATGTAGAAGTTATAACCAAGTTCATTTATGAAATGGTCTAAATGAATGATATATTGAACGTATGTCCTTTTGATATGTGTAACACTTTGTAACTGACTGAATATATACCTTTTGTATTCTGATAACCCTCTCGATAAGATCTGTTAGGTTTATATGCATATTCTATGTATTAATAAATGTATCCTCGTGTATTAGTACCTGTGTGTGTGCGTTGTTTGAGTTATGTCGCATGGTTGGATTCTAAAGCCATCAAAAGAATCAATTTTGTGATTTACTGCTACAATTAATAATTGTCCCAGTAAATGCCCAAACCCTACAGAATTGGTGCCTTCAGAGAGCACACTACAGTGTGATTGCATATTTTTGTGTATTTTCATATGTCAATATTTAATTCACTCACATTCCTGTATGCTTGGAAGGAAGGCAGATTGGATTTGGCACAGGACGCCTGCTCATATATGTTGATCTTTGTTGGGCTGGAAAAACAATGATAAAAAGTGTATGAAAAAAGCTCTCCCCAACATTCTTGGCCTTCTCTTGGCCATGGTTACACTGCCCATTCTTTCCGTCTTTTGTCCTTCTACAAAGATTCCAGGGCTCTTTATCCACCATAATATCAGAAGCCAAAAATAACCATCTAATGTGTAAACAGCATTTGTAATGTTGGTAGCTGGAAGAGGTTAAGTATGTTTGCAAGACCTAGTTGATTACACCACAGACTTACCTTGTTTTTTTTTTCTTTTAAAGGCTGTGCTGGACTGTACCACTATCATAGAAGATTTTTTTCAAGACACATCGCAGTTCCATAGTAGAATTTATCAATAGTAGAATTCCATAGGACATTATTTATCAACATCTAACATTACCCAGTGTGAGACTCTGCCAGTAAACCTCAGAGCATTGAGTTCTCCACTGGTGAAGATGGCTTTCTGAAGTCATGAAATCCACTGCTGGGATGCCTGAGAGACAGTGATTGAATCCTGGCTGGAATTAGGCTCTCTGTTAGTGTTGATCTGTGGGAATTATGTGGTAAAAAGGGAAAACTCCTTTACTTTAGTCACTTTGAAAGTTCAAATGTACAGATCTTCAGAAACCCCAGTCTGAAGGATGAAGCAGGTTCTGCTCAAGGAGTTGCCTACGTTTTGCTCCATTCAATCCAAGCGGATAGTCCAACATTTGCCTTCTCTTGGCCATGATTACACTACCCTTTCTTTCATCTTTGTACTTCTACAAAGATTCCAGGACTCTTAATCCACCATAATATCAGAAGCCAAAATTAACCTTCTAACATGTACAAATCATTTGCAATGAAAGGAGGTGGAAGGGTTTAAGAATGTTTGTAAGACCTGGTTGATTACCACACATAGACATACTTTGTTGTCAGTTTTTTTTCTCTTTGAAAGGCTATAGGAGGGGTGTGATGGACTGTACCACTATCATAGAAGATGTTTTTCTTCTAAGGACACTTCTGTAGCGGCAAGGCATATTTAAAATACAGGAATTAAGTTTGCTGTTCCCTTGCCAGTCCCTCTCTCCCTCATCTCAGTGCAGCTGGATACAGAGAGGCCATTCCATCTGGTTCACATTTAAGGTGTTTTTCTAGCTGATAGAGTTTCCTGATAAGGAACAGCTCCCAAGGCTGAGATTCACCAGCCACCCTAATAAGTGGTCATCTCTGGCGCCTTACTGTCTGGGAGATTCCATGGGAGAGGCTCATCCCAAGGTTTACAACCCTAAGGTCAGAGGTCACTGTTACTCATCCTCCACCTCAATCAGCCAATCAGGAACTGGTAGGGCAGGGTAACCCCACGTGGGTCTCGAATGCCCGCGGAACTTTAAGCCACTGAACTACCGTAGTTCCTCCAGATAAAACAGGCAGCACGATGCCCAGAAGGTGCCCCTCCAGGACGTTCTCAGACTGAGCTCGGACAATCACGTGATGGCCAGTGTGTCCGAGTGCCAGGACTTAACTTTGTTTTAAGAGTCGAGAACGGAGGTTGCCCGTGCATAATAAAAAGATCTTCTCGAGGTTAGCAAGCCTCGTGAACCGCCGGTACTCCACCGCCAAAGCTCACCTGATCAACGAGTGAACTACGGTTGGAACTGTCGACAGCTGAATCTCAGGATTCAGGGCTAGCGCTACATCGGGAATGAACTGGTCTTCTTCCCATCTAAAGAGTGTGACTGGCTTGGACCCACAGTCACTTTCCATGTGCACAAGCCCTGCTAGTTTCAGCCAACACTAACTAGCCGGTCTTCAAAGAGCATCAGCAGCGCATCGCAGCAAGAATCTCTCCCTCCTCTCCTTCTCGCCAGCCGCACCGGCCACTGCCTGGCACCGAGCCAGAGAGTGCCGATTGCACACAACAACAGCCTGCCACTGCTTCTTTGTGTCCGCGGGAGATCTGAATCCACACAGATCGGATGAGTATTCAACATTCTGCATTACAGCTCGAGAATTCAATTGTTACCTCAACCACAATTGATATCAATCTAATACCTATGAGTGATGTACTTGCTTTTGAGTATCTAGTGTAGAAGTTGTAATCCCAGTTCATTTACGAAACAGTCTAAATGAATGGTATACTGAATGTATGTCCCTCTTGGTTTGGAACTCTTCATGATTTAATATATACCTTTTGTATTCTGCTAACCCACACTCTTAAGATCTGTTATGTTTATATGCACATTTTATGTATTAATAAGTGTATTAGTATCTGTGTGTGTGCGTTAATGAGTTAACCCGCAAGGTCAGTTTTCTAATAGCCATCAAAGAATCATTTTGTGACTTACTGCTACAATTAATAATTGTCCCAGTAAATACACAAAACCCCTACACACGCATGGAAACCAATATTTACCTGCTAATCCAGAATGCAGCAGAGAACAGTTGGACAGAAGGTTAGTATCTGTCGATACTGCATCACAGAAGTCAGTCTCTTCCCCCTCATTATGCAGGCTGACTTGTTCACGATGAACTGTCCTCCAGTGACAGTCAGCTGCAATCACTGACTCAGACAGGGTGTTGATCCGTTGGTGGCACTTTGGCTGATTTGGTTAACATGCTTTCCTCTTAAACAGGAGATGCTGAGTTCAAATCCCAGCAGTGCTTGTCTTCCTGTCTTGTCTTACAAAATGAATCACTATGGATGATTACGTACAGCTTGATTTTGTTTAACGCAAGTTTTCATTTTCTTTCTGGAACAACTTGCTTTTCATGAAATTCATACAGCTTGTGAAAGATGAAATACAAATCTTGCCTTGTATATCGCAGGCTGGTAAGAAAAAAGCATTATTTTCTTTTTTTTAAGCTTGCAAATGGAGAAAAGGGACACACGTGAGTCTCTGTTAATTGAAAGGTTAGTGGTTTGAGCCCACCCAGAAATGCACTTGTCATTATTGCAATGTAAACCGCATCCCTACTTATTCGGATTTCTTAGCAAAACCTTAACCCACTTGATATTTGCAAGAAATGTGAATGTTTTTGTTAAACAATTAAGTACGTAAGTCAATATCACTGGGAATGGCCAATAATGACCAACATTCAAGGACATCATATTCAGCCAAGGACTTTGATCTTCAAACGGCTGGCAGAAGAATTCATTTATGCTCTCGATGCACCCTTAGTTAGAATATTTAAAATTACGACACAGATTCGTTGGAGAACTTGACAAGCAAAAAAGACAGTTGGACAGCATGATGATGTTAGGACTGTACGTTTGTATTTTAATACTTTTGTATATTTATCTTAATTGTAATATAAATGTAACCATAAATGCTGTTCTATGTAAATACATTTTGTTGTATTTTATCATATTTTAGCTGAGGGCACAAGGGGGTCTATTATACCTTCCGAAACTTCCAAGACAACTATAACAGAGGCTCATATTTTAATATAATTTCCTTTAAAAGAAAACCACAATTTGTACGATATCATCCCTCAATATCGACGTTCAAATGAAGGATTTAAAGAAGCAACAGTGATAGGAGAGTACATTGATTTTGGACCAATGTTTGCATCTGAACAATCCTTCCTCCTGGAAAGAAGAAAAAACAGGTATGTTTTGAGTCTCATGATGATGCTCTTCTGGATAAAAAAAACAGTGCAAATTTGTTTCGGATGTATTTTGGATAAAATTATAACTGTCATTGAAGAGAACTTTGATCAATTGAATGCAGTCGAAACTTTTGACATTTTATATGATGACAGGACGTACATTTAGGACTCAGTACCGATAACGCTGCTGATATTGATGGAGTAGAAATTAAGTGTATTGGCAATTTTATCTGAGGCAAGAAGTACTAGAACACCTCCTATAAAAATGTTAGGATTCAGAGCAAGAAATATTTTTCCACTTCACCCAATGGTATTGCATTAACGAGGCTGAAGCTGGCTTCTTATTCGCCAGCTTCTTCTTCTGCCTTAAATGCTGCTGCTGTGATGTTATGCCGCCTTTCGCCTGTAGATGGCTCTTTACAGTAATTTTTAAAAGTACTAATCGGGATGGATTACTGTATTTATCCTCAGTAAATGGGAATATGTAAGTAGTGACTATCCAAATAACATTTTTGTGTGAAACACATTTCAGAAAATTGTAAACCAATTTTCAAAACTCACAATTACACAAACACAATAAGTAAATAAGACAAAGGCAAAACATAAGTTCACAGGCACTTTCTGCATATTTACCACGACCTTGCCTTCTGATCATAAAAAGTCTTAAAATCTTGCATTTTACAAGAACTTTTTAATATAAATGGAACATTTAGAACATGGCATATGAGAATATATGGTTAACCGAGGATGAGCAACGGGTGATTGCACTTTCTGCTTCTTGCTATAAACCTACCCCCTGGTTATAAAAACATCTAAAAATTCTGACACTGAGGTGTGAGAGACAATGGAACAGACTATCAAAATCCTGAACTTTAGGGAATTTTACTGTGCCATTTTTTTAAATATGACCCTGTGAACATGGCATGTCCCTCCTTCCTCATTACCAAAACATCTCAATGTTCCGACACTATGTACATTGGTAATTACAACACTTCACTGTTGCATTTCTGAGTTGTGACATTGTGAACATGGCATGTTAAAGTATATAAAATCAGATCAGAACAGGCTAAATGCAATTCATAGTGATTTATCATTTTCTTACTTTCTAAATGAAAAAAAAAATTCAGTGATTATGACACTTCGGTATGACATAAAATATGCTTCAATGACAGAATAATTAATCATGGAAAAAATACCCACAGTGGACATTCATAGTTGTGATTATAGGAATGTTAAATATCAGGTGAGTAGCTGCGGCAGCATGTGTAGGCTGCAAAGGAACAAGTAAAGGGTTATTCCATGCTGAAAAGAGAAGAAAGGAAACACAACGTGTTGGCCGTGGAGCCTTCTTCAGGTGTTAGAAAGACAGGGCAGTATGCAAAGATAATTTTCTTTTTATCTTTGCTTACTGCAGTTTATCTTTGATGACAACATCAAAGACATTAAGGGATTCTTACGGCTAACAGCTCCACATCAACTTCCTTTTATAACTAACCTCATCAGATCTCTCAACTCCCAACTCTTCCAGTTTCTCACTTCAGAGAAGGATAAAAAAACTCAATCATCCTCTACAGAGAAAAACCATCAACACCCCTACCACCTCCACCAGTCCAAACCTTGTTGTTACTGTACCCTCTGACCTTTCCCTTTCACCCTTTTGCATCCTCAGCTAACATATTTTAATATTACAACACAATTACAATAAATTGTACAGTATTTACAGTTTAAAATTAAGGTAAATATGTCAAAATATCAAAATCCAACTGCACAGTGCTAACAAAACAATGCTTGTCAAGTTCTCAAACAAATCTACATTGTATTTTTAAAATATTTCAGCAGAGGATGTGACGGGAGTATAAATGACGATTCGACGATTATTTTTCTTGGGTGAATATGGTTTTCTGGGGAGTTGCGATGTTGGGCATTATTGGACATTTTTGACACGTGTTGAACAGTCGCATTTCCTACAAATATTAAAATGGCTATGGTTTAGCTGAGAAATCCAATCGACCTATGCGAAAACAATGTTTACATCGCAAAAGAAACCCGTCCCCGGGGAACCACCAACTTCTCAGTTAACAGCCGAACGCACTAACCGATTGCGCCACAGAGACTTATTTTGCTAGCCGGTAATATTTCTTCTGCACTGATAACCAAGAACTGAATTTCATGTTTCGCAAGCTGTGTGAATTTCATCAAAAACAAGTTTTCCAGAAAGGAAATGAACACATGCATTTAACAAAATCAAGCCCTTTGTGAGTGCCCAAAATGGTACGTTCTGTACTACAAGATAGGAAGAAATACACGGCTGTGATTTGAACCGGTGCTTTTGTTCAATAAAGAGGAGCTTTAACCAACTAAGCTACGGTGACAAGACTTCCACTACCTTTTACAGCCACTTGGACACACCGCTCTGAGACATCTGCGTTCAGAAAGCGCTGAACCTGCTCTCAGAGCAAATTGCCTCTTTTACATACAGTAGCAGCCCCGACACTGAGAAACGAAGAGAACTGGCTTTTATCTGGCATTTTCATGTCCAATGCGTTTGACATCTCCCAAGGGCGACAGAGTTCTTTTGCAACACTATTTCTTCTTCTTTTTTATTTCTGTACGCTTTGATAAAAAAACGAGAAATCGTGCAAGGGAAAAATGTCTTTTTTTTCATAGAGAAAACGTGCACCAGGAAATGTTGTGTTGAGAAGAGGTGATTTAACATGATACGTGACCTAATTTATCGGAGTAAATGCTCACCCAGCAAGGTCTGGAGAAGTTGGAGAGTCTGGTGGATGTAATAATTATACGGTGTTGTGGAAGAAAACAGTCTTTCTTTGAATTCTCAATCAATCGGAATTTCAGTGCGAAACATAAACCCTTTGTCTGATTTAAAGAGATGATATTTTAAAACTCATAAAAAATCAGAAAACACACGTTTCTCACTTTGAAATTTTAGACTGGGCGGTATATTACTAGTTGCGACGCTGAGTACATTATCGGGGAATTCCGGTTATGTGAAATACCAGCAGTTTAATAAATAACGCATCTGATTTTGGATCATAAGATTGTAGGTTCGACTTCTACCTGCCTCGTGTAAATTTTATTCAAGCTCCTCAGTAATAGATATCTATTATGTAATGAACCGCACCTGAAAGCAAACATTGGGTCTGTTTCCTTTGTTTTCCAGCATGAAATAGCAAATCGTTACAAAAAGTACCTGCTAATGTCCAATAGCGTTTTTTTTTTCAAATTACATTTTCAGGCTTCAGACACTTTTTAATAAAACAAAAGTGTCCGGAAACTCCCTAACTTTCAGGTTTGCTTGAACCTGTATTAAAAGAAGTTATTTGAAACTTCCGGGATTCCATTCTCTGATGTAGCTGTCTCTAAAGACGGATGTGATGTTTCGCAGATGTGAACTGTGCCTTCTCTCTTGTGTTCAAGGGTATTCGCTGTGTGAGATCCTAACTGTATGTCCAGTAGGGCTCTATTTTGTTTTATCTATGTGGTGTACAGATAGAACTCAACTACATGGTTTGAATTCCGTGTTCAGGACGAGCAGAACCTGAAAAACTAAAAGCAGACCTCGACGTGATTTGAACATGCAGCCGTCTGATATGGAATCAGACATGCTATCTTTGCGCCACGAGGTTATAGTTGTCAACGCCTTTGAATTCCCCGAAGGAGACAAATCAACTTCACAAAAAAAAATCCTGTGAAGAGCGCCGCTCTTCCGAAGAGAGTCTCTTCATCCCAGACCACATTTTCTTCCTGCGCAGCTCTTGTGCAGGTGTTGTTCTCAATAACAGATCCAGGAACACTGATTGTTTTTCTATTTTTTTTTAATTAAATACCCCATGGTGCAACGGTAGCACGTCTGACTCTAAATCCCCAAGTTCATTTTCAAAGTATATCGGAGTCAACTGATACTGATCAGGTTCTGCTGCTGCTGAACCCGCAGTCTTCACCTTAAAGTTCAATTCCCCAAGCCTTCTGACCTTATATGTCCATCCCTTCTCGTCAAAACTCGTATTTTCACAGGGTACCCTACAGAAATCGCAGTATAGAATGAAAAACTCCAGTAGATCTCGGCCACTGTAGGTGATTTTCCTTTAAAAACAAATTAATCTCCGGAAATTTTACGGAGTGTATCACTTTCACTGAGACCAAGGAGTGTTAAGCTGTACATGAGTCTTTGTGGCTCGGTTGTTAACAAAAAGGGTGGTGGTTTGAGCCCTCCCAGGGACGCTATGAGCCTCTTAAAGTACACACCCGTCTTACTTTATCTCCACGGCTGGTCTTGTACCGCAATCAAATACAGAGCCCGCAGGGGGCAGTAGGCTCGCAAATATAGCTCACTGTGTATATAATGAAGAAGCAAAGATTAGTTTCTTATCTGCGCGTTACAGGGTCTTATGCAACTCGTACCAACAGCTGGGGTTTGATCCCTAAACGGGCTATTAGTTGAAAGGCCATTGTAAATGACGTGTAAGAGATTTATAGATAGATACTTTATTGATCCCGTGAGGGGAATTAATCAAGCTTATCCAGCTGGCTTTTATGTTTCACACTAAATTGCGAACTTGAAACCAAAATAGTTAGAAATATGGAACACAACCATTGTTCCCCAAGAAGGAAAGCTGTTTAACACTGATGTCACACCTTTTTAATCAACCCAGATTGTGAAGACAACTCTGCCCTGTCAAAAGAAAATGTTGCACAAAAGTTGGAAAGCACACTCTGAATCCATCTGTACTGTATATTTGATTTCCGCGAACCGTTCAAGGCTGCTTGGTGCTTCGCACTCAAGTCATTTAACTTCATTTTAATATGGATGTAACCATAAATGTTCTTAAGCATGTTGTACTTTTGTCGTACTTTTTAAAACATTTTAACTGAGGACGCACGACAACTATTATACCTTGTGATACATGCAAGACATCTGTAAACGAAGATGTAATTACAGTCAAATTGGCAATTAACAGAAAACCACAATTTGTATAATATTATTTCTCTATGTCGATGATCAGTTGAAGGATTTGAAGAAACTATATAATATTATTCCTCGATATCGATGATCAGTTGAAGGATTTAAGGAAACAGCAGCGATAGAAGGTGATTTTAGTTTTGAACCCATCTTTACACCTCAATAATCCATGTGTCCTCGAAAAAAGAAAAGACAGGCATGTTTTGAGTCTCATAATGATCATCTTCTCGATCCAAAGAAACGTATAAATTTGATTCCTTCCGTAGTATTTTGGATTTTCTTACGAAGATCTCACGAAGTATTGCCAGGATCTATATTTAGCGTTCTGTAGCGATAACACAGCTGATATTGATTGAGTAGAAATCTATGATGTATAGACAACTTTATCTGAAGCGAGAAATCCAAGAATGCTACTTATGAAGTGTTAGGATTCATACCAAGATATACTTTTTGTTTTCAACCCAAAATGCTGCTATTGCATTACACATTATGTGAACATTACCAGTTTTGGTAGCTTCTCTGCGCGAAACTAATTTTCAAAACTGAAACTAATTACAAAATTACTTAAGATCAACCATGACAAAAAATTATAAATCAGGACTAATTTTAATATCAACTCATATGACTACAGAAGAAAAGATTTAACTGAAATATTAATAATACTATGCAAGCCTAAAAAGTAGAACAATTCAATTTATATAACTTTTATTTTTTTATATTTTGAGAAATGGGCTCACACACCGGAAGACACTAACGTTTCTCTTCGTTATGTTGTGTAAACATGTCTCTCTATGAACACGACCAAAGAGTTCTCACTCAACAGAAGACTGCGATGTGAGCACAGTAATATAAAGCACCTGGAGATGCGGGGGATTGAACGGATTGTTATATGCTTTAAGTGATGGCTGTACGCACAGAAAAAAACGACAGTACTGATGATTTTTTTTTTTAGTTGAAACACAGATTCTTTCCAAGATAATGGATAAAGGCAACCCAGTGGATACTCTAGTAGAATGTGGAAGACCGTTCACCTTTGTAACCAACGCAACCACAGGAACAACGTCAAGAAGCAAAATCAATTCCCCATTTAAATTTGACATGTGAGGTATGTTTTGTGACTGCTTGATGTAAACCCTATGATCTCTTTTGTACTTGGACAAGTTATTTCTGATGGAGCGCTATCCGCAAATATTTAATAAGCTTTACCCCTGCCGATGATTCGGTGTGAAGTATCACAGAGAACTGCTTTCACAGACAAAAACAGCTCACCACCACAGCCAATATTAAATGTAGTTGCTGGCACACTACAATGTGCACTGGCTCATAAGTGATTTCGGCAGACGTTGCTCCCTATGTAAAGCTGAAAGTGCCAAAGAGCATTTCTGTTAAGAAAACATTTTTTTCTGCATTGATGTTAAGCTTAGGGAGCCTGTCTTTTTGAAATTCTTTCTCTAAACACCGTGTGCAGCCTCCAGAGAGACTAACAAATATTTCTTTTGAGAAAATGTCTCACACATCAGAAGACACTAACGTTAATCTACGTTAGAGTATGTGAATAACAGTTTAACCGAAAAAGCTGTAATTGTGATTTTGCTAAAATTCAATAAATCGTCCATCAACAGTAAGAAATTATTAAGAAAGTAAGAAATTGTTTTATTTAATAAACTATAAGACATGAAGAGAGTTTACAGGTTATATCCTTCACTTTGTCAATTAACTTAAGCGTTCAGGATCCAAGCCCGTGTGTGGATGATTGTGTTTCTTGAATCTCTTTAATCATCAAATGTTGTTGTTTAGTCCATCAGTTTTTTCTCGGGTTGTACCATGGATATTTTATACACTCAATACTTTTCATGCTCTTTTGCCTTTTCCTTCACATACGGAAAAAGTTCAAGGTGTTCTTGTTGCTGTGCTCCACACCTACACGAAAGCACATGTAACAGTACAGGACACACAGTGAGGAATTCGCACAGCTTTCAGCTCAATGGGAGTCCAGAGGGAGGACTCGCTCGTTGAATGATCTCTCAAGAAATCCCTAGTGAGATTCAACGGGTGTTTTCTTCAACAGCCACTAAAAGTCTGATGACCTTCTCTGGATTTTCTGAATATGACGTTAAATTAGTTCAAATCATTTGGTAGTTAACAGAACAAAATGCTTTGGAGGTACATTTAAAACAGCAGAGCGACACTGTAACACTTTGAGTTTAATTGTGTAAACCTGTCTCTCTATGAACACGAGCAAAGAGTTCTCACTCAACAGAAGATTGCGATGCGAGCACAATAACATAAGACATCTGGAGATGCCGGGGATTAAACCCGGGACCTCATACATGCGAAGCATGCACTCTAGCACTGAGCTACATCCTCTAGGGTGCAAATGGTGGAACTGACGTAAAGATGTGCATATGTTCACTGAACACAATCCACCCTTCACGAAGAATGCCTGCAGTTTCCCACTTTCGCGTTTCTTCTACTACAAAGTAAATTCATGGGAATGAAGAAATAAGGAAGGGAAAATAATCACATCGAAGCTTCCAGAGACTGGGCAAAATGAATAATTTATTTTTATATCCAGTCACATGGGCGACGGTGGTTGATTCTTCAACAGGGGAGAGCGTTTTTCTACCTCCTTACTTGACTGTCTTTCAATTATGTTTTCTTTGAAATCTTTTTGCATCTTTTAAGTGCTTGCGATTAAATTACGCATAGAAAAACAGCAGTACAGTTGATGTTCATGGACCGATGCACACAACTCCAGTGATAAAGCCCTGTCTGTAAATATTGTAGAAGAACGTTAAAGGGCGAAACAACGCTCCAACCACGTGAATGGTAACAAGAAGGATCGTGTTCTTATTTAATATGTGCTTTTGAATTGCCTTGTCAATACACACAGGCTTTAGAGATGGACAAATAATTTACAGTGGTGTTTGTAAACAAAGATGGAACATGTTTTTTCTATACCAGGAAGAAAGGAGCAGACTCTTAAACTTTAAGAGACAGAAACAACACCTCATCACAGCTAACACTAATTAAAACAACATCACAACAGAAGAGTGAAGCCTTGAGTGAATCAAATTAGTTTTCATTGGTCGTCTGTGTCTTCATAACTTTGTAGGTGAGAGAGAGGATTGCAAAAATGTGCGGGTGCTTCTTAGAAGTGTGTTGGTAGTACAGGTGACTTCCAAATAATTGAGCCGGGTTTTAATCCCGGCCAGTGCATCCCCAAACCTTTTCAAGATAATCTGTTATCCGGCAGCACATCTCCTGAAACTAACATTCGAGGTAGGAAGCGTGCTCTTAAACACCAAAACACTCAAAAAGGAAGAATCAGATCTCTGTACACAAGACAGTAGTGCGATATTAGAATTTCTGAGTTCTTGACGGATTCAGGCTCCTTCTCAGAGGTCCTTGGTCGCCAAATAACTTTACATCTGAGGAAGAGCACCACGGAAAAAAACCCCAACTCAACAAGCGAGCCCGTTGGTTGCTCTTGCTCTTAATGCAAGGAGCTGTTTTTTTTTTCCTCGCAATAATCATTATTAACCAAAAACAGCAGCACAGGTAGGTCGCATTTGTGATTATGTCACTTCTCTGCTTCAGCAAGGTCAATAAAAGACTCTGAAAGTAGTAAAGCAAAACTGAACTCAAAATAATATTAGGAACTCTGAGCGATATCTCCATACAGGTAATCCAATAAGAACGTTGAAATATTTGAATATCATCTCTCTATATATTTCTCTGCTTTTTACCCGGAGTAAAACTATTGGATTGAAGGAATGCTAACTGCTGGGTTAAAATGTATAGTTGTTATATGGAGAAATCTGTAAACTCGTGATCTTATATGTTTTAAAAGACAGCACAGGGAAAAACGACAGTGCTGATTATTTTCCAGAGACGGAGCACTGATGACCTATCCGAGCTGATTGATAAAGCCCACCCAGTGGATACTCTAGCAGAACATCAAAGAACATTCACCTTTGTATCCAAAGAAACGACAGGAACAACATCAGGAAGCACAATCAATTCCCCTTTTAAATCTTTCCTGTAAGGTATGCTATGTGAATTCATGAAGTTAATCCTCTGATCTCTTTTGATCACGAACAAAGTATTTCTGATGGAGCGCTATGTTCAAAGATTTAATAAGCTTTACCCCTGCCAACGATTCGGCGTGAAGAATTAAAAGTTTCACAGACAAAAGCAGCTCACCACCACAGCCAATATTAAATGTACTTGCCGGTACACTATCATGTGCACTGCCTCAAAAGTGATCTCGGCAGACGTTGTTCCCTACATAAAGCTGAACGTGCCAAAGAGAATTTCTGTTGAGAAAACAAAATATTTTTTCTGCCTTGATGTTAAGCCTGTCTTTTAGAAAGTCTATCTCTAAACACCTCCCGCAGCCTAACAAAAAGGGCTTTTACTGATTGTATTGCAGGTCTTAAAACATTAATATTTGGCAGCAGTGGGATTCGAACCCACGCCCCCAGAGAGACTGGAGCCTAAAATCCAGCGCCTTAGACCACTCGGCCACGCTGCCTTCCTCCGTATCCATCTTCCTCACATTGCTGGCTTGGACTGGGGGGCTTCAGCTCTTGTCGTCAGATCTAATGATATCATGACATGTGGAAGTGACTGCACCTTCATCTTCCGAGATGCTTTCAAAAGCACAAACGCTACTTTCACCGGCACAAACACAGCAATAACGAAGGTGGGTTTCATCCTTTGTGCTGTTTGTAGGGGCGCAACTCTACGGTGATCTACTGACTTGAAGAGCAAAAATCAAAATCCTCTGCTACTACTGTTGCTTTTTTCATAGTTTCTTCAAATCCTTCATTTGAACGTAGATTTTGAAGGATATTGATGATAATACCACATAAATTGTGGTTTTCTTGTGATCGCCAATTTTATTCAAATACCAGCCTTTTTTACAGTTCCTTGCGTGTTTCACAAGGTATAATAGCCCCCCTCGCATCCTCAGCAAACATATTTTAAAATTACAATAGCTTATACAGCATGCATGTTTACATTTATATTAAAATTAAAGTAAATATACAAGAATACATACAGTGCTAACCCAATAATTCTTGTCAGGTTCTCCAACAAATCTGCGTTATTTTAACATGTTTCAGCTGAGGGTGCAACAGGAGTATAAATGAATTTTCCCGCCAGCCATTCAAAGACCAAATTCCATGAGTGAACATTATTTTCTCAGAAGTTGCCGGCATTGGACTTTGCCGGTGGTATTGAATTATGTCCACAACTGTTGTAGTAGTTCCTTCTTGAAATTCGACACATGCAAAGCACTCGTAATATCATAGGTGTTAAAGTTCGCTGAGTCTATTCGAGTCATGGTGTGTATCCCTGCCTATCATTGGGAGACGGGTAGCTTTTTTACACTCAGATTCCAATCTTCAATGCTTTGTGTGAGATCTTACATAACTTTCATTTTCTCACATTTTCTGACGACTGTTCCAAAGGGGCACCCTGTCAATTCCGAATACTTTTCAAAAATCTGCCTGCATGTTTGATTATTGTCATTTCATTTAGAAAAAGTTCAATATTGATCATAACTAAAGAAAATAATGATCACGAACAAAAAAGGGATAAAGATGCGAGTCGATCTTGAATCTTGAATCACAGCTGGGTGACACGGGCTTCTGTTCTGATATGGTTGTATGAAAAACAGGAGGAATCGCCAATCTCCTATAGAACATGAGTTGAATCAGGAGTGAGACATTTCGTATACTCGTGCATATGTCAACGCCTGACCTACATCGTAAAACTAACATTAAGTTGTCAGAGACATTCATTTATATACAAACAAGAGACAGACCAAGTAATAATTCTACATTAGTTCAGGTGGGTAAACCTGAAATAACTAACTAATAAACCTATTAATAATTCTACATTAACGTGTCCTACACTGATCAGACTAATTGACATGGTCTGATTCAGAGCCTGTGCAGTTCGTGCTAATTACAACAACGACAGTTCTGAACCCTCATCACTGAACTGAGCACAAGTTCAGCTGTTCTCCAGTTTTGTTACGCATGGTTTTTCATTGCAATTGAGTTCAGAGCTGGAGCTGATCTCAAGACAGTACAGTGTTTTGGGTAAGTTGTCGAAATTCGCATGAGGCTGCAGACAACTTACCCAAAGTGTTTTCTATAGCTTTCAGGTGGAGTTCATTTATATAAAAGAACGTAAGTGGTATAAACTCAACAAGCCAGACGGCAGTCCAACTTATAATTTTCTGACGCGAGGCCTGACGCGTTATTCATTATGCCACTGACCCTGCTATTGTAGTGCTAAAAAAACACCTTTTCTACATTTATGTCTGTTTAAAAATCACTCTAAAAAAGACAAAGGGTTTGTGTGTCGCGCTAAAATTCCGCTTCATTTCGAATGCAAATAAAAACCGTTTTGTTCCAAGAAATCATAAATTTGTCACATCCTTCATACTATACTTCTCTCTTGTTTTAGTAAAGCAATTTGATTTAAACTGAACAATATATCGTAACGCAAGGGGGGCTCAGGCGGGCACCCTTGCCGCATTAGATGGGCCCTCCACCATCGGGGGCTTGAACCCGGGACTCCCGCGTCTCTCTGCAGCGACCCAGCCCGGTGAGCTAAAGAGAGATCTCTCCACAGCCCAGGGGCTGTGGTCCTGCTATCACAGGGAAGGGCGGTGACGTCACCTGCTCTGGTACGCCGGCTCTTACACAGTGCCTGTCGGCCGTAAGCGTTAAACTATGAAAGGTTTCATCTATACACTTACACATAATAAGTATACGAATAAATACTCGGAAGAAGCCGCAGCTCAGGTATTAGAGAGATTTAAAATCGGATCGGAGGATTTAGAGTCCAGACTGCAAACCAACAGCTGACACAGGTCTTTTATAGAACCGTTTTGATTTCCTCTACTTTGTCCCCGTGACGTCATTGTCCTGCTCGCAGCCGAGCCCGACACGCGTCTGGTTTCTGTCGCTGGGCGCACACCCTGCGGTCCATGCGGGTTCTAATACCCCAGTACAATGACAGGGACACTAAACTGTAAACAGGTGCCGTCCTTCGGCTGAGACGTAAAACCGAGGTCCTGACTCTCTGTGCTCATTCAGGAGAATGGTGGTGGTGGAGGGGAGTCCCCATTACCTGTAAAGCGCATTGAGTGGAGTATCCAGAACAGCGCTATATAAGTGTAAGCAATAATAATTATTATTATTATAATTATAATGTAAAATGCAAAAAAAAAAAATATCAAACTTTGATTCAAAATAGATTAATGTAAAAACTGATAAAGCTAATGCTTTTTTCAGGGCTATATCTATTTTTTTTAAAAAAGCGAAGTCTGTCGCGATTGTGAAAGAGAATGTGTTCCAGCGGGTGCCTTCATATCGTGAGTGTCAGTCTCGCCCGTAGCTGCGAGAAGGTTAGAAGCGTAGAAGACAAGTGATCTGTCTTTCGTCAAAGTAATTGCCGGAGCAGTAAGACGCAGAGCACCATCCAGCAGCTGTAGACAATGTTCGGGGAAGAGCTAATTCTGTTTTTAGCACAGGGAGTGAGAATGAGCTCAGTCCGGCTCCCAGCAGAACCCATCCTGGTTACCGGGGTAAAGTTAGCTCGAAGTTCGAAAACGATTTTGGCACGCCTGTAGCGCTTTCACGAAATCTCTTAGAGTTACAAAAACACTTGCTTTGTGTATAAAATACATTGTGAATGCTTTCTCAGCCTTTACTTTTTCGTTTTTATGACATTTTTTTGACCAAGCACGAATATTCTTCTGTCCATATCTTCGCAATGGAAGCACAGAACGCCGTCAAACCAAATGCATTTTAAAGACCACGCCTTGTGGATATTTCCACAGCCTTTACATCAAACTATCAGTGAGCTAATTATCTTTTTTTAAACCTCCGGTTTTTCATCGATGCGTAATTACGCACGAACTGGAACCCGGGGGACCGCTGTGTGCACACGTTCACAACGCGAGAAATACTTTCAATACGGCTTCATGCGAAAAACCCGTATATGACCATAGGAAGCAGAACAGCGCAGTCTCCAATTACCCAGACTGTAAACACGGGAATAAAGCTTTGTTTGATTTCTGAAAACCTTCCTTTACGCCCTGTTTTCATTCAGGTAAGGGTCAACTATATTGACAATACTACTGACAGCAGGAAGATTAAAATATTCTTTACCCAGCAGCTTATTAAAAACAGCTCCCATGATGTTCATACCGAATTTTTACACAGAACACTGACACAGCTTTGCATTCTGAATCTCTTTTTCTCGTGCTTTTATTTAATATGGCACAATGCACTGGGATAGGGGTATTCTGTTCACAAACCAATAGCATTTAAATCACAGCACCCACAATGCTGCAAGTGTTTTGCACACTAAACAGGTCCTCTGACTTTTCCCAGCTTTGTTTTGGGTTGTGGAACCTTAATTTTTTTATGATTTTTTGAAGATAACACTACAGGTAATACACTGGGCTAGGTGGGTCATCTTCATGGCTCAATAGCATTTCAAATACAACAGCCACACTGCTGAAACCAAGTGTTTTACACACCAGATAGGCCCCCGAACCTCATCCAACCTTGCTGTGGCTGTGGCCCCTTTCTTTATTTTTTTATGATTTTTTGAAGATAACACTACAGGTGATACACTGGGATAGGTGGGTTGTCTTCATGGCTCAATAGCAATTCAAATACAACAGCCACACTGCTGAAACCAAGTGTTTTACACACCAGACAGGCCCCCTAACCTCCTACAACCTCGCTGTGGCTGTGGCCCCTTTCTTTATTTTTTTATGATTTTCTGAAGATAACACTACAGGTAATACACTGGGACAGGTGGGTCGTCTTCATGGCTTAATAGCATTTCAAATACAACAGCCACACTGCTGAAACCAAGTGTTTTACACACCACACAGGTCCCCTAACCTTATACAACCTTTCTGTGGTTGTGGCCCCTTTCTTTATTTTTTTAATTAAAATTTTAGTTTTTCAATATGGCACCATTAGACAGGCGGTTCATGGGGATTGGGGGGTGCTATTCATGAGTCAATTGCTCTTCAAGCACAACAGCCACAGTGCTGCAACCAGGTGTTTTACACCAGACATCTCCCCTAACCTTATACAACCTCGCTTTGAGTTGTGGAACATTTCTTTATTTTTTAATGATTTTTTGACTGTAATCAAGTGTTGTGCTCACTAGGCAGGCCTCCTGACCTTTCACAGTCATGCTTTGTTCTGTGCAACTTTAATTATCTTTTTAGGATTTTTTGAACATGGCAACTTCCACCGAGACGGGTGGGGGGTGTGGGGGTGTACATCTATACACACAAACGGATGTAACCAAGACACTCAGAACCTGTCACGCAGGGGCTGACTGCTGAGGATAGGGATCCAATGCGATGCTCTTGGTAGGGTTGGCGCGAGACGCAGGCGTAGTTGGAGTAAACAGGCAGGGGTCCGAGTCCGGGAAGGCGTAGTACAGGCATAGGCACAGAATCGACAGGCGAAGGCGTAGTCGAGGGACTGGCAGGGGTCGGAGTCCGGGAAGGCGTAGAAGTTGCGTCGGTAGGCAGAGGCGTAAACGAAGAGACAGGCTGGGGTCAGGATCCGAGAAAGCGTAAAACAGGTGAAGGTACAAAATCGAGTGGCTAAAGCGGTAGTCGGAAAAGCGGGGTCGAGGTCCAGGGGAGAAGTCGTAGTAAGGCAAAGGCGTAGTTAGTACGTAAGCTCCGGGAGAGAATCTCAATCTTGAGCAATGACCGGGGGACAGATGAGGGTTTAAGTAGAGGACTGATTGACATGTGCACGTTTGGTATGGGGAGAGCTCAAGGGAATGCGGGAGCGCTTGCCTGCGTGAGGGAGATTCATGACAGAACCAACAGAATCAACCTGAACTCATAGAAAAACAAGAATGCCCCCGAGACACCTGCACCCCCCTCCTGGACCACTCTGGTATCAACACCCCCAAACCCATCCATACCAGCTAACAAGATTTAGAATCGGTGCAACCCTCAAACCTGGACCAAGAGCAGGATTGGACAAGAACCTGCACCACACTACGTACACAGGTTTGTATTTTTGGCTGAAGATGAAAATGTCTAACATAGATTGTTTTGGTTCTAGCAAACAATAATAATAGTTGTTAAAATCCAAACACACATAATGAGATCACTCTCTGTCAGTATGTGTAACATTCTGGGTCTGGGCTCATCTGTATTTTGGCTAAAGAGAGTTCAACAACATTGTTAAATGCACTGACATATTAATCTGACAAGAGACATTGTTTAGGGGAGACTTGACCACCCACTGTCCCCCTGGTATTGTGAAGCTCATTGTCCTTTAGCTTTCCAAAACCAGAATCACTTGGGACTCCGGGGGGATCGGTGTATGCAAAATATGAATTCCTTATGCAAGAAATTGTATATGGTCAATATAGTGATCATATCTTATCAGCAGATGGTAATCTCCAAGGAACAATCTCTGGCCATCACAGAGGACAGTCACCACGCCGGGCATGAGCTCTTCACCCCACTGCCCTCAGGCAAGCGATATAAGAGCATACGGACACTTACCACAAGATTCTTCAATAGCTTCTATCCACAAGCAGTGAGGCTGGCGAACACATTTAGCCACCCCCCTCGGACCACACCTACACCATCACCATCTACCTCTTTATGATTTCTTATCTATTGCACATCTCCAGTCATTGTTTACACGTCTGTATTGTTTACATTCAAACTGTCTACATGTTTACTTGCACATTGTCTATTGTTTGTTTGTACATTGTCTTGATGCACTGTTTGCACTTTGTCTTGTTTTTTACACTTGTTTTACAATCGAGAGACTTTCTGTAAGTAAGAATTCCATTGTACCAGTACCGGTTACATATGGCAATAAAGTTCAAGTTCAAGTTCAAGTTCACAAGTAATAGGTTTATTCCATGCTGAAAAATGATCAAATGATTGATGAACCCAAGTGATGTGAAAGAAATGTTCCACAACTCAAAGCAAGGTTGTATAAGGTTAGGGGAGCTGTCTGGTGTGTAAAACACCTGGTTGCAGCACTGTGGCTGTTGTGCTTGAAGAGCTATTGACTCATGAATAGCACCCCCCTATCCCCATGTACCGCCTGTCTAATGGTGCCATATGGAAAAACTCATAAAAAAATAAAGAAAGGGGCCACAGCCACAGCAAGGTTGTATAAGGTTCGGGGGGCTGTCTGGTGTGTAAAACACTTGGTTTCAGCAGTGTGGCTGTTGTATTTGAAATGCTATTGAGCCATGAAGAAGACCCACCTATCGCACTGTATTACCTGTGGTGTTATCTTCAGAAAATCATTACAAAATAAAGAAAGGGGCCACAGCCACAGCGAGGTTGTAGGAGGTTAGGGGGCCTGTCTGGTGTGTAAAACACTTGGTTTCAGCAGTGTGGCTGCTGTATTTGAAATGCTATTGAGCCATGAAGAAGACCCACCTATCACACTGTATTACCTGTGGTGTTATCTTCAGAAAATCATTACAAAATAAAGAAAGGGGCCACAGCCACAGCGAGGTTGTAGGAGGTTAGGGGGCCTGTCTGGTGTGTAAAACACTTGGTTTCAGCAGTGTGGCTGTTGTATTTGAAATGCTATTGAGCCATGAAGAAGACCCACCTATCGCACTGTATTACCTGTGGTGTTATCTTCAGAAAATCATTACAAAATAAAGAAAGGGGCCACAGCCACAGCGAGGTTGTAGGAGGTTAGGGGGCCTGTCTGGTGTGTAAAACACTTGGTTTCAGCAGTGTGGCTGCTGTATTTGAAATGCTATTGAGCCATGAAGAAGACCCACCTATCACACTGTATTACCTGTGGTGTTATCTTCAGAAAATCATTACAAAATAAAGAAAGGGGCCACAGCCACAGCGAGGTTGTAGGAGGTTAGGGGGCCTGTCTGGTGTGTAAAACACTTGGTTTCAGCAGTGTGGCTGTTGTATTTGAAATGCTATTGTGCCATGAAGAAGACCCACCTATCGCACTGTATTACCTGTGGTGTTATCTTCAGAAAATCATTACAAAATAAAGAAAGGGGCCACAGCCACAGCGAGGTTGTAGGAGGTTAGGGGGCCTGTCTGGTGTGTAAAACACTTGGTTTCAGCAGTGTGGCTGCTGTATTTGAAATGCTATTGAGCCATGAAGAAGACCCACCTATCACACTGTATTACCTGTGGTGTTATCTTCAGAAAATCATTACAAAATAAAGAAAGGGGCCACAGCCACAGCGAGGTTGTAGGAGGTTAGGGGGCCTGTCTGGTGTGTAAAACACTTGGTTTCAGCAGTGTGGCTGTTGTATTTGAAATGCTATTGAGCCATGAAGAAGACCCACCTATCGCACTGTATTACCTGTGGTGTTATCTTCAGAAAATCATTACAAAATAAAGAAAGGGGCCACAGCCACAGCGAGGTTGTAGGAGGTTAGGGGGCCTGTCTGGTGTGTAAAACACTTGGTTTCAGCAGTGTGGCTGCTGTATTTGAAATGCTATTGAGCCATGAAGAAGACCCACCTATCACACTGTATTACCTGTGGTGTTATCTTCAGAAAATCATTACAAAATAAAGAAAGGGGCCACAGCCACAGCGAGGTTGTAGGAGGTTAGGGGGCCTGTCTGGTGTGTAAAACACTTGGTTTCAGCAGTGTGGCTGTTGTATTTGAAATGCTATTGAGCCATGAAGAAGACCCACCTATCACACTGTATTACCTGTGGTGTTATCTTCAGAAAATCATTACAAAATAAAGAAAGGGGCCACAGCCACAGCAAGGTTGGATGAGGTTCGGGGGCCTGTCTGGTGTGTAAAACACTTGGGTACAGCAGTGTGGCTGTTGTATTTGAATTGCTATTAAGCCATGAAGACGACCCACCTGTCCCAGTGTATTACCTGTAGTGTTATCTTCAGAAAATCATAAAAAAATAAAGGTTCCACAACCCAAAACAAAGCTGGGAAAAGTCAGAGGACCTGTTTAGTGTGCAAAACACTTGCAGCATTGTGGGTGCTGTGATTTAAATGCTATTGGTTTGTGAACAGAATACCCCTATCCCAGTGCATTGTGCCATATTAAATAAAAGCACGAGAAAAAGAGATTCAGAATGCAAAGCTGTGTCAGTGTTCTGTGTAAAAATTCGGTATGAACATCATGGGAGCTGTTTTTAATAAGCTGCTGGGTAAAGAATATTTTAATCTTCCTGCTGTCAGTAGTATTGTCAATATAGTTGACCCTTACCTGAATGAAAACAGGGCGTAAAGGAAGGTTTTCAGAAATCAAACAAAGCTTTATTCCCGTGCTTACAGTCTGGGTAATTGGAGACTGCGCTGTTCTGCTTCCTATGGTCATATACGGGTTTTTCGCATGAAGCCGTATTGAAAGTATTTCTCGCGTTGTGAACGTGTGCACACAGCGGTCCCCCGGGTTCCAGTTCGTGCGTAATTACTGATAGTTTGATGTAAAGGCTGTGGAAATATCCACAAGTCGTGGTCTTTAAAATGCATTTGGTTTGACGGCGTTCTGTGCTTCCATTGCGAAGATATGGACAGAAGAATATTCGTGCTTGGTCAAAAAAATGTCATAAAAACGAAAAAGTAAAGGCTGAGAAAGCATTCACAATGTATTTTATACACAAAGCAAGTGTTTTTGTAACTCTAAGAGATTTCGTGAAAGCGCTACAGGCGTGCCAAAATCGTTTTCGAACTTCGAGCTAACTTTACCTCGGTTCCTGGTTTGGTTACAGTGCGTCTGAGGCTCTTTGGATCGCAACGTAAAAAAACAATTGCTCACATCGTGTGACTTCCACGACAGGAAGGAAAGATATCACTTAAAAAAATCAGAACTGAAGATTTGGATCCTGGGCCTCAATTTGATCAAATTATTAAAATAATAATTATCAAAATATCAGATTGTGTTTCAGCAACATTCCGTGCCCAGTACGCCATTTTAATCTAAAACAGTCACAACGAGGGCTTTACACGCAGTTTGGGGTATTTTCCCCTTTTATATTTTTGCCACTTTATATCGAACCTGTTATACTCCCAGAAGTGCACAGTAGCTTGTACTTAATAAAAATGTACAATTCACCACTGGTATAAACAGTTGTGTGCCGTTTTTGCCTTTGTAAGCATTTGTTTAAAAAATAAGTTCACAATACGATACAAACACAGAAAGCACAAACTTTATTATACAACGATACAAAATCAATACCAAATCATTATGCCAATTAAGTACCTATCCTTTGAAAACAGAGAACACCTTTATATCTACAAAAAACATGACATTTGTATGCATTTTTGAATTACAAAGCAGACAGTGTAGTCCCTTAATTCAAAGATCAGATCTTGGCCAAAACAAGACAATCAGACGTGGGCTGAATTCGGAGCAGGAGCCTCTGCTTCGTCGTTTATTGAGCTTTTGATCAATGTCTGAATGAAACAGATTCCCTCTTTTAACTCTTTGATTAAAGTACACAAAAAGCACATTCCTTTGAGCCAGAATCAAACCAGCGACCTAAGGATTCCCCATTGATTCTACTACACTCCTCCGCTCTACCAACGGAGCTATCAAAGGAATGTCAGATATTGCTCTCTTGCACATATTGCCCAATGTAGTGAAATGTTCCGGGTGATTTAAATCCCAGTTTGACATCAAGTTTCCAACTCGTTTCCTTAGTCTTGTTTACCTTGAATTTAAGCCATGAACCAGGATTCTACTGTATAAACTTCCAGGGATATTACAAAATGTTTGATGGGGCATCAATCATTCCAGGCAGAAATTGACTCCTTTTTTTTCTCGAGGGATCATATTAAACATTTCATTAGTATCGAGAGGAGGATCACCATGAGACACAAAACAGTTTCTGTCTTTATTAGAAAGTAGCGTTTGTACTACATTAATAATATTTTCTTGGAAATAAAGAAGTTGTAAATTTTTAAATTTATATTTGAATCGAAATGTGGTTTTGAATTCAATATTAGCGTGTTCATGTAATTAGTTTGTGTTTGTCATTACTATATATATATTGCCATGTTACTAGAATTTGTAACTGACGTTTACTAGTTGTGTTTTTTATGATGATTAGACATTTGTTGATTACAATATTGTATATAATGTATAATTTGAACTATATATTTTTCAGGTGTGAATACTTGTATATTTTAAGAATAAAGTTCTAAAACAAATCATTGGCTTTATTTACTTGTTTCTACACCTATAAAAATCTTTCTTCGATGTATAATAGACCTTTAACTATATATGTATAATAGTCCTCTAAATTTATCCGTATAATAGAACTCCAACCATTTATGTATAATAAACATATAATCATAGATGTCTAATTGACGTATAACGATACACGTATATTAGAATTTCATTCTAGACCAGTTACGGAGCACATTTACACGTCTAAGGTATGCGTTTAATAGTCGTACTGTATATTCTACATCTTTTGCCCACTGGGATGTGCCGATTTTAACTTAGCAGACCAAGATACACATTTTCTAACGCAGCCTTAATTACAAGACAGTTTGTTTCGCGAAAATGTAAAAAAAGAGAAAAACAAAAATATATGGATGACAATCTTTCAAAGCTGAAGATTTTACTTTTGAAAAATTGACATCTTATGTATGCAGATGCATTCGCTGGTTTTAGAACTTTGCTGTGCTTCCTGATTCATTTTCAGTGTTATAAATTGGGTGTGGAGGTAGCGATCACTTTGTAAAGCAGTTGATAGGCTGGAGCTGTTCAGACTACTCCTGTTATTTCTCAAATGCTTCCATCATTTTTCTTTCACGCTAGGACGCGAGTATGTACATGTGTTTGATTTTCGTTTCACTGATTCTCATTGAAGATTTGGGAATTAACGACGAAAGAATCAGTTGCCTCGGAAAGCAGAAGGCTTGGTTCTCAACGATATTGAAGACACGCCCATGTAGAGCAGCGTGTGATGATTTTTACTATAAAAGACCAAGTGCTCAAAGTGACGTCTGCGATTACCGTTTAGACTTTTCATCTCGGGCGCACTTTTAGAAAGCAAAGATAGAGCAGTTTTGTTGAATCACTGTACAGTTGCTGTTAGCAGAGTGGCGCAGCGGAAGCGTGCTGGGCCCATAACCCAGAGGTCGATGGATCGAACCCATCCTCTGCTATGTACATTTTATGCACACTTGATAAGCACACCATCAGTTTAATGAAGTGCATTAAAACTGATTTTTTCTCTCGTGTGTATGCAAGCTTCACACTTACGGTACTCTTTCATCTTTACCAATAGCAGATGCCCAAATGTATCTTTGGTTGTTCTGCGATCCTTCATAGTTTCCTCAATTCCTTCAAATGAACATCCATATCAAAGCAATTATGTACATATATATATTACAATTAAGGTACATATTAAAAATATCAACGCACATTTAATAATGATTGTCAAGGATTGTCAAGTTCTCCAACAAATCTGTGTTCTAATTTTAAAATCTTTTTGCTAAGGATACAACGGGTGTATAAATGAATTCTCCCAACAGCCAGTTAAAGAAAAATTCCACACGTGAAGATGGTTTTCTTGGACATTGACTTAGGTACTTAATTGTTTACTTCTTGTAGTTCCACACGAGTAAAACATGAAGATTTCCTGCAACATTCAAGAGTGTTTGCGAAGAAATCCCTTCAATTTTTAGCGGAGATTATGTTTACATCATCACAATCTGAAGCGCGTCCCTGAGTGCGTTTGACCCACCAGCCCTTTGTTTAACAGCTGCAGAGGGACACATTCCCGTTGCTTTTCACAACTCACATGTTTGTATTTAAAGAAAATAAAATCCTGTCATTTTCCTGCCAGCTGGCAGTATTCTGCACTGACCAAGAGTAACCAAGAACTTCATTTAATCTTTCTCAGGCTGTAATCTACAGAAAAGGGAGTGAATACATGTATTAAGCTAAATCAAGCCAACGGAGATGCACTGCTGTTGTTTTTCTCCACTTTTCGTTAAAAGGAGAAAAAATCACTGGCATTTTTTTGCAGCATTTCTTCTGTCCTGATAAGCAAGATTTGTATTTTATCTTTTAGAAGTTGTATGAATTTCTTGAAGTTCAGAAACAACTTGTTCCAGAAGGAAATGAACACTTGCTTCAAAGTAAATCAAGACGTATGTCTCTCTTGCTGTGTGTGCTCTTATCTGTCCATCTCTCTCTCCTCTTCTCTCATTCTGGCAGTCTGTGCAGAGTATCTGAAGGGGATGTAACACCACTTGGCAAAGAAGAAAATTTCTCAGAGGCAGAATTAAAAATCATTCTTCTCTTCTCAGTCAGATTCACAGCTCAGACTCACACTCAGACAGAAGCTCAACTCCGTACTGCTCTCTATCCTCACAATCCAGAACCAGAACATATTCAGACAATCAGTGCTGCTACATGAACAATATCAGACAGAACAGCCTGGACTCAAGTCACATCTCCCCCTTTTCTCCTTTCTCCCAGCCCTCTTAGAGACAGAGTGGAGCTCCTTGTTCTCCTCTCTGTGAACTGGGCTCAGGGGTCACTGATCTGGCAGCTGTGGGCTCTGTTCCAGGGCAGAAGCAAGAAGCTTCTATTAACCCTTTCCAGGACTTCCAGCCCTTCAGTATTACTTTCTTTACTGTATATCAGCTTCCAAATATGTTTTTTAAGTGTTTTATAACACAAGTGAGTGTGGAATCATCTTAGTATTTATGTAATAAACACAAGTATTGACACACTGATCAGTATATTGATTATTAGTAGCCGATGGTCTGATGGTCATGACTACAATAGTGACCAGTTGACCAGTCTGTAGCTCTGAGCAGTGCTCTGGTGATTCTACACCAGTCCTGGGATTCAGCTGCTCTCACAAGTGTCTCACAGACAGCCTTATAAATTTACAATTAGATGAAGTCTTGTAACAGTTATACAGTTAATTTAAATCATCAGACTACCTATAGAGCTGAGAGCTGGGTGGAAATGAAACCAGGATACACATTTTAACCTCCAGGAACATGAGTCTGATCCTCCTGGCTTCTATACTCTGATGATTCGTGTAAAACCCTTAAAAGCGCTTATTTCAGGGACTCGTGCTCGTTCTCTACTGCTCCACATGGGTACGCTTTGTAATGCATTAATCTGTGAAGTAAACTATTTTTTTTTCTGTTTAATGAATTTAATTCCTCGGTTTGTCGCTCTCCTCCTCCAACTGTTATAAATCGCCTCTCTTCACAGCCCGGTTAGTTTTTTTTGGAGATGTTATATTTGTATGAAAAGCCCTCCGGGCTCCGGACAGATGTCTCCTCCAGCAGAGACGCACTCTTTTTTTTTATTAAACGTATAGAATTTACAAATATAACTACAACCAGAGGATCAGAAACAGGTACAAGAGAAAAAAACACAACAGAAAAAAAACATATAACCACCAGAGGTAATGAAGTAAATTATGTGATCAAATTTTATTTTTACATATATGTTTTCCTGGCTTTATTATTTCTCAATTATTTATAGAATTTAGTGTTTCAACATGCATGCGTTTCCTGTATAAAATAAAAATCAGCGCTCACTTTTTTACAAAACAAAAAAAACGCTTTTCTTTTTGCAACATTTCGAGTACCTCTGGCATTCATGAAAAAGACACACAAAAGCAGCAGAGACGCGCTATGTTCTGTCAGAATAAGCACTGTGACGTCACAGACACCAGCCAGAGCGCCGGGATCAGAGAGAGAGAGCGCGGGAGGCACACAGAGTGCATGGAGAAGAGTTATTGATCACTTATCTATGGACAACCAATTATTTCAACTGAAGAACCGTAGAAAAATCGATTAACTTCACCAACTGGTGAGTACTGATTCTTTTCTTGATCCTGTTTAAATATCTAGAAAACAGTTAATAAATAATAATAATAATAATAATAATAATAATGGCTTACACTTATATAGCACTTTTCTGGACACTCAACTCAAAGCGCTTTACAGGTAATTGGGACTCCCCTCCACCACCACCAATGTGCAGCATCCACCTGGATGATGCGACGGCAGCCATAGTGCACCAGTACGCTCCCCACACACCAGCTCTCAGTGGGGAGGAGAGCAGAGTAATGAAGCCAATTCATAGATAGAGAGGGTTAATAATATTCATTCCGAAATTAAACAATGATTATTCATATTATTATTTAGGTAACTGTATCCTAGAGCTAGAAAATGATATTTCAAGTTCATGAATGTATGTAAGTAACAGTTTAAATGCATTTTTCCAGTGTTTATAAATCATAAGAATGGTAACCACGGCAACAACCCGTCACTGCATGCGTTTAAGTGTCTCGCATTTGTCACAGAGAGCGGTGTGACGTCACGGGCGGCAACTAATACTAATATCAGTGTCTTCATGTTAATATTAGTGAGAGTACAACTGGTAGTTTTAATGCTAGTGTTCATTTGAGTATTAATGACAGTGGCACTACTGATTGTTTTAGTTTTAATGTTCATATTCACGTTAATATTAATTATAATTATAGTGTTACTGTTAGAGTATTAACACTAGTAGTAATTTTAGTTTTAGTAACAGCATTAATGTTATTATTAGTAGTTTGTGTCAGTGTTAGTGATAGTGTTACTGTTGTAGTATTAGTAGTATTTATATTTGTGTAAGTTATTGTGTATCGTTGGATAAGTGTGTTTGTGGTATCTGTGCGTGTGTGGGTGCATGTCTGGAAGTGTGCGGTGTCTGTGCGTGTGTGGGCTGTTAGTGTGTGAGCGTGTGGGGTCTCTGAGTGTTTGGTGTGTGTGTCTATAAGTGTGTGTCTGTGAGTATGCGTAGTATCTGTTTCTGTGAATGCATGCCTGTGAATGTGTGTGTATGGTGTGTGTCTGTGAGTGTGTGGTGTCTGTCAGTGTGTAGTTTTATATTCGTAAGTGTATGTGTTGGTATGTCTGTCAGTGTGTGTAGTGTCTGAGTCTATGTGAGTATTAATGATGATAGCATGTGTGAGTGTATATATGTGAGTGTGTAAGTGTCTGATTGTGTGTATAAATGTGTGATGTGTCTGTGAGTGTAAATGTGTGTGAGAGTGTAGGTGTACAGTATATCTATCAGTGTGTGTGAATGTGTGTGTAGGTGGGCTTGGGTTCCACTGATGTGTCTGACAGAAGTGACCCATCAACAGGTGTTGAGTTCCAGAGCCGCTTGCAAATAAAAACACTTTCTAGAGTCCAGACCAACGTCCAGAGAGCTGTGAGTTCTCTGTTTTTATCAGTATTATTAATAATGACAGAAGTAATTCCCACGCAAATTATTATTAACCAAGACAGACATCAGAAAATATCGCCTTTGCAATGATGTCACTCCTCTTCTTCATAAATTTTCTTTAATGACAGGACATTTCTGTGTCTGAGTGTCTGCTGCAAATAGTGCGACAAGCCATTTCTCTCCAATATTTTCTGGTGCGGTTATTTATCGCATACAAAATATTATTCTCATTAAGAATATTTTACCTGCAAAGTCACAGTGAAACTGCTATGGCTAATGAACTTTTTATGAGTGGGAAACACTCAGAAGACTTAATGGCTCCAGGGGAGGCTTGAACTTATAACCTCAGCATGACTCCACTGTGCACAGCTGTATAAATAACACAGACTGACTGATTGTGCCACTAGACCTGTGTAAGGCAGGCTTTTACACAGATTGTAAAACTGGCACAAATGCAGGGTGAAACATGGGGTTTTGGATGTGGATACATCTCCACATGGGGGAAAGGGTTAGTAAAATATCAAGAAAAATATAAGAGAAGAAAATGAAATATATGTGCTCACTGCAAAGTAGGGAGAGGTGGTTAGACAAGCAAAACAGCTTTGCACATAACATGAAGCGACATTGTTTTGTGTCTATCTGCTCATGAATTTCGCTTCATGTGCCTTAAGCTGTGCAATTTGTATGGTTGTTGAATGAGATTGGTTTCTTCAAAAGCCCGGTCAATTGCCAGTGGAGAGCTTGCCACGCACACCTTCATGAAGACTCTCTTTAAGATGATTACACCTTTAATTGTCAAGGCGCCCCCTTTGCATAGAATAGTAGCACCAACACTAAGAGAAAGGATGAGAAGTGGCTTTTATCAAGTGACTGCAGTGTTTGTTTGACTGAGGATCCTTGTGTGCTGAACTGGCCTCTGGAGAAGTGTAGTGCAGTAAAAGAGAAGGTTTGTGTCACTCAAGACTGTCACAGAACAATACAATTACAATCTTTTATGAGAGTAAATATTACTGGTGAAACACAGTTTTTATAATGGTGAAAACAGGAGCACCTTCTCTACATTTTTGACTGAAATATTTAAACGGAAAGAAATACTATCACTATGCAATTGATTATTGCAATTGAGCTCCTCTAAATGTTCTAGTCTGATGAAACAATGCATAGAATAAGGTGACAATATCGGAATTAATCCAAATGCACAAGATAAAATTTCAGCAACAAAAATGTGCTCGAAAATATTTTACAAGAAAGAAACCTTACATTCACCTTAAACAACATTCACCCTCTACGTTAGCAGAGAACAGTAGGACAGATAGTGTCACTGGACACTGCGTCACAGAGGCCGATCTCTTCTCCCTCATTATGCAGGCTTACCCACTCATGATGAACTGTCCTCCAGTCATAGTCAGCTGCCATCACCGACTCAGACTTCAGACTCAGTTCATGTACATATTATACCTTAATTGTACCTGCCACTGCATTACAATAATTTGATTAAAACAACTGCTAAACAAACAATTATCAAATATTTATTTCCTTCTTTTAGCAGATAAAAATAAGTATTTATTCCTTTCCTCTCCTAACAGTCTTTGCAAGTCACCCAGTTCTCTCTGAGCCAGTGTGAGGTATGAGGCAGTCAAGGCTAATGCAGCCGAGCACTCTAAAGAGCTGGATTGAAGCTCCAGACTCTTTGGGGACGTAAGTTGGAATCCCACTGCTGCCAAATATCTCCAACTATCTCTGTGTTAAAAAGCACATAATTTTTTGTTGTTACATCCCTTTGATCTAAACCAATTTCAGACCAATACATTTAAATAACCACACTGTTCTTACGGCATGGCATTGTCTGGCAAAAAAATAACATGACACCTCCTTTAAAACAAACATTTTCTACGGAGGGAAAAGAGAACTCGTGCCATTCAACCTTATAGCGTGATGTCATTTTCTCACGCTCATTTTTAGATGCTTGTGATCGAATCTATGATCTTTATGAGTGCGCTCATTCTCCATAAAGGTACCACAGATATAATGTGCCACGTTTTCAGAGAATCGCTTTAAATACAGGTCAGAAGAAGGCGACAAAATGTCTGCTAGGCAGTTCAGCGATGTCAACGGTGTTCTCTGTTGTTTAGGTGTAGAGTGCCAGCCGTTACAACCAGGAACCACACAGTTTCAGGCATCAAAAAGACTTCCCCAAAACCCTGATCCTCTTCTTACTCCGATGATGGCATTCAGACATTTCCTGCAACAAAGCCATGATATGGTCTTCAACAACACACGTGAAAAGCTTGTTCCCTACCCCTGCAATCCTTCTCAAAGGACCAAGTGTGCTCAGTGTTAAATGCACTGTTCATTATTAATAATAATAATAAACTTTACTTTATATAGCGCCTTTAAAGGTGGCTTCTCAAAGCACTTAGCAGAATGACAACAATACAATGAAAAAATACACAAGATAAGCAGGATGAGAATACACAGTTAGAGGTAGATGGTGGTACTAAATACAGTAGGAGCAAAGGGGTAAAGAATAGTTAATTAAAGGCTCTTCTAAAGAAGGAGGCTCTGAGTCTGGATTTGAAGGAATTTAGACAAGGTGACTCTCTGATATCCTTAGGAATAGAGATCCAGAGGTTGGGGGAATAACTGGAGAAGGCCCTGTCACCCGTAGAGTGTAGACGGGCCTGGGGGACAGATAGGAGACCAGAATTAGAAGAGCCAAGGTTGCGATTAGGGGAGTAGGGCAATAAGAGCTCAGACAGGTACTGAAGTGCCAAGCCATGGAGAGGCTCATAGGTGAGGATGAGGATTTTGAAGTCGACATGAAACTTGACAGGAAACCAGTGTAAGGACTACAGGATAGGAATAATGTGATGACTGACCAGGTCCAGTGCTAATTTCTCTCTTGTGGCCGCTGGTTCATTTTCGACTGTTGACTCAGAAGAAGTCCTCTATTTGACTTGATCAACACCAATCCCTAGAGGATTTCGAAAGGCTGAATCAAAATAACATGTGACTCTGGGTGGACTCCAACCCACAACCTTTGAATGACTTCATTCTATTAACATCTAGAAGTCCAACACGCCCTCCATTGCGCCACAGAGCCAACACTTGTGCTAAAACATAAAACACCTGCTGAAAGCTGTAACGCATATCCTTTCATCCTTATATTGAGCTCCATAAATATTGGCAGTGATTGGCCTGCTGTTTATGAATAGATACCACTGGGATTCACACCCAGGATCTCTTGTTTTTTAGTCAGGCACACTAACCAGCTAAGCCATGGCACCAAACATGCAAAATGTTATCTACAGCTTCAAACATCTGTGAGAAACAGGCAGCTTTGCAGTGTTACACCTGCTGGCTCAAAAGGTTAACCTTTTCAAAGATGAAGATCGGGAGAGGATTTCTTTGTCAATTCAATCAAACGTTTCAGAAATGCTGAAAGATTGGTGTGATTCATGCGCAGCGCGGGTTCTCGTTTGCTTACAAATAGAATTAATTTCTTACTCCAATCTACTCAACTTCAATTTTTGCTAATCATTTTGTTCAATTGCTTCCTACTGTATACTGTGCTGATTACTGCACTGTTCAATTTACCAGTTGATTTTCATTTCTTGTTTTGTAAGACAAAGAGGCTGTTCAAAATGTTACCTCACACTTCAGCCACTCTTTTATTTCCAAAGGCGCAGAGAGAGATACTACAACAGGTAACACCCCGTGAGAAAAGAGTTCTTTTACGACACTACCTTTTCTTTTTTTCTTCTTTCTGTTCTCTTTGATAAAAAAGAGATCACGTAAGGGAAAAACGTTTTTTTTTTTCATGGAGAAAACGTGCACCAGTGTTTAGAAGAAGTGATTAAACATGATACGTGACCCAATACAACTACAAGAGAGAAGTAGAGTGAAAGATTTGATCATTTCACGGCGTTGTGAAACAGTCTTTTCTTTTAATTCTAAATCAATCAGAATTTCAGAGCGACACATAAACCCTTTGTCTGTTTTAAAGAGATGATATTTTAAAACTGATAAGAATTTAGAAAACACGTTTCTCACTTAGAATTTCATTTTAGATGGGGTGATGTATTAAGCCTGTAAAACAAAAGTGGTGTGAAACTTCTTAACTTCCATTCTCGGATGAAACTCTCTTTAAAGTCAGACGTGATGTTTCCCAGATGTGCAGAGTGACTTTATTGTTTTCAAGAGTATTCGCTGCATGAGCTCCTCACCGCATGTCCTGCACTGCTCTGTTATTTCATTAAGATTATCTATGTGGTGTACAGATAGAACTCAACTGCATGGTGAGAATTCCAGGTTCAGCACCAGCAGAACCTGAAAGATTATTGCCTGACCTCGACATGATTTGAACACAAAACCTTCTGATTGGGAGTCAGACGTGGTACCGTTGCACCACAAGGTCACAAACTGCACTCCTTTTAATTCCCCAAAGAAGAAAAATCTTGCATCCCTAAAAAGATTTTTTTTATGTATATTCTCTCCTGTGAATAGTGCCGCTCTTCCGAAGAGAGTCCTTTCTTCCCAGACCACAGACTATACTTCCTGCACAGCACTCACACAGAGAGTAGATACACCATCTCCACTAATGTCCTCATGAAATTCACATCCTTACCTCTTCCAGGAGGAGCACAATTAACAGAGAATCATCTCTCCATTAAGCAAATAACACAAAACACTGTTTACCTGTCAAGACAGAAAACCAAGCTGCTCCAGGTGAGGCTTAAACTCACAACCTCGGCATGTCTCCATTGATTATGTCAGTTTACATGGCATGAACCAAGAAGTTAAGGTGGTGTTTTTGATAACAGATCCAGGGACACTGTTTGTTCTTCTTTTCAACTTGATGAAAATAGGTGGAAATTCACCAAGTTTATCATTTTCAATGTTTGGTGTATGGATGTATGGAGGACATCGGAGGTAAGTGATACTGATCAGGTTCTGCTGCTGCTGCTGTCGAACCCGCAACCTGCAGCCCTCACCATACTGTCCAAGGCTGCGGACCTTATATGTCCATCCCTTCTCGTCAAAACTTGTGTTTTCACAGGGTTCCCTTCAGAAATCACAGAATGGAATGAAATAAACCTGCAAATCTCAGCCACTCTTGGTTCTTTTCCTTGAATCTCCAGAAATTCATCGAGTGTATCAATTTCACTGAGACCGAGAAGTGTAAAGCTCTACTTGAGTCTTTGTGGCTCAGCTGTTAACTGAAGGGGTGGTGGTTTGAGCCCTCCCAGGGACTCTGTGAGCCTTTTAATGAACACACCCTCCTCACTTCATTTCCCCAAGACCGGTCCTGTACCACAATCAAATACAGAGTCCACGGGGGGCAATAGGTTCGCAAATATTGCTCACTGTGTATATAATGAAGAAGCAGAGGTAAATTTCTCATCTGAATGTGGCAGAGCCTAATGCAGCTCATAACAACAGCTGGGGTTTGATCCCTGCACGGGCTATTAGTTGAAAGGCCATTATAAATTATGTATAAGAGATTTATCCAGCTGGCTTTTATGTTTCACACTAAATTGAGATCTTGAAACCAAAATCATTAGAAATATGGAAAACAACCATGGTACATCGAGAAGGAAAGCTGTTTTACACTGACGTTACTCCTTTCACTTTAATCCACATTGTGAGGACAACTGCGCCCTATCAAGGGAAAATGTTGCACAAAAGTTGGAAAGCACACTCTGAATCCATCCATATATTTGATTTCTGCGATCCGTTCAAGGCAGCTTGGCGCTTCACAAGCAAAGCAGTTCAGGGAAGAAACGCAGTTTCGTGAGTTACTGGTGCATTCAGCACACCATTTGTTTTCACTTGTCAGGATGTCTGAGTGGTCCTGACCAGGTCTAGTGCAAGTGTTCACATTACTCCTGTCCTGGAGTCCTTGCACTGGCTACCGGTCAAATTCCGTGTAGACTTTAAAATCCTCATGCTCACCTATAAGGCTCTGTATGGCTGGGCACCTCAGTACCTGTCTGAGCTTTTATCACCCTACTCCCCACCTCACAACTTTCGCTCTTCTAATTCTGTTCTCCTTACTGTCCCCCAACCACGTCTACATTGTATGGGTGACAGGGTCTTCTCCTGTTATGTCCCCAAGCTCTGGAACTCTCTCCCCAAGGATATCAGTGAGTCACCTTCTCTAAACTCCTTCAAATCCAGACTCAAAACCCTCTTCTTCAGAAAAGCTTTTACTTAACTGGTTCCATTCTTCACCCCTCTGCTTTTCTTAGTACCACCTTCCACTGTCTCCTCTATATATTCTAATTGTGTTTTATCTTGTGTATTCTTCTTATTTATTGTTGTTGTCATCCTGTAAAGCGCTTTGAGAAACCACCTTTAAAGGCGCTATATAAAATAAAGTTATTTATTTATTATTATTATTATTATTATTATTATTATTATTATTATACAACAAGCTCAACCCCTGCCAACGATTCGGTGTGAAGAAGCAGAACATTCAAGTTTCACAGACAGAAGCAGCACGCAAGCACAACCAACATTAAAATGGAGGGAATTAAAACTGAGTTTCTCGAGAGACTGTGAAAAAGCAATTAATTCCCTTTCATTTGAAGTCAGTTGAAAACAACAAAACTACATACAATACAAACAAGAGCACATATACCATATCAATAACATCGGCAGGGGCACATGCTATAATACAGTTACACTTTATGAAAAACGATTACACAAGGTAAATAAAGATAAGGTCCGCACAGCTTGTTCTTACATTTCGAAAGAGTCCGTAAATACCCCTTTACGTCTATTTTGAACTGTTCAAATGTAGGACTCTTCCCAGACCATTTCACTTTATCTCACATTCCTAAACGAGAATGCATCTCCTGTTTTAGAACTATTTTGGGCGGTGTGGCTTATACAACGCACCCACAGTATTCTAATCGTGGACTGCAGATCTGTGAATTCGAGGGATCCAGCAAACGTACTGGATTTCACTGGGATTCTGAAATGTCTCTTGCAAAGGTATTCGGGTTTGCTTGAACCTTTAAAAAAAAGTGATCTGAAACTACCCAGCTTACAATCTCTGAGGTAGTTGTCACTAAACTCGGACGTGATGTGGCACACATGTGCCGTGTGCCTTTACTTTTGTAAAAAACTGGTATCGGGAAAAGTTTCTTAATATTTCTTTTGATTAGCATGCAAGAAAATGTGATTATTACCTATGGAATTTCCCACCAGCGTGGAGCTTGAATTCACAACCTTGAGATTCAGTGTTCAAGAGTCACAGAAGAGGTCGGCCTGGTCTTCAGTTTGCCAACGATAAGCTCCGGCAGTGCTCCTCTGTAAAGCAGATTGTTCGGATCGGTTATGTGGGACGCCACTTCGATACTAAGATCGTTTGCAGCACACGCATGGTTTCCCCCCTTCACGCAAAAAACTTAGACGAAGGAAGCTCTCTTGTCTTGGGCTGCTGACTCCCGGATTTAAAGCGCTCTGGGTGCCAGCTAAGTCTCTAACAAGCACACTATAAAGACAGGAATTACACTTTGCTCACGTCACGCATGGAATGGCGAGGCTACTTGTTCCAATATTATCTAGTCACACCTCATATGGTGCCGATTCCTGGTTTTCATTTAAGAAAGAGCACTGCAAACACCGTAAACAGTGCAAAACGTGTGATGAAAGAAGTCTTTTCCCCCCTTTGTCTAAAGCAGAACACAGCGGAGTCATGCCGAGGGTTGTGAGATCAAGATTTCAGTGGAGCACTGTCGTCTACGTCTTTAGCTACATGAGTTGGACATCCTCTTGTACACAGAAAGCAGATTGAGATCCTCTGACATGAAAAGTGCCAGATAAAAGCCATTTCTCATCCTTTCTCTTAGTGGTGGAGCTATCGCATGTAAATGAGGCAACTTGCAAGGCGAGCAGGCTCGGTGCACACCGAACGCAGATGTCTTGTCGCCCAACTTAGTGGCGTTATGACCGTGGAACCGACTGCACCTGCTTTTTCTGAGATGCTTCCCCTCTCATGGCGAGATCTCGATTTCTTCACACCTCAGGATAAAGATCTTCTGTGGAGCAGGTTTCAGACCTCTGCGTACAGCACCCTTGATGTCATTTTATTTTTACAGCAGCCGCATCCGGAAAGTTGTGTCTTTTACGTTTTATTTGAACAATAAAACTACATATAGATGCAGCCATTCAAAATGCGCGGTAAAAACCCGCGGTACAGTATCCTACCCACAAGCCACCGCAGGGCACCGGAGGGCACCGCGGTAAGTGATTGGCTGGCCAAAATGACCGACAGGGGCACTCGTGTTGCATTGGTTGGTAGTGCAAAGATTTAATCATTTAATGTCTTTACTGTGCACATTTTAATCCGCTTAGTTTTGAAGATTTATATGGATTTTACCACTAAAGGGAAATTTTAGTAGCTGAGCATAAAAAGAAGAGGAGCATAACGCATCTGAAGGTCATAAACGATATTAATTTAGGAACATAAACATTACTGTATGTATGTAAACTGTACTGTGTATGGCTGGTCTTGGTAGTTTAAAGAAAAAATACACACCAGTCTTCCATTTCTCCTTAAACATTTTAAGCATGAAAGTTTTATGAAACGGTACCCAAATATGCGATTGCTGTATAGAATGAATTTTAATTTAAAAAAATTATTTAACACGAACATTAAGCTGTTTACATCTTCCGCCTGAGAACAGTCACCCATTGCTACCCAATGCAGAAACACAGCCACTAACTAGCAAAGAGAGGACATTAGCTGCCCAATATGATAAAGAAATAAATGATTATTTTGTTTATTTCTTTTGCACATTTATTTGAACATTTCCATCGATTGTACAAGCACTTGGAAACTGTCCAATCCCTAGTTCATCAGGCATTTTACCGGTCTGGCGCCGGTCTGTGTCTTCCAGGATATAATGCCAGCGAACTCTTGTTTTTATGTCCACTATAACAGACAATCTCCTTTGCTTTTAACCGAGCGTTTAATAATTTCCTAAAATGAAAATGATTTACTTTATTTCCCTCACGGGATCAATAAAAGTATCTATCATCTGTCTAAACTATGGGACAGAATTCTGGGGTCTCCCCATACCAGAGATTATGGTAGGGCTTCAGAATGGTGATTGGCTGACACCATCTGACACCCCTCTGATTGGAGAAAAAAGACGTGCTGGTTTGCTATACATACTGTACCAGGAAGAGGATTTCTTTCTATTCAAAACGTGTATTTTAAAAGTTTAAGAAGTAAAAACCTTACAGCGTACACAGATTTCTAAACTGATCAGGATCGTTATCTTTGTCTTATGCATAATAATGTTCACCGCTCTGTCCAGCAAATTAATAATAAACTTTATTTTATATAGCGTTTTAAACGAATAAGTAATTAGATTGCTCATAAACCTAATCACTTGCTTTTTCTTTTTATTTAGGCTCAGATTTCAACTATAGATCGTATTATTAATAACCATAATAACAACCAACCAACAAAAACAACCATATAAACATAATACCAACCAAAAACATAGATAACAACCACAATACAAAATCAAATATATCAAACCATTTTACTCTCGCAAAGTCCTTTAATTATCATAATCCCGCCCCTTATGCAAAACCAAACCTTCCTCCCAACCCAGTTTATCCTGTTTATCATAAACAAAATCCACCTCAATTTTCAACATAAAGCATTACACAAAATCAATACCTCAACACTCCATACTCAACAACGATAATTCACAAACAGCCAGAACATGTAACTACACATTCCCAAACAGACCTAATTTCCATAGCCCCTTATGCAAAACCAACATCCCTCCCCTGTTCTCTCCCTCCCCTGGCGGTTGTAATTGTTTTTATTTTCAAATAAATTTTAGCAAAGTCATGTATTTAAAAAATATTAAGATTTTTATTTTTATGTCTTTATTTAGTGGTTTCATTAGTGACAAAGGCTAAACTTTCTTGGAAAAATGTCTTTTATGTAAACCATGTTTGCTATTAATTCATTCAGGGCTAAAATATGTTCATTGTCTTCTAATGAAAGAAGGATTCCTTTCGCCGTAGTCGGGTTGAAATTAGAAGCTTGCCACGCCCGGACTGTTACACCAACACATTAGCATGTTAAAGCGATTTCATTGAGGAGCCTAGCCTTTAACTAGTAAGTACTGTACTTACTGGGTTTTTGAGGGGGGGGGGGGGGGTGTCTTTCGCTGGAAATCTCGCCTCCTACTTTGAAAATACCCGTGAAACCGGTTCAATTCGTCACAGCCAGCACTCCTGCAGAGAGGGGGGTTGTACTTGCAGTGTATACAGTACACGCGTTATGCTCTTCGTTAATGTCTAAGCCGGAACATATCATTATATCTCATTTTGTATTTCTTAAAAAAAAATCGTTTTCCCAGCCTAACAGTATTGTTTTTAACCTGTAAAGCGCTTTGAGGAGCCACCTTTAAAGGCGCCATATACAATAAAGTTCATTATTATTACTATTGTAAATTTGCTGGACAGAGAGGTGAACATTATTACACAGAAGACAAAGATAGCGATTTACGTTGCATTGTGTATCGTGCTGCTTTAATACAGTTTTAAATAATTAAAAGTCTAAACAGTATCAGCTTTATTTATGGGTTTTAAATAAAGGTGATTTAAACGCGATTTAAATCAATATAAATGTTTATATTGTAACGCATAGGTGACTATTCATTGTTATCAAAATGACTTAAATTCGATCATGTTGTGATATTTAGAAATATACATTTGTTTGGTGCGAGTGAAGTTTTATTTAATCTCTGAGCCATACTGATTCTTCTGGAAGCCAGTTTCCGCCAGGGAGTAAAAAACAAAACACACTATGGTATTCTCTCCAATGCAGTGCAGTTAAAAACATACCTCTGATGCTGCTCCTAAATGAATATCGTTTATGACCATCAGAAGCTTTATGCTCCTTTTCTTTTTTCCAGTGGATTGAACAGGGAGAGGCATTTCATGATGTACTTTTCACTGATGAAACAACAGTGGCTCTGGAACAGTTTTCAACCATGTCGTTTTATAAAAAGGGGAGATATGTACACGTTACTGAAGCTAAAAGTTTAGCCTTTGTCACTAATGTAACCACTAAATAAAGACATATAGAAATCCCTACATTACAGACTGTATATGGCTGGTATTGGTAGTTTAAAGAAAAAATACACACCAGTATTCCACTTTCTCCCTAAACATTTTAAGCATCAGAGTCTTACATGTGGTTATTTCGGAAACGTTTGTACGTGCTCCTTCTGACCATGTTACTGTTTACTGTTACTGACCATATTAAGTTTAAGTGCCTGTGGGCACTTTTCCTGTCCGTGGGGGGTGGACCGTCTTTCATTAGAAGGTTAGTCTGTTCTACTCTGAGAATGTAGAGGGGGTGGAAAGTGCCCGCGGTCATTTAATTAGTATTAAAATTCGCACTGATTCCCTTGCGAAGATACGGACATAGGAATATTCGTGCGTGGTCAAAAAATGGCATAAAAACGACAAAGTGAAGGCTGTGAAAACATTCACAATGTACTTTATACACAAAGCAAATATACCCCCCCCCTCTCAATTCAATTCAAGCTGCTTTATTAGCATGACAGATGGGTACAATCAGTGTTGGGTATTTACTTTGCTTTGAGATGCCACTTTTAAAGGTGATATATAAAATCAAGGCTTTAACTTGCTTTAACTCCGCAAGTCTGAGTTCTTGTGTCTGTCCTATCCGAACCCGAAAGTATTACAATATGTATCTTTATAGCAGGTGGTGTACAGCTTTTTAGTATAGATTACACTTTTCTAAAATGTATTTAAAAAATAAAAACGATTACAATCTAATCTTTCCACGTTTGATCCCAAAATAAATCTTAGAAGATACTAGATACTTAGAAGACAAAGATATCAATTTATGTTGCATTTGTCTGATTGTGAATCAAAAAACATATATTTAAACCCGCATTTGCGATTTAAATCAAAACGTTATTTAAATCAATATAAATGTTTATATTGTAACGCCTAGGTGACTATTCATTGTTATTAAAATGACTTAAATTCGATCATGTTGTGATATTTAGAAATATAAATTTGTTTGGTGCGAGTGAGGTTTTATTTAATCTCTGACTCAGTGATGGCCTGGCATGGTGAGGTGCGCTGGCAGCTATGTGGTGTTACGCAGTGGTGGCCTGACACGGTGAGGTGCGCTGGCAGCTGTATGATGCAGTGGTGGCCTGGCACGGTGAGGTGCGCTTGCAGCTATGTGACGCAGTGGTGGCCTGGCACGGTGAGGTGAGGTGCTGGCAGCTGTGTGATGCAGTGGTGGTCGGGTATGTAGAGGTGCACTGGCAGCTGTGTGTTGTGACGCAGTGGTGGCCTGGCACGGTGAGGTGCGCTGGCAGCTGTGTGATGCAGTGGTGGCCTGGCACGGTGAGGTGCGCTGACAGCTGTGTGGTGTGGCGCAGTTGTGGCCTGGCACGGTGAAGTGTGCTGGCAGCTGTGTGATGCAGTGGTGGCCTGGCACGGTGAGGTGCGCTGGCAGGTGGGTGATGCAGTGGTGGCCTGGCACCGTGAGGTGCGCTGGCAGCTGTGTGGTGTGACGCAGTGGTGGCCTGGCACGGTGAAGTGCGCTGGCAGCTGTGTGGTGTGACGCAGTGGTGGCCTGGCACGGTGAAGTGCGCTGGCAGCTGTGTGGTGTGACGCAGTGGTGGCCTGGTACGGTGAGGTGCGCTGGCAGCTGTGTGGTGTGACGCAGTGGTGGCCTGGCACGGTGAAGTGCGCTGGCAGCTGTGTGGTGTGACGCAGTGGTGGCCTGGTACGGTGAAGTGCGCTGGCAGCTGTGTGGTGTGACGCAGTGGTGGCCTGGTACGGTGAGGTGCGCTGGCAGCTGTGTGGTGTGACGCAGTGGTGGCCTGGCACGGTGAAGTGCGCTGGCAGCTGTGTGGTGTGACGCAGTGGTGGCCTGGTACGGTGAGGTGCGCTGGCAGCTGTGTGGTGTGACGCTGTAGTGGCCTGGCACGGTTACATGCGCTGGCAGCTGTGTGGTGTGACGCAGTGATGGCCTGGCATGGTGAGGTGCGCTGGCAGCTATGTGGTGTTACGCAGTGGTGGCCTGACACGGTGAGGTGCCCTGGCAGCTGTATGATGCAGTGGTGGCCTGGCACGGTGAGGTGCGCTTGCAGCTATGTGACGCAGTGGTGGCCTGGCACGGTGAGGTGCGCTGGCAGCTGTGTGATGCAGTGGTGGTCGGGTATGTAGAGGTGCACTGGCAGCTGTGTGTTGTGACGCAGGGGTGGCCTGGCACGGTGAGGTGCGCTGGTATATAATTAATATATTCATGTGCATCCAACACACAGTTCAACGCTAGCAATTACACAAAATCTAAAATATGAGCTCTACTTGCCACTTACAATACCAACAGTACCAGCTAACTTTAGTAGTGACATTTTCATGGATCTTTTTAACAATAAAATTTACAAAATCAGACTTCAGACACAATTAAACAGGCCTCAAAAAAGGCTGGTACAAACATTTTCAGCATGGTGAAACATGGTGAACATTTCCACCACTGCGTCACACCACACAGCTGCCAGCGCACCTCACCGTGCCAGGCCACCACTGCATCACCCAGCTGCCAGCGCACCTCACCGTGCCAGGCCACCACTGCATCACACAGCTGCCAGCGCACCTCACCGTGCCAGGCCACCACTGCGTCACACCACACAGCTGCCAGCGCACTTCACCGTGCCAGGCCACAACTGCGCCACACCACACAGCTGTCAGCGCACCTCACCGTGCCAGGCCACCACTGCATCACACAGCTGCCAGAGCACCTCACCGTGCCAGGCCACCACTGCGTCACATAGCTGCAAGCGCACCTCACCGTGCCAGGCCACCACTGCATCATACAGCTGCCAGGGCACCTCACCGTGTCAGGCCACCACTGCGTCACACATATTTCAGCGCCATATATTTCATGGATATTATGGAATATAATGGATGGATATCTTAGTTATCTTTCTAGTTCACAGGTTTGCATGCATAATTTAATTTTGAAAGCCACTGAGACATCAGGTACTACTGTTGTATTTATGAAAAAGAAACAAAACAAAAAACATACTAACAACTGTGCCATCCTACTCCTTAGTTAATACATTTTATTATTCATAAACAGTTAACATTGTTAGCAAAATATTTTGAATTATATTTAACCCTATTTTTTCTTTAGTTTTGTATTTAACTTATTATTATATGATAGTCAGACTTAATGTATATTTGAACAATGAAAATATATTTTTACAAGATTTTACATTAAGCACTTAAAATTAATATGGTTAATAATAGTAAACTGTAACATGCTGTAACAAGATCGGTTAAACTGAGAAGAAAATGCTTTCAGAGAAAATGTTTCAGGTGTGAAGAACATAGATCTCCAATGCAATTTCAACCAAACCTGTTCCCACACACCCTGCCCCCACTACCATTAGAATATACACAAAGCACTCAAATCTTTCGAGCTAATGATCAGGTGACCCGAGAGAGAGCGAGAGAAACACCAAGGGGTGCGGAACCAGGGAACTATTTACATGGAAAACGGGCGATCTCCCCAGACTGTCCGCCCGTTTCACTGTTACCTGGATACCTCTTTATTTAGAACTCACTAACACTGATTTTTAGTTTAGAAGGATTCAAGTAGGGTTTTAGATGAAAGGCAGCGACCTTAATCAAGCCCAAATCATAATTGAACCCATTCAGAGCCTACATTACATTTTAGCGTTTCATTCTGAGCAGAAGACCCTCACACCTGAAGAAGGGGGAGGTGTTTTTCGCTGGAAATCTCGCCTGCTTCTACTTTACAACCGGAGTGCTGGCTGTGACGAATTAAACCGGTATTACAGGTTTCAATCACAGACCATGTGACATGGGAGTCAGGAAACTAACACACAGCGCCACCGGATTTGATAACGCTATAAAAACGCTATAAAATAATGTGACTTGGCACAGAACAAGCTTATAGCACAGTACAATAATAAATGCTGACCATGACTTTAGAAGCATAAATTGCCTTACACTCAATTTAAACACAAGCTGTCTTTAGCCCTCTAAGCTGGTTCATACAGAAATGTAGAGATCCAGGCTCAGAACACACAGCTTCATTAGCGAATACATATGCAGGACAACTAGAGAAGACGTTTTACAGAGGATGGATTTTTTGAAACATCCCATCAGTGACATCACTGAAGTCAACTCCTAGGTACTGTAACTGTCGTGTGGATAGTTTCACAAGAATCAGACAAAGGTTTAAGCATCGCTTGTTCTAGATAAACCTGCAAAAAAAAAAACAACAACCCATAATGTACTTCTTTGCGGCTCTGTTTGCCCAAATCATATATTCACAACGTGAAATCTAGAAAATAATATAACGTAACCAAAATCCGCAATATGGAAACAGAACCTGTGTAATTGTTGATAGATGATGTACTCGTAACATTTTTTCAAGACAAACTACAACATTTAAAAAATGACTTGTATGTACTTGATATCTCTAATCAATCCACGGGTCCCAGCACAAAACGAAACTAAAACGCATACCGTTTCGCGCTTCTTATTAGTTGCTCAAAAGTAATTTGACCGTATGAAATGCATAATATAAACCTAGAAACATATACGTGAGCAGTACTTAAGCACTGTAGTATCGGTGTTAAGACATACCTCTCAAATACTGTAAATCAAGTTAAAAATATCTCAAGACCGATTCTGGTCATAATGAAACCATGTTTCGTGTATGTTTTCTTTAAAGTACCGAGACCAGCCATATACTGTATGTTTATGTTCCAAAATTAATATCGTTTATGGCCTTCATACGCGTTGCAGTATGCTCCTATTCTTTTTATGCTCAGCTACTAAGATTTCCCTTCAGTGGTAAAATTAGATATGAATATTCAATACTTAAACGGGCACAGTTAAGACATTAAATATACATATACATACTGTATACAGTACAGTTTGCATACGGTAATATGTTTATGTTCCTAAATCAATCTCTTTTATGAGCATGTGAAAGGCATGGTGAATCACTGTACTTTGCATGATTGGAAACAAATGCGTGATTGCGAAATGCTGTGGTGTTACTTTTACAAAGACGGTCAATGAAAAAAAGAATGTTGACCAGGGCAATACTTTGAGTTTACACTTACAGCTTGTCCAAGGTCATTCATTATTAATACTATTAGTAATATCTTCGTTAAAGACTTTGATGGCCACAGCTCAAACATGAGAGGTTGAGCTTTATTAGCTCCACCTTGCGGAAATTCCGGATACTATTATTTTGCTTGTCGTATTATAGGAGAATTTACGGTAACTCGCGGTATTTACCGGTAGCTTGCGGTAGACTGCATACACCGTACCGCAAAATAATGCGGTATCGCCCGCGCAGTTTGAATGGCTGCATCTGTACAATACAAACAAGAGCACATATAACGTATCAAGAAAATCATCAGGGGCACATGCTATAATACAATTACACTTTATGAAAAACGATTACACAAGGTAAATAAAGATAAGGTCCGCACAGCTTGTTCTTACATTTCGAAAGAGTCCGTAAATACCCCTTTACGTCTATTTTGAACTGTTCAAACGTAGGACTCTTCCCAGACCATTTCACTTTATACCACATTCCTAAACGAGGATGCATCTCCTGTTTTAGAACTATTTTGGCCGTGTGGCTTATACAACACACCCACAGTATTCTAATGGTGGACTGCAGATCTGTGCTATAGTTCAGTCGAATTCGAAGGATCCAGCAATCGTACTGGATTTGACTGGGATTCTGAAATGTCTCTTGCAAAAGTATTCGGGTTTGCTTGAACCTTTGATAAAAAAAGTGATCTGATCTGAAACTACCCAGCTTACAATCTCTGAGGTAGTTGTCACTAAACTCGGACGTGATGTGGCACACATGTGCCGTGTGCCTTTACTTTTGTAAAAAACTGGTATCGGGAAAAGTTTCTTAATATTTCTTTTGATTAGCATGCAAGAAAATGTGATCATTACCTATGGAATTTCCCGCCAGCGTGGAGCTTGAATTCACAACCTTGAGATTCAGTGTTCAAGAGTCACAGAAGAGGTCGGCCTGGTCTTCAGTTTGCCAACGATAAACTCCGGCAGTGCTCCTCTGTAAAGCAGATTGTTCGGATCGGTTATGTGGGGCGGCACTTCGATACTAAGATCGTTTGCAGCACACGCATGGTTTCCCCCCTTCACGCAAAAAACATAGACGAAGGAAGCTCTCTTGTCTTGGGCTGCTGACTCCCGGATTTAAAGCGCTCTGGGTGCCAGCTAAGTCTCTAACAAGCACACTATAAAGACGGGAATTATACTTTGCTCAAGTCACGCATGGAATGGCGAGGCTACTTGTTCCAATATTATCTTGTCACACCTCATATGGTGCCGATTCCTGGTTTTCATTTAAGAAAGAGCACTGCAAACACCGTAAACAGTGCAAAACGTGTGATGAAAGAAGTCTTTCCCCCCCTTTGTCTAAAGCAGAACACAGCGGAGTCATGCCGAGGGTTGTGAGATCAAGATTTCAGTGGAGCACTGTCGTCTACGTCTTTAGCTACATGAGTTGGACATCCTCTTGTACATGGAAAGCAGATTGAGATCCTCTGACATGAAAAGTGCCAGATAAAAGCCATTTCTCATCCTTTCTCTTAGTGGTGGAGCTATCGCATGTAAATGAGGCAACTTGCAAGGCGAGCAGGCTCGGTGCACACCGAACGCAGATGTCTCAGAGCAGTTGAGACGTGTCCAAGTGGCTGTCAAAGGACGTCCTTTTGCCGGCGCCGTGGCTTAGTTGGCTAAAGCGCCTGTCTAGTAAACAGGAGATCCTGGGTCCGATTCCCAGCGGTGCCTTTCTTCCTGTCTTACTGTACAGAATTTATCCTTACGGGCAAATCCCATCCCTTTTAATTCAGGTGAATGCAAGTGTTCGTTTCCTTTCTGGAACAACTTGTTTTGAAAGAAATCTATACAGCTTGCGAAAGATGAAACACAAATCTTGCTTATCAGTGAAGTGAATTGTACGAGAAACAGGAGGAATCTTTTCTCTCCTATGGAGCATGAGCTGAATCAGGAATGAGACATTTCGCGTGTTTGTGCATATGTCAATGCATGACCTACATCGTAAAACTAAAACTAAATTAAAAACTAACATTAAGTTTTCAGAGACATTCATTTATATACAAACAAGAGATAGACAAAGCAATAATTCTACATTAACTTGTCCTGCACTGATCAGACTAATTGAAATGGTCTGATTCAGAGCCTGTGCAGCTCGTGCTAATACAACATTTTCCTTTGATTTCCTATGAGGGCGGAGTTGTCTTTAAAATCTGGATTAAATAAAAAGGAGTGACGTCAGTGTGAAACAGCTTTCCTTCTTGGGGAACAACGGTTGTGTTCCATATTTCTAATTATTTTGGTTTCAAGATAGCAATTTAGTATGTAACATAAAATCCAACTGGATAAAGCTGTTACACGTCATTTACAATGGTCTTTCAACTAATAGCCCGTGCAGGGATCAAACCCCAGCTGTTGGTACGAGTTGCGTAAGGCTCTGCAACATGCATATGAGAAACTAACCTCTGCTTCTTCATTATATACACAGTGATCTATATATGCGGGCTTACTGCCCCCTACGGGCTCTGTATTTGATTGCGGTACAAGACTGGCCGTGGAGAAATGAAGTGAAGAGGGTGTGTTCATTAAAAGGCTCATAGCATCCCTGGATGGTCTCAAACCACCACCCTTTTGGTTAACAACCGAGCCACAAAGACTCATGTACAGCTTAACACTTCTCGGTCTCGGTGTAAGTGATACACTCCGTAAAATTTCTGGAGAATCATTTGTTTTTAAAGGAAAATCGCCAACAGCGGCAGAGATCTATTGGAGTTTTTTCATTCTATACTGCAATTTCTGAAGGGTAACCTGTGAAAATACGAATTTTGACGAGAAGGGATGGACATATAAGGTCAGTAGGCTTGGGGAATTGGACCTTATGGTGAAGGCTGCGGGCTCGGCATCAGCAGAACCTGATCAATATCGGTTGACTCTGATATACTTTGACAACTTAACTTCTGGATTTAGAGACATTTACCTTAGTGTCGGTATACTAAGATGTTTTGGTAACGAGGAAGGAGAGACAAAGCAAATTGGCAGAATGTGTGCTATTTTGTTGACTACAAGTCCTCACATGCCAGAGGGACTTGTTCAATATTAAAAAAAAACGTAACAGTATAATCTCTTGTACTTCACAATTTAATAGTGTCTGTTACATTGTGTCTCACACCTCAGTGTCAGAATTGTGAGACGAGTTTGTAATCAGGAGGGAGGGCCATAGCAATTCAGCAGAAATTGCATTCACCTTTTCCCAATGCATTCTCACATGCCATTTTCTCACATGCCATGCTCAGAGGGTCATATTTTTAAAATGGTATCATAAAATGTCCTGAAGTTCAGGATTTTGACAGTCTGTTGTATTGTGTCTCACACCTTGATGTCAGAAATATGAGATGATTTTAAAATCAGGAGGGAGGGCCCTAGCAATATAGCAAACATTGCATTTACCATTTGACAATGTATTCTCTCATGCCATGTTCAGAAGGTCGTATTTAAAAAACGGTACAGTACAATGTCCTGAAGTTCAGGATTTTGATAGTCTTTTCCATTGTCTCTCACACATCTGTGTCAGAATTTTTAGACATTTTTATAACCAGGAGGTAGGTTCGATCACCCTCTGCTCATCCTCAGTTAACCATATAGTCTCATATGCCATGTTGTAAATGTCCCATTTAAAACTGCTATATTAAAATTTCTTGTAAAATGCAAGAGTTTGAGACTTTTTATGATCAGAAGGCAAGGTCCTGGAAAATATGCAGAAAGTGCCAGTGAATTTACGTTTTGCCTTTGTCTTATTTACTCCTGGTATAACATGCCAGTTTGTTTTATTGTGAGTTGTGTTTCTGAAATGTGTTTCATACAAAAATGCAATTTGGACAGTCTCTACTTACATATTCCCCTTTACTGAGGAAATGTACAGTAATACATCCGGATAAGTATTTTTAAAAATGACTGTAGAGAGCCATCTACAGGCGAAAGACGACATAACATCACAGCAGCAGCATTTAAGATGGAACGAAAAACGCAAAGCAGCAGCTGGCGAATAAGAAGCCAGCTTCAGCCTCGTTAATGCAATAGCATTAGGTGAGGTGGAAAAATATTTCTTGCTCTGAAACTTAACATTTTTATAGGAGGTGTTCTAGGACTTCTTGCCTCAGAAAAAAAAAACTGCCAGTACATCACTTATTTCTACTCCATCAATAGCAGCAGTGTTATCAGTACTGAGCCCTAAATGTAGGTCCTATCATCATATAAAAAGTCGAAAGTATCGACTGCATTCAACTGATAAAATGTATCTTCTATGAGAGTTATATCTTTATCCAAAATACATCGGAAACAAATTTGCACGTTTTTTGGGGGGGATCCTGAAGACTGAGACTCAAAACTTTTTTTTTCCTTCTTTCCAGGAGGAAGGATTATTCAGATGCAAACATTGTCCCAAAATCAATGTACTCTCCATTGATATTCAAATTCTCAAATTCTTCATCTGAACGTCGATATTGAAATATGATATCGTACAAATTGTGGTTTTCTTTTTAAAGCAAATTTTATGCTTTAAATTAAATAAATTGTATTTATTATGAATGTGCCGGAATTTTTTCAGTACTTTAGAGGGTTCTGCCATTTTAGATGTTATGCTGTTCCTGTCTGATTTATCAAATGTGTCATTTAAATCTCCAGTCATTTCTATATCAGTCTGAAGGCCTTGCAGTAAAGATTGCAACTCATCCAAAAATGCCAATTTTCCCACTGGTGATACATACAAGGAAATGAATGTATATTTTCCCCCCAAATCAACAAATTTAAGATCAAATACCTCCCTCATCTGCAGGTGGAGATAATAATGTCAGAATAAATACAGGTTTAAAAGTCAGGAGCATTGATAGTCCTACTTTAAAATGACACTAAAATGCTCACAATATATTAAAAAGCTCTGTAAAATGCAAAAATAATAAAAAAAATATTAAAACAAGGTAAAAAGAAATAATACACAGTTATAAAGCTCAGGAATTATCAATGTGAAGTTACAATGGGTTGATTGTGTTTCATGTGATTTAAAAAATAAAATGTTTGCAAAAAATCCACTTACAATATGCTAAAAATGGCAAGAATACTTAACCTTTTACTACCAGTGACATATTTAGCCAATGTCCACCTGGAATTTCCTCCCCCTTAAACATTTGTTATATCTCTGCAGCAGAACATAGCAGGAGCCTGGTTCAGGTCTTAAATTGAAGCTAACCCCCTTGGCTTTGAGTGTGAATAGTCAAATTTCTTATATTTCTTAATGTGTCCACTCAGCAGACAAACATATGAAAAAAAAACAAAAAAAACAGCTGGCGAACATTTTTTTTTGGTCTTCAGAGGTCAGAGTTTTCAACTATATGCATGTCAAGGGCCTGGGAATGATTTGAAAACCTTGTTCTAGGTGGCTACTAGCTTGGATAAAAATTTGGGACAAATGGATCAATTAGAAAAAATTCTACATCATGTTTTGTGAAGACTGGACCTGGAATGAAATTTCACGCCTATAATAAAAAATCATAAAAATATTGAAAATAATAAGAATAAAAACCATTGCAATTGCTATAAAAACCTTAAGACACTGCTAGAGAGCCTTTACCTGCTGTTATGCAATGAAAAAAAACCTCAGAGTTGCCTTCTGGTATGAAAAAAAAGGAGCACTGATAAGAAACTGATAAAAAAATGATTGATTATCCCTTCTGAGTCAATGATTGACAGCTAAAAATGCAGCCTGAAGCTTCTAGAGGAAGTCTCACCCCCTAAGGGCTCTGAATGGCTGAAAATACAAAGAATGACAGCGGTTTTTACCAATCAAATCGCCTTATTTCTGGCGCTCGTTCTTCAAACATTTATTACGTAATCAGTAACGTTTACTAGTCTCTAGCTCTTGAGATAAACTAGTCTGGGTTATTTTGGATATATATCATGCTCCAGAATAAGGTAAAAACATGGGATATATATTTATATGCTGGTTTTTGCTTTTGCAGTTTTGTTGGTAAAAATGTATGATATTGACATGCTGGGCTGGCCAGGTGATCGGGTGTTTTTATTGGGATTCTGCTAGTTCATTAATTTATTGGTTTATTGCATAATAGTGTCATGTCTGTGGAAACAAGCTTTATGATTTTGTTGTGGTGATATTTGAGAATACGTGCATGTGAGAAAATTTGTGGAGCGGTTTCAAACAAACGTTGTTTATCTCGCGTTTATCTTAAAAATAATAAGTGTCATCTGGGGAGACAGGAGTGGTCCTCGGTGACCGCGATCCGGACTAAGTTAACAGGTGTTTAATTTAAAAAAAAAACAAGTTAAAAATAAATGCTAAATGGGTTTAACATTCAGGAATGTAATATGTCAGATGCTTACGATAAGTGATGCTGGTGTTTCGTGTGATTTAGTGAATTCAAAAAAATATTCATTTTAAAAACGGCAAGAGCTCGTATGAAAAAAAAGTTCTTAAGTATCTTTGTTACAACAGCCGCGCCACAACTATTCAGATACTGTACATCAGAAAAGTACCTGAACTTGACTGGTTTATATTCAGTTATGTGCATTGGGAACGAAAGGGAGACTTAGATGGATTTTATTAGGGTTTTAGGAATCAGAAAATTTATTTTTACACGTTTATGCCTACGAGCAGAAATAACTTCCTGCTTTCAGCGCTTTTTTTGTTTCTGCTTGTAACCTCGAACAGAGAAACCCAGTACTGACTCACAGAAACACCCCGGAGTTTCTGTGTTTCTGGGATTTAAGAGGGATGTATGCAGCGGTGTTACGAGTCTGGAAGGAGGAGACGCGCATTCCGCACGGGGAGCGTAGAGCAATGAGCCGCACCTGCTGCGCGCTGAGTCCTGTCCTATATAACCGCTGAGCACGGACACAGAGTCTCCAGCCAGTGTTGGAGATTTATGATTTCAATGTTTCCTTTTGAGCAGAAGATGGATTTCTTCCTCTAGTTAAAGTTATTGGAGTTGTGGTTACTGTGCTAGACCGTCGGGAATAAAGATAAGAGTGCTTTCTTGATACTTCACAAGAGTATACATAATTCACGAGCTGTATTAAAAAAAATGAACTGGAAGAAAAGCAATAGGGCTGGAGTTTATAGACTGTGATGCAAATACGAGAGTAGGAGAGGAGGGGACTAGTTCAGGAGCACAACCGGCCCTCTCCTGCCCATTCTCCCACCAGGGTCTGTTGTAACCCAGTGTGAAATTCAGCTCCTTGCAGTTCAGCTTTTGATCACTCAGCTGCTTTGCCCTGGGAATATGGGGCAAATAAAGGAGATAGCAACCAGACTAGAGGGAGAGTTTTTATTCCTAAGGGATGACTTGTTTTACAACAGCAGACAACTTAAAGAAACAAAAACCTCTGTTCTGCTGCTCCAGGTTGGTTCCACTGGGAACAAGTGTGGCCAGGAGCTCATGAACAGTAATTAGGGGTTGTTTCCACAAGGGGGGCTGGAGTAAGTTAGATGTCAAGGGCAATAAAACTCATTAGACCTAACTGACCAGTTAAAGTGAGTTGTTCTGCTTTCTGCACAGAAACCAGTGCTCTCTTCTCAATGTGTGGGTGAGTCTGTCAGTGATATAACAGCTAGGCAGGACTGCCACTGTGGTCTATTTCATCACCTGTGACCCCATCTTCCAAAGACAACAGTCCAATCTAGCATAGTGTCCCAGACTGATAGTGACTGACAAATAGTGACCCCTTAATGGAGGAAACTTTAGCTTTTGTAGGTAATTATACCACTTGACAATGTTACAGGTGTTGGGGGGGGGGGACCCCTAGTGATCCCACAGTCTCACATAGACAATGGCCAGTCTACACAAACCTCCAGTCAACACAGCCCTGACCCCTGTTATGTCACCCAGGTCTACACTGTGAGACAATGATTATTTAGGAAAATTGTAAGGAATGCATTCCAAAGCAGTCAATGGAAGTATGGAATTAAAATAGTCAAGTCTTGATAAATAGAGTATATTATCTATTTATTATACCTTTACATTGTGACAAAAACAAATTTCAAGTCCATTATGAGCACACACAGCATATTAAAGATGGGTCTCTGCACTGTAAAGGAATCTCAGTAACTTTAGCTAATAAACCTGAAATGTCATTTCTTTTACTGCTTGTTCTTTAAGGTACTAACTCATTGACATTATGTAGATTAAAATAAGACTATTCACAAAGAAAAAGCATTTATCACAAATGTATCATGCCAAATAAACTCTAGTAATCAAGAGCAATTAAGAAAAGGAAACAAAACCATCTTTTGAGGATGCCAGATAGAAATGTAAACACACACTCAAATGTGGGGCCAATCTTACCAGAAATCAATTAACCCACCAATGATCTTGGACTGATGTCTGAAAACCAGAGCAAACAGTACAATATTAAGGTACTAAAGCTATTAGTAGAACAGATCTAGCTTCTCAACATAATACTTATGTCTGAACTTCATTGAATAGTGACACTTCAATCTTTCATATTCAATATTTTTCACAAAATCAACAGCTGAGAACAGACCGCCATATACCTTTATCCAGTGGTTTTCAGAGCAGAGACATCCGTGTGGGCAAGAGTTCTTTCCCTGAGGTCCACTGCACGTCAGCTAGCCACGTTCTGGCTGGGTCGTGTGTACTCCTGGGAACGTCGCCTGTAATGAATATTGGGGACTTTGTACAAATTAATAACGTGAGCATATTAATATGATTTGTGTTGAAGCCAAACATAGACAATCACTGTTAAAACTTGAATTCAACCTCCAGTGTCTGCTTTTGAAATGCTGATCATCACCCGTCTTCTGGCTTCTAGATGCACGTGTTAATGGATATTTCTTGTCTTCTTTTTTTTCCCCCCATATGCTCTTCTCTGTATCATTAAGTACTTCTGGGTCATTTCATGTACCTCGTGGCATCTTGGCTGGTGGTGAATGGCAGGCAGCTGCTCTAAAAATAACATGCCTATTAATATGATGTTGAAGACAAAACCAAAACAATACAACTTTGTTTTGCACTTTAAAATTTATCACAAGCTTGTCATATTTACAGTCATCAACTGATTTAGGCTGCTGTTCCTGTGAAAAATGTCCTTTGTTTAAGAAAGATTCAATTTAAAATCTTTAGGTTTTAAATATAAACCACTGGCAATATGGTAATCACTTTTACAACTTTTAAGAAGTTGCAAGATAGCTCTACAACTATGTTGTCCTTAACCTATTCAGAAACTACCACTAATATTGTAAGAAATTGTTCTCTAGACTAGATCTTGTGGGCTCTGTTCTCGATGAATTGGAAAGGTGTCGTTCATGAAGTCCAGTACTCTGTCGATCTCTCTCTTACCAAGAGACTACCCATCTAACGCTGCAGGAAACTCCAGTGCCTGGTTTGGGAATGCCGTGCTATTCAGATTCTGTCAATAAATTTCAAGAATGGTTCACCTTTTTGTTTACACTGTGGCATTTCTTTGCAGTAACAATTGAGTGGGATAGTTATCTGCCTTCTATACTCTTCTGAAAATCATGTATCTTTTTAGCAGTCCCATATCCCTTCCTTATATCCTTGCTGATGAGAATGAGAAATGCTATTTTCAAGACATTAACACGAATATAATTTTTACATTAATTCCAAGGTACAAGAAAATGAATATCTTCAAAATATGCACTCTAATATACTTACTTAGTTTCTTTTTTGGGAATGGTCAGTGAACCAACCACTCCAGAGCTTGTCCTTCACCTTGAAATTATTTCCTGGAAATGCTGTAATCACAGAGGAGCTCTTCTCCCCTCAACAATGTCCCTTTTTGTCACAGACAGAATTATGACAGGCTGTTCGTTGATTATAAATGACTTTCTTACAGCCCTTACATTGTCTTTTCTCTTTGATGGATTTATCCATCTTCCGATTTGCCTCCTTATCCGGGAGGCAGGCTCAGTGTTTTTCACGAGCATCAATGCAGTTTTTGTGCAGGTTCATCTGAAAAGAAAAGACATCTCATGTCTCCCTCTGTCATCTGTGAGCTTCAGCAGTTGTCTTTGTGATGACCTTGCCGTTGTAATCACACACCACCTCTCCCTTCTGGAAACACCTGGAAGTCACAAACTTCTTCCCCTTCACAGGATCGTCAGTGATGCTCAGGCCTTCCCAGATTTGATACTTTATCAACTTTTTAATTTGCATGCCATTTGGTGGCAGTCCTGTGTTGGGCTTCCACTTCTCAAGCACTTCAGACACTGTTGATACATTGGCTGACCAGTCCATCTTCTCTGTCTCCTTTCACAGCTGCTGACCTGGGCAGTACAGCGCAGTTTAGTGAAGTAAAGATGAAACGGCTGATAAAACACAAATAAAATGCAATTAAGGTACATTCCAGATTTTCTTAAATACCGTACATGATTGGAGCTATGCAGGTGGAGGTCTTTTGTTCGGTATTAACATGGATTTTAATTGGCTTCTATGAAAATTGGCCATGGTGTGAGTGAGTCCTGTGATGGACTGGTGTCACATTATGGGTGATACAGTACTTTGCATCCACTGCTTGCCAGGATGGTTCCAGTTCTACCACAACCCTGAATTGCATGTTCCTCTTCTTCACTCAATGCAAGGGAAGCCAGCTGCTGTTTGAGGTTTTGTGCTCTTTAATAGGAATTATGACCATTTTTGTGCCCACTTGTTGAAACAACACTTTCTTTGCACCCATTCCTCAACCTGTAATAGCGAGAAAATAAAAATGAATACACCAAACTGTAAAAATCCCATATATGTAATTTCTTACTTTTGTTGTATGAAAGTATTCTTACTGTCATGTTCTTTACCACCCCTGGGTGCTACAGGTGCTTCAGCTGGAGAAAGACCTGCAGGTAATACAGTACAAGAAGCTGCTCAGGCAAGGTGATGTCTTGCCCAGTCTGTGCAACACATCTCTCTTTGCAACACTTTGCAACATCTTCCAGCAATCCTTCGTACTTGGTTCTGGACTCTGCAACTGTCTGTATCTGTGGGAGAAATTAATACTCATCAACTTTTTTTGTATTCAGATTAAAAGTACAACTGAAAGAAGTTTTAAAATGAAAATGACCTATTTTTAGTAATCTCTTGGCAACATTCTTACTGTTCTTCTTCTGAATATCCTTTAGGATACTTTGGAAGTTGATGAGGAGGTTAGCCAGGCTGGGATCCTCTACTTTCACACTGATATCATTTAGGATGTAGCCCGGAAAATGGTTTATGTTCTTAATATAATTAGCAATGATTTGGTGAGACAGTCCAGTGGTCTTCATTTGGTTACAATAATTGTTGTTTTGGATAGGCCCTTTACAAAGTTTAAGGAAGATGCAGATGGATCCATAAAAACAGGAATCTGGAAACATTTTCTACCTGACAAATGTAGAGTCACTATGTTTATGGCTGAGATTTCACATGGGTGAATTTTAAGCTAAGGAGTAAAAACATGTGCTATGGAAATATCACTGCTCAATTTTAAATGCCTTTAAAAATAAATACCTCCTGAGAGCAATCTGCCACTCCAAGATCCTTGGTAAGGTCCTGTTTAAACCCAGCCAGGTGAGGAGCATCCAGGGAGTGCGTTCTGTCCAGTCCAGCCTGGGTCACCGTCTTCCTGAGAGCCTGCTGATGGCTTTTAAGAACTGGGGAGACAGTAGGAATACAAAATACACATTTAAACATTTTTACTTCTAAGACAAACTAGAATACAAGTATAAAACAAAAGATACATTTGGAAAAAATAGAAAGTTCTCCAGAACTCACATCTTCCCCTTCCTCTTCCACTTCAGTCTCTGGCATCTCTTCCTCCTGGACAGCAGCCTCTTGCTCAGGGCATCTGGACCACTGGTATATCATTTTAACATACCCTTACATAAAGGTAAAGGTTAGAAATGAAACAGAAGAAGCCTTATAAATTATAAATATCTTACCTTGCTGATGTGTCTTCAGGATTCCACATAAAACAGTCCATGGACTCCGCCAGTCTCACATTCTCACCACACATGAGCCCTATGCTCTTGCAATCCCCGACCTGCCCATTCCTCAGGTGATTCAACAAGTCCTTCCTGGCCTGGAGAAGGAACTTGCTGATCTCCTCTGCTGAGGCTCATTTCATACACACCCTCTTTAGGTGAAGAGGAAACTGGTCAAATGTCTTCAGGCAGGTCTTGCACACCAGAGGAATCCTCATGGGTCTCTTTTGAAAATAAATAACTTTTGTGTAAAGGAACAAGTCAAGACTGTTTCAGTTTCTTAACCGAGCCTTAATTTTCTCTCCAATAGCTTCACCATATTGTTTATTGTATTTTTATCAGAATTATACCTTGCTCTAAATTAATGACTTTATAAAACAACTTAACTCTTACTTGGTCTTGTTCGCAGTCTTTCCAGTAGAAGTCGTTGTAGAATTTAAAAACTGCTGTGATAATTTGATCTGCCCGAGTGTCCTTCCATAACCCAGTATTGATAGCTTGTGTACTGTAGGGTCCAAAGGTGGTGTTCTGCAATTTCCTCCCATAATGTTTCTTTGATCAGTTGGAAGCAAGTGTGAAAGCTTCCTCCCAGTGGGGAAGCTCAAGATCCTCTAGTTGTATGACAGATTTTGCTCTTCGAGGATCTGCAGTGTGGTGTGAAGCCAATTTTTGGCATTGCTTACCAGCTTAAAATATGTGAGTTTGGGTGGCTTGGCAGGTTTTATGAGTTCCTCGGTCTTCCGTCGTAGGCTGGCGGGTGCTCGGTTCTCCCGTCCAATAAAACTGCTGTGTTTTGTAAATGGTGGACTGTTTGGATCATTTTGTAGATGATCCTGGTTCCTTGTTGGAAGGTATCCTGTCTGTTTGACATGTTTGTTGTGTAGGCAGTGTGGAGGGTGACCGTACGGTTGCGTGCGTTGTCAACTCTGGATTGATCCATACTTACCATTTAAATGCCTAAAGCTTCGTTGACACCGTTAGGTTTCCACTGTTAGGCAGCTTTACCTCTGTAGAATCTGTGGCTCCATAGGAAGACAATCTTGCCTTTCTGTGTGTCGCTATGTTTCTGCCTGGGTCTTCTTCAGGCATTGTTCTGGGACACTGTGTCCATGCTGGCCTGTTTTTATCCTGTTTTGTAAGGGGCAGTGTGTTGTAGTTCCTCCTAGGGGGCTAGTTTGTATCCTATGGTCTGTGTTCCTTCTGTACGTTTCTGTATGAGTAGGTGCAGTTTCAGTTGGTGAATGGGTTTCTGCTTTACCTGGTGGGGATTATGCATGGACCATTAACATCTCAATAGGCAATCAGGGTCTTTTGTTTTCCTCCCTAGTAGGACTGTGCAAGCTGTGCGAGTTTCCATAGCTGATTGGTTTCAGTTATTCTTCTGTTTGTTGCGTGTTAGTATGGTGAAGAGTTCCAGTCCCTGTAGGATCTGGCTAGTTAGGAGAGGGGAACAAAGCTCCTTCTCCCAGATTTTATCCGAGAGGGGACCATCTGGGACAAGGAGAGCACTCTCCTTCCAACGACTAAAACCCTCCCGGTTTTTCTGATGTTCAGGTCTTGTGTAAAGATAGTATTAAGTCTTTTGATCCACTCCCTTTCCTTTTCTTTCTTTCTATCTCTGTCCAGTTGGGGTTGCTTTCCAGTCCCGTGGTTCCTGATGTACCTGGGTTCGGATGGAGTTACCCGTTCCCCCCACATAGGTCACCCCGCACTTTTTGCACTGGATGCTGTAGATGGCGTTATTGATGTTTTCTGAGAGTGCCCTTTGCAACTGGAAGATTTCTTTAGTTTCTTTGTTTTGGATCATTGTTTTCTGTTATGAAATGTTTGGCTCTTGGTGTATATGATCTGTTTTGTACAGGTTTTAGCTTGCTTTGGACTAATTAATGCTGAAGGTTTTTGTTTTTTTCTGTGTGCAGATATGATTTTGTGCTCCCTTAGTATGTTTGTGTTTTCTAATATCATGGTTTTTGGTTGGTTTTTATGCTGAGTTGAGAATATGATGTGTTGAGGGGTATTTTTCTGTCATCTGGAGTTTTTCTATTTAGAAATGTTTGTGCCACATTTTTGAGGAAACTTTGTGTGTATCTTCTCTGGCATAAAGCTGGGAAGAGTGTGTATTTGGCTTCCTCAAAGTCTTGTTGTTGTGTACAGATTTTGTGGAAGTGTAGGAGTTGTGATTTTACCAGTCTTTTTAAAGTATGTTTTGGGTGGAAGCTATCCTTGTGCAGTAAGCCGTGTTAATGTGTCTTTGAAAAATACCTTGATGTCCAGTTTGTCTGTGTTGTTGAAGGAAGAAACCTTGTATGTGGTGGTGTCTAGGAAGTCTATCAGGCTACCATGCTTGGTGTATTTGAGTTTAATGGACCTGTGGTGTGTGGTGAGGGTGTTAATGATTTCTTGTAAGGCTTGATATGTGCTGCCTATATGTTTATTTTTTATATCTTTGCCCTGGGATGTTCTGGTGTCCTTTCCAGGGTGTAGCCTCCCATGTGTCTATTTCTTGCCACGTTTTAAAGTGGAGTTACAATCTTACTATTTTTACAGTTTTAAATTGACATTTACAAATGTATATTGAAGCAGCTACCCACCTGAACTAAACTATGTCAGCATGTGTAGTCTGCAAAGGAACAAGTAATAGATTTATTCCATACTGAAAAGAGAAGAGAGAAAACTCAATGTTTCGGCTGTGAAGCCTTCTTCAGGTGTGAGAAAGACAGGGCAGATTACAAAGATTAAATAGCACAGAAGAACAAAAGCTGGGAGAGGGGAGGAGGCAGGAGCAGCAGAGAGGCCACACAGGAAGTGCAAAATGGAGAGAGGTGAAGAAAGTCAAAACCTGCAAGAGAATAGAGAAGATTACATTAAAATAAGTCAGTCATTGAGAGATCCTGGCTATTTGAGGTGAAAAGAAAAACTATGGGCTTGGAGAAATCTTTAACCTTCCCAGCCCTAATATGTTCTCTGAAGCATTCTCCTAGTCTCCTTTCGGTTTCCCAAATGTAGATAGCTGGGCATTTTTTGCAAGAGATACAGTAAATGAGATACAGGATGTTGTCAGGGTTATCCGGAATTGTCCTGTGATGCCCTGAATGTCGTTAGATATGTATTTGCCAGTGATGCAGCGAGTGCTATTGCAGGGGAAGGTGCTGAGTGTGAGGGAGCTGTGAACAAGAAGCTTATGTGGTGGTCAGCGATAAGAGATGATTGGGCGGTCGGAAAAAAGAGTACCAATGGAGGGATCGTCCTGTAAAATGTAGTCATTGTTAATGATGATCCTGGGGATAGAAATTGGGTTAGGGTGGTAGGGAAGCACCGAGGGAATGCAGTTGTGAGACTGGGAGTTCCTGATTGAGTTGATGATCCGAGGGCTGTTTTTGGCCCGGGAGTAGAATAAAGCGACACCTTTCATCAAACATTTTGACAGGTACCACGCCCCCTTTTTCAGCCAATGGGAGGCCGCCATGGGCAGATGTCCTGCCCCCTTATCGGCCAATGGTGCAATGTTATGGGCGGATGTCCCGCCCCCTCGAGAGCCAATGGTGTGTCATAATGAGTGTTGTTGTCCCGCCTTCCACCCCTAGCAGCCCCAGGCCTCAGGGTCCAAATGCCCACCACCGCATCCCCTTCGATTTATAAATAAGTGTGTGAAAGAGCGTATTAGCAACGAGGGATGGAAGGTGATCATGTCTGCTGCAGGTTTGAATGCAATCTATTATAACCCTAGGGAATCGGCGGTGTGGGAAGTCTGGTGAGTGCCGCGAGTTTCTGGGATGTGAGCGCACGCACGCACGCACGCACGCACACATGCACACTGACTGACTGACTGAGTAAAGTGTCACAGAAAGAACTCGCAGGACAAATAGCATGTGAAATGTGAACCACTTTATTTCATCAGTAGGTTTTAAATTACAGAAACATCCCAGTATACACTTTTAAACTTTTCACACACATTACAGACTACTGCTTGCAATCGCCAATTAAATGTTGGTGCAGAAAATTAGTTGTAGCTATCGCCCCAACATTGTTCAGAAACTCAGCAGCATCTGAAAAAGCATTCATAACGCCCTTTCTCTCGCCATTTCTATAGTCGTGAACACCGAACTGGGCGACCCTAACAGAGCAAATAAATTAGCCTGAGTGATCAGAGGGACGGTGTTACCACAGGTTCTATGTAAAATACGTTGTAGTTTTGGAATACACACCGCTGAATCCGCCAGGCTTCAGTTTCTGATCTGAAAACATCAGAATCGCAGTAATTTCACTCATGTTCTTTACATGCACATCTATCTCTTTAACAAATTCAAGGACATTAGCATTCAGTTAATTGATTTTCATTTCAAGCTTTGCAGAAAGAAGAGTGTAGAGCACTTTTTGTAAGAATTCTTACATATACATTCGAAATTTTTCATTCTTCTCACGATGGCACACCTGTGTCTGTAAAACAGAGTGAAAGCTCTATTCACATTGCGAGTATTTCACAGCCCTGGTTTTACATAGATCTTTTTTCTTTTCTGTAAAAATATGTATAAATAAGTATAAAATAAGTTTTGCAATGCACCAAAAGTCACGTGTAGTATTTTTCCATCTACCTTTACAAGTAAGGAGCGTACATACTCATATGGCGAGCGGTCGTCAATTATTTTTCTCAGCAAGTGCTTTATACTCCGCTCAGTATCATCTGTAAAAGTATAGGCACCCAGGCCACTGGCGATGTACAGAACAGCCGATAAAATTCGGGCTAAACTGAGACACTTATAAATTTCTAATGCGGCAAACAACACATCTTTGTACTGTAACATGACCAGGGGAAGGGTCATTCATAACAGGTATTTTCGGAATGACCTACTTAAAATACTAGATATGGACCTTAGCAAAATGGCTGCCAAAAAGAATCAGCTGACCGGTACATGGAAAGGGTCTACCCTGAGAAACAATGAGACACAGCTGAGCCGCATCAGGAACCGAAATATAAGTGCCCCGGAGGCAGTGAACAGGGCGGAAGCCGATAAGGTGAATGCGGTTTGGAGAAAAAGAGAGGAAAGAGGTGTATGTTAAAGATCGGGCTAAAGAATAACGGACTGCTGAAAGGAGAAAAGGTTTATGGTTTTTGGATTACGGACACTGGATAAGGATACATCGCGGATTGGCTTTATTACGGACTTTTGGAACTCGGATCGGATCAGGATTAAGGGAAGGGATTACGGACTGTATTTGGAAGATAGTTGGAGGAAGAAAAGCCACGAAACTCAGGAAAGAAAAGTGTGGTGTGAGTACTACTTTCATTTACATAAACTTTCCCCCGGAGACACCACAGTACTCATCCGCGCACCCGACAACCAGGCATGTGTGACCCCGTTGACCTGGATGATTAATCAAACAGGCCGCGCATTCATCAACCACAACCCCCTTTAAACAATGGTTGAAGGTGCAACATACCACCGACTTTACAATCTGATCCATAGCATCGGGCTCATTAGAGCCATCGTTAGCTAAACTAGGTTGAACATCATCATTAATCACATTTTGGCGAACACACATGAACAGACACGAAACATTCAAGCTTGATGGTAGTTTGAAGATTGATGCGTCGACCTCTTCGTTATTCTATTAAAGGAAAAAAGAAAAGGAAGGCTTAACAAAATAAATAGGCATGCTTTTTACCTAAAATATTTACAATTGTAATGCCTCTTTTGTGTTAGAGTTTTTCGTTTGCTTCGAACTTGCTGTGGTTTAATATTTACCATTTGTAGCAACTCTTCATCAGTCGTTGACGGACCCCCAACACCTGAATCACCGTCAGAGTTCACATGACAGCCACTGTCACACACCACTGAGTGCTGGGTCAGCTTTTGCTAAAAAGAAGACAAAGTGTTGAAAACGAAATACGCTAAACGCAGATTGAAACGACAATTCCACTATCAGAAAAAATATTTTAGCAACCTACTTTTTCAGTTTGCATAGCAGAGGAATCCGATGATTCACTACTCAAAGAAGCCATCTTCGCAGCAGTCAATATCGGGGCCTGACAGCTCAGGTGTCACACTTCAAAACCGGCAAGTTGGCTAATTTAAGCATAAACTCCAAATTTGTAACCATGCCTACATAGCTCAAGACATTTTTCAAATGGTTGTGATGTTTTAGAACGCCCCACCATATCCCCCCGCCCCAAAATCACACGTGTTTTATCGAGAGTGAAAAGTAATCACGTTGAATTAAAATATGTAAGCTTATTTCAATGACAAATTCTCAACAACTTTTCAAAAGTTTGAAATGATTTTCCACGTACCGTGAACGTAAAGTCTTTAAACCTTAAAAATATTAACATGCAACCCAAGCCTCAAGTGATGTGTTTCTCTAGAAAAGAAATTACATTGAATCAAAAAATGTAAAACTTATTTTATCTTTTGAGAAGAGCGTTGTAGGGCAGGTCTTTATATTTTAGTGGATAGGTCATAAAAGTGTTAAAATAATTGAATAAGACACATTTAGCAGCGATAAATTATAAGCACGAGCAAAAATTGATATTTATAACGCTTATAGATTTTAACAATATAACAGACTTTACTAAAATGTTTACTTTTAAATTAAATATTACATCAGAACATGTCCACACCCAGGCACCTGCCGTTAAAGGTTATGGGATGTAGAGATACAGTATATAAGGTTCATGATGAGAATATAAAACGCTCATACTAATACACAAGCACCTGTGTCTCACCAAAGCTGACAAATAAAAAGCCAAAAAGCCACACTGCACGTGTGAACAGGAGAATGAGCGAGCGAGCGAAGATAGGGTGCCTCCTGCAATTAAAGGCTTACAGCACCTGATATTCCCAGCCAGTCTCCCATCCAAGTACTAACCAGACCCATCCCTGTTTAGCTTCCGAGTTCAGACGAGATCAGGCGTGCTCAAGGGGGTGTGGCCGTAAGCGAGAGCACGGCTCGCTGGCACCCTTCTTATAGAGAGGACAGCTCCGTCACCTCTTTTACGACGCTGCTTTTTTTCCCTTGCGTTTTTCTCTTCTTCCCACGTTCTCTCTCTTCACTGCCTTCGTCCCCGCTCTATTTCACTTCAGCCTTTCACTCTTGCTTCCTTCCAATGAGGACGGTGCTGCGGGAGAAAGGGCGCTATAGAGGATCGCTGTGGAGAGCTGCTGCTGTGCTTTGACATCTGAGCTCTGTGGAAAACGATCTCAATACAATTCTGAAAAACGCGACTCCCCGAACGCCAGCCGAACAAGTCTCCACAGCCGAAGCGCTGTGTCTCTTTTCAGCTGGCGATAAACCTTTCCTCGATCCTTTGCGGACTTGTAAAACTGTTCATGATCAGAATAAAAAACGCTCACACTAATACACAAGCACCCGTGTCTCGCCAAAGCTGACAAATAGACGGAAAAGCCGCACTGCACGTGTGAACAGGGGAATGAGCGAGCGAGCGAGCGAGCGAGCGAGCGGGGATTGGGCGCCTCCTGCGCTTAAAAGCTTACAGCACACCTGGTATTCCCAGGCGGTCTCCCATCCAAGTACTAACCAGGCCCATCCCTGTTTAGCTTCCGAGATCAGACGAGATCAGGCGTGCTCAAGGGGGTGTGGCCGTAAGCAAGAGCAAGGCTCGCTGGCACCCTTCTTATAGAGAGGACAGCTCCGTCACCTCTTTTACGACGCTGCTTTTTTTCTCTTGCATTTTTCTCTTCTTCCCACATTCTCTCTCTTCACTGCCTTCGTCCCCGCTCTATTTCACTTCAGCCTTTCACTTGTAGCGGCAATGGTTGTTAATAAGACAGAATTAAGTGTTGCTGTGCTTTTTCTAATGAGGCCCCATCTCTCTGTTCATCTCTGTGGTGCAGCCATAGAGAAACTATTCATGCAGGCTGATTTAAAGATGTTTTCTTTTGATAAGGGACAGCTCCCAAATGGGGATGCACTTAGCTAAGCCTAGCTATCATGATCAATGGTCATCCATTGGCGCCTATCTGTCTAGGGTGTGCCAGATGGACATCTGGACTGCATTCCTAAGTGTCAGGAGTAAGTGACTCACATCTCACCTTGATCAACCAATCAGGGACTGGTAGGGCCGAGTAACCCACGTGGGACTCTGATGCCCATGGAACTTTCAGCCAATGAACGAGCTGAAGTTCCTCCAGGTAAAAACAGGCAACACAGAGGGCCTGAGAGACTATTTCCTGGACTTTTCTAAAGGGAATTCAAAGGAGAATTCCAGGGCAGGACGGCCCAGGAGCAAAAGGCTCCCAAGGGCAGGACATTCTCGCAGCGCGCCTCCTGACCATCCTAAGACTCAGCCCGGACAACCACGGAACGGCCAGTGTGTCCGAGTGCCAGAACTTTCCTTTGTTCTAAGAGTCTAGAGCGGAGGTTGCCAGAGAGTAACCACAGGATCCACCTGAGGTAAGCACCAGCAACAAGCCTTGTGAACAGGTCGGAACTGTGGACAGCTGAATCACTAGTCAGAACTAGTGCTTCATCAGGAATGAACCGGTCCTCTTCCTGACTTGCTGGGACCCACAGTCATCTTTTCTCCTGTGCACAAACTTTGCTAGTTAAAGCCAACACTAACTAGCCGGTCAGTGAGCATCTGCAGCACAGCACAGCCTGGCACGGAGCCAGAGAGCCCGCAGGAGATCTGAATCCCCAGAGATTGGATGAGTATTCAACTTCGATGCATTACAGCTTGAGAATTCAATTGTTATCCCAACCAGTTGATATCAATTTAATTCCTAAGAGTTATGTACTTGTTTTCAGTATCTAATGTAGAAGTTGTAACCAAGTTCACTTTATGAAATGATCTAAATGAATGATAAACTGAACGTATGTCCTCTTGATATATGTAACTCTTTGTAACTGATTGTATATATACCTTTTGTATTCTGATAACCCTCTCGATAAGATCTGTTAGGTTTATATGCATATTTTATGTATTAATAAATGTATCCTCGTGTACTAGTACCCGTGTGTGTGTGCGTTGTTTGAGTTATATCGCATGGTTGGATTCTAAGGCCATCAAAAGAATCATTTTGTGATTTACGGCTACAATTAATAAATGTCCCCGTAAATGCCCAAACCCTACAGAACTGGTGCCTTCAGAGAGCACACTACATTTATTGGCGTCCCTGGACGGGCTATGGTAAGACTGAAATGAGTCAACCAAGCGGAATAATTCAATATAAAACACCGCGGGTTTCATACTCGACAATACAGTGTGCTGAAAGCCGAAAGGAAAAAAGTTCCCCTTGCTCTTTAAGCAGTGCTTGATTGTTTTGTGATCTTTTGCGATCTACTGGGTTGATTGCATACTTGATCTTGTGGTTTTCTGTGGTAGAACTGTGATTTCGTACTTAAAAGTAATACTCTTTAAGTTTAACGATGGTTGCTAAAAGGTCTGAATTCAAGTCGCTATTAAGCACTCTCTCTAGCAGCGACAGGTCTGACCACGATCTCCGTCATATCTCCGTCAGCGGAGAAGCTAGGAGAATAAACCTCCATTCTCTGAGAGAGCTAGCGAAGGACATGGAGAGATTTGACCCTGCAGTGTCAGAGAATAATATCGAGAGTTATATTCATGACCTCAGGTATACCCTGCAGTACCTGCCAAACGCTACAGAACAGGAAAAAGTGTTTCTGGTCAGGAAAACTAGCAGCAGAGCTGTACATGAGTGGATGGCTAGGCAGATGAAGAAAGTCTGTGATGACTTTGAAGAGCTGTGTCAAGCACTTATCAGAATACAGTGCGTTTATTGACCCGACTGCCGCGATACCCGCCGCCCTTTACATTAAGCACGAGAGAGCAGAGTCCCCTCGCGAATATTACGAGAGACTTAGATGAACTTATTTTGCAGGGCGAAATGATGAGGGTTGCGAAGAGAACACACATTTCAAGGGTTTATTCATTGCGAATCTCCACCCGTCAGTCAGAAAGATGATCTTAATGCATACAGATGCACAGACCATGAAAATGACTGATATTAAGAGATTCGTGCAGAAAGCCTGGGAGTATGATGTCCAAAGTCGCTCTGAGCAAAAAGCTGTTAAAGCGACTGTGTTCGCCGTCAGAGCCAGCAGGGTTAATTCCCCCCTGCTCGAAGGAGCACAGGCTCCTGAGCTGGCTAAGCCCCGTTCCAAAGCAGGCACACAGGACCGCACACAGCGTCCTAAGTTCCATGAGAACACCGGGGAAGGGAAAGGGCTAGATAAAGCTGAACAAAAGGATTCAGTAGCCGCCCGCCTGGCCAGGCTTGAACAAGTTTTATTAGGACAGAGACAACCGCTCCCCAAGGCTGCCGGAAGCGTGAATGAGCTGATACTCTCCACTGGAGGAGGCGGAGACCCGCCCCCTCTCCCTCCCTCAGTCTATCTGATTGAATGGAAGGGTTCCTGCCTGGATGAGGTCAGCCACTCCCAAGCGAGTGCTGACTCCACCCCTGAAGTCACAGAGCAGGCAGTAAAACAGAGAGGAAAAGCAGGAAGCTTTTACCTCAAGGCTGCCATGGGAGATGTCTTACACAGTGAGACATTGATTGACACTGAGGTTGAAAGGTGTTTGATGTCATACAGCAAGCTCAAACGGGTAGAAAAAGAAAAGGGCATGCGACTCAGAGAGGAACCTTTGGTGGATCACCAGAAAGGCAAGGTGTGGAAACAGGTCAAGGCTCCTAAGCCTTCTGTACAGAAGGAAGGGGGGCCAAGAGGCAGACTGTGCTCACACAGTGCCCACCGAACACAGAAGCCTATGTGGAGATTCCTTCTGTTCCCTCTGGACAAGAAATAAAAATATTTTCTTGTTCCCCGGATATACAGGGAAGTCATGTCCCGGCTGAGGTCACAACAGCCTCCATGCCACAGGAGCGGTGCTCCAAGCAGCCGCCTGATCCACCAGGTAAAGCACACCCCTTTTACATCCCTAAAGAGGAGCAGATCTCCCCACCTGGCGATGAAAAGGAGCTTTCCCTGTGCACCCTGGCACCCAAGAGGGGTCAGGACCACCACCCTGCAGTGGTGGAAGGGATCCAGATGGCAGGAGAGCAGGTTGGTGATGTAGCCCTCACCCTTAGCCCTGAGAGGTCCTCTATTAGTGAGGATCTGCTTGAGCAGCTGTCACGGGGCCACCGCCAGGTGCCCCTGGTGCAACATTCACAGGTTAGAGAGGAGGTCCAGCTGGACGCTGAGACTACTGCGCTGTGGACACACCTGATCCCAGATGCCGATTCCCTCTGCTGTGACCCAGGGAACCTGCAGTCAGGTAACATTATTTCTCACAACTACCAGATAGTGAGTGAGACTGACCTGATTGTTCCTACCTCAACGGCAGGGTTTCCAACACACCCAGTCCCCCGGAAGGGACAGGGAATGAAAGCCGAGCCGGTTTTCTTACAGCCACCAGCTCAGTCTGTCAGTCTGAGTCTGACCAACAGTGGTTCAGCCAGACTGGAGCTGGATGGTCAAGCCACCCGCCTGTTAGTGCAGAACACGGAAAAGTGGGGTGTCAGAATCCCCGCCCGCACTGACATGGGCCTGGTGGGTGATAGTGAGTTCAAAGACAGTGAACTAGCTATCCCACTGCTGGGGCAGCTCCCTGAACCCCTAGCGAGGGAAGGGGGGAGCGAGCAGGTGCCCTACACCCACGCCCAGCGAACGATTGTAAACATGCCGATAGAGGGATTCCTCAATCAGGAAGTTTGCAGGGTAGACCTGAACAGTGAGACTTGGGTAACAATTCCAGATCACTCAGGTGCTCCAGATGATCACTCAGCCGAGGGTCAGGCATGCTCCACCGCTGCACCACCCCCTGCAGGGTTCCTGGAGCACAGGCATGAACAAATCGAAAAAGCAGATGCCCTGGAAATGGAGGAGGAGCATCAACAGCTGCGTCAGATCTCCCCAGATTTCCAGGATGTTGGTGCCCAAGATGCCACATGGCATACTGAGAAAGACACCATGTACATGCTGCGCCAGCTTAGAAAGGCGACAGTCACTCAGAAGGAGATGACTGAGATCAGCCACCCTAAAAGACTTTTAGGAGGACTGATCGCTGCTGCCACTGTTGTGCGTTTGCTATTTTTGGTAGGTTTGTTTGCTACTGGCACTCTCACCCTGACTGCTCCAAGAAGGCAGGTGTCAGAGATGCCAGAGGGTAGTGACAGACTGTATCAACAGCAGCAAAAGTTGGAAAGCTTAGGGAAAACCCTACAGGCAACTTCCTATGCAACAGGGTTAAACCTTATCCCCCAACCAGTGGACATGATTGCCGGTGTTATACAGTGGGTTTATGCTTGTGTGCAACAGGCCAGAATGTTGACACAAGCCCTGTTAAGGGAGTTCAGTGCCACTGTAGCCAGTCTAGCCATGGCACAATTCCCAACCCACTTGATTCCACTCTTCTCAGTAGAGGAGTATTTGACATTAACCACCCCATCGCTCATAGCTCACCCAGAAGGCAATCCAAGATTGAATTTGGTTCCAAATCTTGAGATGGGTATGGCTACCAAAGCTATCCATTGGCCGTGTCTAAATGATTCACCAATGAAGGGTGTAAAGCTACTAACGAGCAGAGGGAGGTTAATGAACCCCATGAAGAGCAGGTGGGAAGTAAATGGCTGGTCAGCACACCACACTTAACTGTCACTATGACTTGTGACAGGCATGATACAGCTACCACAATGCAGCTACCTAACCAACAGTCTCCTGCAAGTTCCCAAGGAGGCCATAGTACAGCATGGTAACTTAACACTGTACGGTCTGGAACCAGACAACATAAGACCAAACTGGAGGTCATGGATGCCTTCAGGTGCCACACTATTGAATTGGATAGAAATCCAAGAAACACTACGCCCTGAAGAGGTACAGGTAGTTAGTTTGCTTTAATGGAACAAACCTCCAACCCACCCTGGCAGGTGCCCAACACAGGTGTCGTGGTTTATCAGGGGGGCTGGGAACAGGAACTGTTGTTATTGTAACACTACTGCCGGGTAGGTGGGTCATGACTGACAGTGTACTCTGAATGCTGTACTCTTACATCAAGATGTACTCCGGGTAACATGAATGAGTCAAAGGTAGCATGTCAAAAGAAAGGAAGTTACTTCTTCCCAAATATCTGCCTACAGAGGTATCAGATATTGACAGTGAACTTCCTGATGTGTAATGCCTAGACTGAGATGATGTCTCCTACCATGTTTATACATACTCCAGATTTTATTCATCCTGTTTGTTCCCAATGCTGGTTCCGGTATGAATTCTCGAGGAGTAATGTGGACATTTAAGGTTAATGTTCTAATGACAAGGGACATCACTTAACTCTGTTTTGTTTTGAAGGCAACAACGCCTCAGGACCTCGTGACCTTCAAAAAGGGGGGATATGTAGCGGCAATGCTTATTAATAAGACAGAATTAAGTGTTGCTGTGCTTTCCCAAATGAGGCCCCATCTCTCTCTTCAAATCTGTGATGCAGCCACAGAGAAGCTATTCATGCAGGCTGATTTAAAGATGTTTTCTTTTGATAAGGGACAGCTCCCAAAGGGGGATGCACTTAGCTAAGCCTGGCTATCATGATCAATGGTCATCCATTGGCGCCTATCTGTCTAGGGAGTGCCAGATGGACATCTGGACTACATTCCTAAGTGTCAGGAGTAAGTGACTCATATCTCACCTTGATCAACCAATCAGGGACTGTTAGGGCCGAGTAACCCACGTGGGATTCTGATGCCCATGGAACTTTCAGCCAATGAATAAGCTGAAGTTCCTCCAGGTAAAAAAAGGCAACACAGAGCTCCAAGACTATTCTAAAGACTTTTCTAAGGAGAATTCTAAAGGAGAATTCCAGGGCAGGACAGCCCAGGAGCAGAAGGCTCCCAGGGGCAGGACATTCTCACAGCGCGCCTCCTGACCATCCTGAGCCTGGACAACCACGGAACAGCCAGTGTGTCCAAGTGCCAGAACTTTCCTCTGTTCTAAGAGTCGAGAGCGGAGGTTGACAGAGAGTAACCAAAGGATCCACCCGAGGTTAGCATCAGCAGCAAGCCTCGTGAACAGGTCGGAACTGTGGACAGCTGAATCACTATTCAGAACTAGCGCTTCATGACTTGCTGGGACCCACATTCATCTTTTCTCCTGTGCACAAACTCTGCTAGTTAAAGCCAACACTAACTAGTCGGTCAGTGAGCATCAGCAGTGCATCGTCGCAAGCCGCACAGCACAGCCTGGCACGGAACCAGAGAGCCCGCAGGAGATCTGAATCCCCAGAGATTGGATGAGTATTCAACTTCAATGCATTACTGCTCGAGAATTCAATTGTTATCCCAACCAGTTGATATCAATTTAATTCCTAAGAGTTATGTACTTGTTTTGAGTATCTAATGTAGAAGTTATAACAAAGTTCATTTACGAAACGGTCTAAATGAATGATATACTGAACGTATGTCCTCTTGATATATGTAACTCTTCGTAACTGACTGAATATATACATTTTGTATTCTGATAACCCTCTCGATAAGATCTGTTAGGTTTACATGCATATTCTATGTATTAATAAATGTATCCTCGTGTATTAGTACCTGTGTGTGTGCGTTGTTTGAGTTATATCGCATGGTTGGATTCTAAAGCCATCAAAAGAATCAATTTTGTAATTTATGGCTACAATTAATAATTGTCCCCGTAAATGCCCAAAACCTACCGAACTGGTGCCTCGTGAGAGCACACTACACTGTGAAGGGGAAGAAGTTTGTGACTTCCAGGTGTTTCCAGAAGGGAGAGGTGGTGTGTGATTACAATGTGTGTGATTACAATGGCAAGGTCATCACAAAGACAACTGCTGAAGCTCACAGATGACAGAGGGAGACATGAGATGTCTTTTCTTTTCAGATGAACCTGCACAAAAACTGTGCATTGATGCTCGTGAAAAACACTGAGCCTGCCTCCCGGATAAGGAGGCAAATCTAAGGATGGATAAATCAATCAAAGAGAAAAGACAATGTCAGGGCTGTAAGAAAGTCATTTATAATCAACGAACAGTCTGTCATAATTCTGTCTGTGACAAAAAGGGACATTGTTGAGGGGAGAAGAGCTCCTCTGTGATTACAGCATTTCCAGTAAATAATTTCAAGATGAAGGACAAGCTCTGGAGTGGTTGGTTCACTGACCATTTCAAAAAAAGAAACTAAGTAAGTATATTAAAGTGCATATTTTGAAGATATTCATTTTCTTGTACCTTGGAATTAATGTAAAAATTATATTCGTGTTAATGTCTTGAAAATAGCATTTCTCATTCTCATCAGCAAGGATATAAGGAAGGGTTATGGGACTGCTAAAAAGATACATGATTTTCAGAAGAGTATAGAAGGCAGATAACTATCCCACTCAATTGTTACTGCAAAGAAATGCCACAGTGTAAACAAAAAGGTGAACCATTCTTGAAATTTATTGACAGAATCTGAATAGCACAGCATTCCCAGACCAGGCACTGGAGTTTCCTGCAGCGTTAGATGGGTAGTCTCTTGGTAAGAGAGAGATCGACAGAGTACTGGACTTCATGAACGACACCTTTCCAATTCATCGAGAACAGAGCCCACAAGATCTAGAGTCTAGAGAACAATTTCTTACAATATTAGTGGTAGTTTCTGAATAGGTTAAGGACAACATAGTTGTAGAGCTATCTTGCAACTTCTTAAAAGTTGTAAAAGTGATTACCATATCGCCAGTGGTTTATATTTAAAACCTAAAGATTTTAAATTGTATCTTTCTTAAACAAAGGACATTTTTCACAGGAACAGCAGCCTAAATCAGTTGATGACTGTAAATATGACAAGCTTGTGATAAATTTTAAAGTGCAAAACAAAGTTGTATTGTTTTGGTTTTGTCTTCAACATCATATTAATAGGCATGTTATTTTTAGAGCAGCTGCCTGCCATTCACCACCAGCCAAGGTGCCACGAGGTACATGAAATGACCCAGAAGTACTTAATGATACAGAGAAGAGCATATGGGAGGAAAAAAAAGAAGACAAGAAATATCCATTAACACGTGCATCTAGAAGCCAGAAGACGGGTGATGATCAGCATTTCAAAAGCAGACACTGGAGGTTGAATTCAAGTTTTAACAGTGATTGTCTATGTTTGGCTTCAACACAAATCATATTAATATGCTCACGTTATTAATTTGTACAAAGTCCCCAATATTCATTACAGGCGACGTTCCCAGGAGTACACACGACCCAGCCAGAACGTGGCTAGCTGACGTGCAGTGGACCTCAGGGAAAGAACTCTTGCCCACACGGATGTCTCTGCTCTGAAAACCACTGGATAAAGGTATATGGCGGTCTGTTCTCAGCTGTTGATTTTGTGAAAAATATTGAATATGAAAGATTGAAGTGTCACTATTCAATGAAGTTCAGACATAAGTATTATGTTGAGAAGCTAGATCTGTTCTACTAATAGCTTTAGTACCTTAATATTGTACTGTTTGCTCTGGTTTTCAGACATCAGTCCAAGATCATTGGTGGGTTAATTGATTTCTGGTAAGATTGGCCCCACATGTGAGTGTGTGTTTACATTTCTATCTGGCATCCTCAAAAGATGGTTTTGTTTCCTTTTCTTGATTACTAGAGTTTATTTGGCATGATACATTTGTGATGAATGCTTTTTCTTTGTGAATAGTCTTATTTTAATCTACAAAATGTCAATGAGTTAGTACCTTAAAGAACAAGCAGTAAAAGAAATGACATTTCAGGTTTATTAGCTAAAGTTTTTATAAGTGAACTGAGATTCCTTTACAGTGCAGAGACCCATCTTTAATATGCTGTGTGTGCTCATAATGGACTTGAAATTTGTTTTTGTCACAATGTAAAGGTATAATAAATAGATAATATACTCTATTTATCAAGACTTGACTATTTTAATTCCATACTTCCATTGACTGCTTTGGAATGCATTCCTTACAATTTTCCTAAATAATCATTGTCTCACAGTGTAGACCTGGGTGACATAACAGGGGTCAGGGCTGTGTTGACTGGAGGTTTGTGTAGACTGGCCATTGTCTATGTGAGACTGTGGGATCACTAGGGGTTCCCCCCCTCCAACACCTGTAACATTGTCAAGTGGTATAATTACCTACAAAAGCTAAAGTTTACTCCATTAAGGGGTCACTATTTGTTACATTCTGGCGGAACAAGAGACAAGATAAACCTCTCACTGTCACTGATGGAGCAGTCCGGGACACTCTATGCTAGATTGGACTGTTGTCTTTGGAAGATGGGGTCACAGGTGATGAAATAGACCACAGTGGCAGTCCTGCCTAGCTGTTATATCACTGACAGACTCACCCACACATTGAGAAGAGAGCACTGGTTTCTGTGCAGAAAGCAGAACAACTCACTTTAACTGGTCAATTAGGTCTAATGAGTTTTATTGCCCTTGACATCTAACTTACTCCAGCCCCCCTTGTGGAAACAACCCCTAATTACTGTTCATGAGCTCCTGGCCACACTTGTTCCCAGTGGAACCAACCTGGAGCAGCAGAACAGAGGTTTTTGTTTCTTTAAGTTGTCTGCTGTTGTAAAACAAGTCATCCCTTAGGAATAAAAACTCTCCCTCTAGTCTGGTTGCTATCTCCTTTATTTGCCCCATATTCCCAGGGCAAAGCAGCTGAGTGATCAAAAGCTGAACTGCAAGGAGCTGAATTTCACACTGGGTTACAACAGACCCTGGTGGGAGAATGGGCAGGAGAGGGCCGGTTGTGCTCCTGAACTAGTCCCCTCCTCTCCTACTCTCGTATTTGCATCACAGTCTATAAACTCCAGCCCTATTGCTTTTCTTCCAGTTCATTTTTTTTAATACAGCTCGTGAATTATGTATACTCTTGTGAAGTATCAAGAAAGCACTCTTATCTTTATTCCCGACGGTCTAGCACAGTAACCACAACTCCAATAACTTTAACTAGAGGAAGAAATCCATCTTCTGCTCAAAAGGAAACATTGAAATCATAAATCTCCAACACTGGCTGGAGACTCTGTGTGTCCGTGCTCAGCGGTTATATAGGACAGGACTCAGCGCGCAGCAGGTGCGGCTCATTGCTCTACGCTCCCCGTGCGGAATGCGCGTCTCCTCCTTCCAGACTCGTAACATCGCTGCATACATCCCTCTTAAATCCCAGAAACACAGAAACTCCGGGGTGTTTCTGTGAGTCAGTACTGGGTTTCTCTGTTCGAGGTTACAAGCAGAAACAAAAAAAGCGCTGAAAGCAGGAAGTTATTTCTGCTCGTAGGCATAAACGTGTAAAAATAAATTTTCTGATTCCTAAAACCCTAATAAAATCCATCTAAGTCTCCCTTTCGTTCCCAATGCACATAACTGAATAAACCAGTCAAGTTCAGGTACTTTTCTGATGTACAGTATCTGAATAGTTGTGGCGCGGCTGTTGTAACAAAGATACTTACGAACTTTTTTTTCATACGAGCTCTTGCAGTTTTTAAAATGAATATTTTTTTGAATTCGCTAAATCACACGAAACACCAGCATCACTTATCGTAAGCATCTGACCAATTAGATTCCTGAATGTTAAACCCATTTAGTATTTATTTTTAACTTGTTTTATTTTTTTTTAAATTAAACACCTGTTAACTTAGTCCGGATCGCGGTCACCGAGGACCACTCCTGTCTCCCCAGATGACACTTATTATTTTTAAGATAAACGCGAGATAAACAACGTTTGTTTGAAACCGCTCCACAAATTTTCTCACGTGCACGTATTCTCAAATATCACCACAACAAAATCATAAAGTTTGTTTCCACAGACATGACACTATTATGCAATAAACCAATAAATTAATGAACTAGCAGAATCCCAATAAAAACACCCGATCACCTGGCCAGCCCAGCATGTCAATATCATACATTTTTACCAACAAAACCGCAAAAGCAAAAACCAGCATATATATATATATCCCATGTTTTTACCTTATTCTGGAGCATGATATATATCCAAAATAACCCAGACTAGTTTATCTCAAGAGCTAGAGACTAGTAAACGTTACTGATTACGTAATAAATGTTTGAAGAACGAGCGCCAGAAATAAGGCGATTTGATTGGTAAAAACCACTGTCATTCTTTGTATTTTCAGCCATTCAGAGCCCTTAGGGGGTGAGACTTCCTCTAGAAGCTTCAGGCTGCATTTTTAGCTGTCAATCATTGACTCAGAAGGGATAATCAATCAGTTTTTTTATCAGTTTCTTATCAGTGCTCCTTTTTTTCACACCAGAAGGCAACTCTGAGGTTTTTTTTCATTGCATAACAGCAGGTAAAGGCTCTCTAGCAGTGTCTTAAGGTTTTTATAGCAATTGCAATGGTTTTTATTCTTATTATTTTCTATATTTTATGATTTTTTATTATAGGCATGAAATTTCATTCCAGGTCCAGTCATCACAAAACATGATGTAGAATTTTTTCTAATTGATCAATTTGTCCCAATTTTTTATCCAAGCTAGTAGCCACCTAGAACAAGGTTTTCAAATCATTCCCAGGCCCTTGACATGCATATAGTTGAAAAATCTGACCTCTGAAGACCAAAAAAAAATGTTCGCCAGCTGTTTTTTTTGGTTTTTTTTCATATGTTTGTCTGCTGAGTGGACACATTAAGAAATATAAGAAATTTGACTATTCACACTCAAAGCCAAGGGGGTTAGCTTCAATTTAAGACCTGAACCAGGCTCCTGCTATGTTCTGCTGAAGAGATATAACAAATGTTTAAGGGGGAGGAAATTCCAGGCGGACATTGGCTAAATATGTCACTGGTAGTAAAAGGTTAAGTATTCTTGCCATTTTTAGCATATTGTAAGTGGATTTTTTGCAAACATTTTATTTTTTAAATCACATGAAACACAATCAACCCATTGTAACTTCACATTGATAATTCCTGAGCTTTATAACTGTGTATTATTTCTTTTTACCTTGTTTTAATATTTTTTTTATTATTTTTGCATTTTACAGAGCTTTTTAATATATTGTGAGCATTTTAGTGTCATTTTAAAATAGGACTATCAATGCTCCTGACTTTTAAACCTGTATTTATTCTGACATTATTCTCTCCACCTGCAGATGAAGGAGGTATTTGATTTTAAATTTGTTGATTTGGGGGGAAAATATACATTCATTTCCTTGTATGTATCACCAGTGGGAAACTTGGCATTTTTGGATGAATTGCAATCTTTACTGCAAGGCCTTCAGACTGATATAGAAATGACTGGAGATTTAAATGACACATTTGATAAATCAGACAGGAACAGCATAACATCTAAAATGGCAGAACCCTCTAAAGTACTGAAAAAATTCCGGCACATTCATAATAAATAAAATGTATTTAATTTAAAGCATAAAATTTGCTTTAAAAAGAAAACCACAATTTGTACGTTATCATATTTCAATTTCGACGTTCAGATGAAGAATTTGAGGATTTGAATATCAATGGAGAGTACATTGATTTTGGGACAATGTTTGCATCTGAATAATCCTTCCTCCTGGAAAGAAGAAAAAAAAGTTTTGAGTCTCAGTCTTCAGGATCCCCCCCAAAAAACGTGCAAATTTGTTTCCGATGTATTTTGGATAAAGATATAACTCTCATAGAAGATACATTTTATCAGTTGAATGCAGTCGATACTTTCGACTTTTTATATGATGATAGGACCTACATTTAGGGCTCAGTACTGATAACACTGCTGCTATTGATGGAGTAGAAATAAGTGATGTACTGGCAGTTTTTTTTTCTGAGGCAAGAAGTCCTAGAACACCTCCTATAAAAATGTTAAGATTCAGAGCAAGAAATATTTTTCCACCTCACCTAATGCTATTGCATTAACGAGGCTGAAGTTGGCTTCTTATTCGCCAGCTGCTGCTTTGCGTTTTTCGTTCCATCTTAAATGCTGGTGCTGTGATTTTATGTCGTCTTTCGCCTGTAGATGGCTCTCTACAGTCATTTTTAAAAATACTTATCCGGATGTATTACTGTACATTTCCTCAGTAAAGGGGAATATGTAAGTAGAGACTGTCCAAATTGCATTTTTGTATGAAACACATTTCAGAAACACAACTCACAATAAAACAAACTGGCATGTTATACCACGAGTAAATAAGGCAAAACGTAAATTCACTGGCACTTTCTGCATATTTTCCACGACTTTGCCTTCTGATCATAAAAAGTCTCAAACTCTTGCATTTTACAAGAAATTTTAATATAGCAGTTTTAAATGGGACATTTTGAACATGGCATATGAGACTATATGGTTAACTGAGGATGAGCAGAGGGTGATCGAACCTACCTCCTGGTTATAAAAATGTCTAAAAATTCTGACACAGATGTGTGAGAGACAATGGAAAAGACTATCAAAATCCTGAACTTCAGGACATTGTACTGTACCGTTTTTTAAATACGACCCTCTGAACATGGCATGAGAGAATACATTGTCAAATGGTAAATGCAATGTTTGCTATATTGCTAGGGCCCTCCCTCCTGATTTTAAAATCATCTCATATTTCTGACATCAAGGTGTGAGACACAATATAACAGACTGTCAAAATCCTGAACTTCAGGACATTTTATGATACCATTTTAAAAATATGACCCTCTGAGCATGGCATGTGAGAAAATGGCATGTGAGAATGCATTGGGAAAAGGTGAATGCAATTTCTGCTGAATTGCTATGGCCCTCCCTCCTGATTACAAACTCGTCTCACAATTCTGACACTGAGGCGTGAGACACAATGTAACAGACACTATTAAATTGTGAAGTACAAGAGATTATACTGTTACGTTTTTTTTTAATATTGACCCTCTGGCATGTGAGGACTTGTAGTCAACAAAATAGCACACATTCTGCCAATTTGCTTTGTCCCTCCTTCCTCGTTACCAAAACATCTTAGTATACCGACACTAAGGTAAATGTCTCTAAATCCAGAAGTTAAGTTGTCAAAGTATATCGGAGTCAAACGATACTGATCAGGTTCTGCTGATGCTTAGCCCGCAGCCTTCACCATAAGGTCCAATTCCTCAAGCCTGCTGACCTTATATGTCCATCCCTTCTAGTCAATATTCGTATTTTCACAGGGTACCCTTCAGAAATTGCAGTATAGAATGAAAAAAACTCCAACAGATATCGGCCACTGTTGGCGATTTTCCTTTAAGATAGATAGATAATACTTTATTAATCCCGTAGGGAAATTGACAAATGATTCTCCAGAAATTTTACGGAGTGTATCACTTTCACTGAGACCGAGAAGTGTTAAGCTGTACATGAGTCTTTGTGGCTCGGTTGTTAACCAAAAGGGTGGTGGTTTGAGACCTCCCAGGGACGCTATGAGCCTTTTAATGAACACACCCTCTTCACTTCATTTCTCCATGGCCGGTCTTGTACCACAATCAAATTCAGAGCCCGTAGGGGGCAGTAATCCCGCATATATAGCTCACTGTGCATATAATGAAGAAGCGGAGGTTAGTTTCTCATCTGCATGTTGCAGAGCCTTAGGCAACTCGTACTATTAGCTGAGGTTTGATCCCTGCACGGGCTATTAGTTGAAAGGCCATTGTAAATGACGTGTAAGAGATTTATCCAGCTGGCTTTTATGTTTCATACTAAATTGCTATCTTGAAACCAAAATAATTAGAAATATGGAACACAACTGTTGTTTCCCGTGAAGGAAAGCTGTTTTACACTGACGTCACTCCTTTTTATTTAATTCAGATTTTAAAAACAACTCCACCCTATCAAAGGAAAATGTTACACAAAAGTCGGAAAGCACACTCTGAATCCTTCTGTATATTTGATTTCCGCAATCCGTTCAAGGCTGCCTATGTTAATCGTAAGTGTATAGATGAAACATTTAATATATTGTTCAGTTTAAATCAAAATGCTTTACTACTCCAAGAGAGAAGTATAGTATGGAGGATGCGACAAATGTGTGATTTCTTGGAAGAAAACTACTTTTCTTTGCGTTCGAAATTAATCGATAAATAATAATAATAATAAAAAAATAAATGTCTCCCTGTCGGTAATCAAACCCCGGTTTCCTGTGTGACAGGCAGGGACACAAACAACTTTACTAACTAGGAGCGCTTGCTAGCTATTAGGAGGCATTTACTCTTAAGTATGTTACTGTTTTGGGTTTCGACTTTAATTTTACAAAAGTAAAGGCACACGGCACATGTGTGGCACATCACGTCCGAGTTTAGTGACAAGTACCTCAGAGATTGTAAGCTGGGAGAACAGGGGGGAGAGTGGTGGTCCTGCACCAAGACCGCCTGGCACCCTACCAGGTCTGGGAGGAGCAGCCGGTGCCGGAGCCGGCCGACAATGGGGCGTCCGCGGGCCGCCAGCCTCCACCACGCCGCAGTGGCTGCTCACGCAGAGTTCCGCAGCCTTAAGCAGAGTATGAGTACAGCCTAAGGGGGGTGTTCGACGCCAGACACTTCAGGTGGGGGCAGTGTAACGCCCTCGCTCTGTGGTGAGGAGGCCGCGCACCTTGGTGCTCATAGTACCGTGGAGCAGGCTGGGAGCTGTAGCCGGGAAGAATCTGAGGGTCAGCACGATGACCAGTGGCTGACCCTGCATATGTAAATAGTGTTATAGTAGTTTTAGTGTCCTGTATAGCTTTATAAGTGTATAGCCTGTAGTTAACGGGTTACCACCCTATCCATGTGTACGTGTTCTGTCGGTCTCCTCATGTGTGTGTATTTCCTCTGTTTGGTTTTTGTGTGGTTTTGATAGGAGAATAAAGCAGTTGCTTGGTTTACTATCACGTTTCCACTTGTCTTTTGTCCTGAGGGAACCTGAAAATGCTACATTATCAAATTATTAAAATAATAATTATTAGAATATCAGATTATGTTTGTGCAACATTTCGTGCACAGTATGCCGTATTTAACAATAAAACAACAGTCACAACGAGGGCTTTACACGCAGTCTGGAGTATTTTCCCCTTTTATATTTTGGCTGCTTTATATCAAACCTGTTAAACTCCTAAAAGTGCACAGTAGCTTGTACTTAATAAAAATATACAATTTTTTGTATAAACCGCTGGTATAAACAGATGTGTGCCGTGTTTGCCTTTGTAAGCATTTGTTTTAAAAAATAAGTTCACAATATGTTAAAAACACAAAAAGCACAAACTTAATAATACAACGATACAAAATCAATACCAAATCATAAAACCAATTAAGTGCCTATCCTTTGAAAACCTTTATATCTACAATAAAAACGTGACATTTGTATCTGGTTTTGAATAACAAAGCAGACAGAGTAGTCCCTGGATTCAAAGATCAGATCTTGGCCAAAACAAGACAATCAGACGGGAGCTGAATTTGGAACAAGAGCCTCTGCTTCGTCATTTATTGAGCTTTTGATCAACGTCTGAGTGAAAAAGATTGGCTATTTTAACTCTTTGATTAAAGTACACAAAAGCACCTTTTTTCAAGCCAGAATCAAACCAGCAACCTAAGGATTCTTCACTTTTTCCACTACAGTCTTCTTGTCCACCAACTGAGCTATCGAAGGGATGTCAGGCACTTCTCTCTGGCACATACTGCCAAATGTAGTGAAATGTTCCAGGTGATTTAAATCCCAGTTCGACATCAGGTTTCCAACTCATTTCCTTAGTCTTGTTTACCTTGAGTTTAAGCCGCGAACCAGGACTCTACTGTATAAACTTCCGGGGATATTAAAAAAGGTTTGATGGGGCATCAATCATTCCAGGCGGAAATTGACTCCTTTTCTTTCTCGAGGGATCATATTAAACATTTCATTTGGATCGAGAAGAGGATCACCATGAGACACATAACAAACAGTTTCATTCTGTCTTTTTTAGAATCTGTATCACAGCTAATGCATATAAAGGCACAAGTAATAGGTTTATGCCATGCTGAATAGAGAAGAGAGAAAACACAACGTTTCTGAAGAAGGCTTCACAGCTGAAACATTATCTTTTCACTCTTCTCTTTTCAGCATGGAATAAACCTATTACTTGTTCCTTTGCAAACTACGCATGCTGACGCAACTACACACCTGAACTAATGCATGTAAAGCCTTTGGTATGCAATAGTGAGAGTTCAGTTATCCCGGGGAGTGAAGAGAACTGAAAGTGAGTAAATTCATATTTAAATAGAGTGTAAATCTTCAAAGTGTTCTGTCACTGCAAAATTGTTACAGTAGTCTAACAAAAGGGGAGACTGTACCCACATGGACCTTTGTCCATTGGATAATAAATCTAATGTCTAGACCACTCAGCCATCCTAGTCTATGGTGAAGTCCTTTTACACAGGTTCATTTCTGAACAGATTGTCAACATATGATGATTAGCCATATGTTGATAACAATATTGTATATAATGTATAATTTGAACTACATATTTTTTAGGTGTGAATGATTGTATATTTTCAGAATTAATTTCTAAACAAAACCATTGGCTTGATTTACTAGTTTCTACACCTATAACATCTATCTTTGATGTATAATAGACCTTTAACCATATATGTATAATAGTCCTCTACAGTTATCCGTATAATAGAGCTCCAACCATATATGTAGAATGAACATATAATCATAGATCTAATTGACGTATAACGATATACGTATATTAGAATTTCATTCTAGACGAATTACGGACCACATTTATACGTCTTATATATGAGTTTAATAGACGTATATTCTACATCTTTTGCCCACTGGGATGTCCCGATTTTAATTGAACAAAGCTAGATACACATTTTCTAATGCAGCCTTAATTACAAGACAGTTTATTTCTCGAAAGCGTGCTATGTAAAAAAAGAGAAAAACGAAAATATATGAATGACAATCCTTCAAAGCTGAAGATTTTACTTTTGAAAAATTGACATTTTATGTATGCAGTTGCATTCACTGGTTTTAGAACTTTGCTGTGCTTCCTGCATCATTTTCAGAGTTATAAACTGGGTGTAGAGGTAGCGATCACTGTAGAGCAGTTGATAGGCTGGAGTTGTTCAGACTACTCTTGTTATTTCTCAAATGCTTCCATTGTTTTTCTTTCACGCTAGGACGCGAGTCTGTACATGTGTTTGGTTTTCGTTTCACTGATTCTCATTGAAGATTTGGGAATTAACAATGAAAGAATCAGTTGCCTCGGAAAGCAGAAGCTTTGGTTCTCAACGATATAGAAGACGCCCATGTAGAGCAGCGTGTGATGATTCGTACCACAAAAGACCAAGTGCTCAAAGTGACGTCTGCGTTTACCGTTTAGACTTTTCATCTCGGGCGCACTTTTAGAAAGCAAAGATAGTTGTGTTGAATCAATGTCCAACAGCTGTCAGCAGAGTGTCTCTGTGGAAGCATGCTGGGCCCATCACCCAGAGGTTGATGGATCGAAACCATCCTCTGCTATGTACATTTTATGCACGATTGACAAGCACACCATCAGTTTAATGAAGTGCATTAAAACCGATTTTTTCTCTCATGTGTATGCAAGCTTCACACTTACGGTACTCTTTCATCTTTACCAATCGCAGATGCCTAAATGTATCTTTGGTTGTTCTGTGATCCTTGATAGTTTCCTCAAATCCTTCAAATGAACATCCATATCAAAGCAATTATGTATATATATATTACAATTAAGGTACATATTAAAAATATCAATGCACATTTATATAATGCTTATTTAATAATGATTGTCAAGAATTGTCAAGTTCTCCAACAAATCTGTGTTCTAATTTTAAAATATTTTTGCTAAGGATACAACAGGTGTATAAATGAATTCTCCCAACAGCCAGTTAAAGAAAAATTCCACACGTGAAGATGGTTTTCTTGGACATTGACTTTGGTACTTAATTGTTTACTTGTTGTAGTTCCACACGAGTAAAACACAAACATTTCCTGCAACATTCAAGAGGGTTTGCAAAGAAATCCCTTCAATTTTTATCAGAGATTATGTTTACATCATCACAATCTGAAGCACGTCCCTGAGTGCATTTGACCCAGCAGCCCTTTGTTTAACATCTGCACAGGGACACATTCCTGTTGCTTTTCACAACTCACGTGTTTGTAGTTAAAGAAAATAAAATACTGTCGTTTTCCTGCCAGCTGGCAGTACTTCTTCTGCACTGACCAAGAGTAACCAAGAACTTCATTTCATCTTTCGCAGGCTGTAATCTACAGAAAAGGAAGTGAATACTTGTATTAAGCCAAATCAAGCCAACGGAGATGCACTGCTGTTGTTTTTCTCCACTTTTTGTTAAAAGGAGAAAAAATCACTGGCATTTTTTTGCAGCTGTCCATCTCTCTCTCCTCTTCTCTCACTCTGGCAGTCTGTGCAGAGTATCTGAAGGGGATGTAACACCACTTGGAAAAGAAGAAAAATTCTCAGGAAAATTCTCAGGCAGAATAAAAAATCATTATTCTCTTCTCAGTCAGATTCACGGCTCAGACTCACACTCAGACAGGATCTCAACTCCGTACTGCTCTCTATCCTCACAATCCAGAACCAGAAGATATTCAGACAATCAGTGCTGCTACATGAACAATATCAGACAGAACAGCCTGGACTCATGTCACATTTCCCCCTTTTATCCTTCCTCCCAGCCCTCTTAGAGACATAGAAGAGCTCCTGGTTCTCCTCTTTGTGAACTGGGCTCAGGGGTCACTGATCTGGCAGTTGTGGGCTCTGTTCCAGGTCGAAAGCAAGAAGGTTCTATTAACGCTTTCCAGGACTTCCAGCCCTTCAGTATTACTTTCTTTACTGTATGTCAGCCTCCCAAAATGTTTATAAATGTTTTATAACACACATGAGTGTGGAATTATCTTATTATTTATATATAGTATTTATGTAATAAACACCAGTAGTGACACTATGATCAGTATATTGATTATTTGTAGCCGATGCTCCGATGGTCGTGTCTACAATAGTGACCATTTGACCAGTCTGTAGCTCTGAGCAGTGGGACTCAGATCACACAGAAGACCTTTCTGTGTGTGATTCCATACCAGCCCTGGGATTCACCTACTCTCACAAATGTCTCACAGACTGTCTTATAAATTTACAATTAGATGAAGTCATGTAACAGTTTTACAGATAATTTAAATAATCAGACAGCAGATTTGGCAGTGGATACATCTCCACATGGGGGAAAGAAACTGAAATATATGTGCTCACTGTAAAGTAGGAAGAGGTGGTCAGACAAGCAAAACAACTTTGCAGATAATGTGAAGTGACATTGTTTTGTGTCAATCAGCTCACGGATTTCGCTTCATGTGCCTTAAGCTGTGCAATTTGTATGGTTGTTGAATGAGATTGGTTTCTTCACAAGCCCAGTCAATTGCCAGTGGAGAGCTTGCCGACGCACACCTTCATGAAGACTCTCTTTAAGATTTCATTGTCAAGTCGCCTCCTTTGCATACAATAGTAGCACCGACACTAAGAGAAAGGATGAGAAATGGCGTTTATCAAGCGATTGCAGTGTTTGTTTGACTGAGGATCCTTGTGTGCTGAACTGGCCTCTGGAGAAGTGTAGTGCAGTAAAACAGAAGGGTTGTGTCACTCAAGATTGTTACAGAACAGAACAATACAATTACAATACTTTTATGAGAGTAAATATTACTGGTGCATCACAGTTCTTATAATGGTGAAAACAGGAGCACCTTCTCTACATTTTTGACTGAAGTATTTAAACGGAAAGAAATACTATCACTATGCAATTCATAAATGCAATTGAGCTCCTCTAAATGTTCTAATCTGATGAAACAATGTATAGAATAAGGTGACAAGGTGAATTCATTCAAATGCACAAGATTAATTTTCAGCAACAAAAAAAGTGCTCGGAAATATTTTACAAGAATGAAACCTTACATTCACCCTCTACATTAGCAGAGAACAGTAGGACAGAAGGTTAGTGTCACTGGACACTGCGTCAGAAAGGCCGATCTCTTCTCCCTCATTATGCAGGCTTGCCCACTCATGATGAACTGTCCTCCAGCGATACTCAGCTGCCATCATCGACTCAGACATGACGTTCATGTACATATTATACCTTAATATGGCACTGCATTACAATAATTTGATCATAACAACTGGTGAAAAAATAATAATCAAATATTTCTTTCCTTCTTTTAGTAGATAAAGACTTTGTCCAAAAAAGAAGCATTTATACCTTTCCTCTCCTACCAGCCCTTACAAGTCACCCAGTTTTTAATTTAGAGCTGGATTAAAGCTCTAGTCTCTTTGGGGGTGTGAGTTGGAATCCCACTGCTGCCAAATATCTCCAACTATCTCAGTGTTAAGAAGCAAAAAACACACATTTGCTGCAGAAGTAACAGGAGAATTTGTGCCATTCAGCCTTATAGCGTGATGTCATTTTCTCATGCTCATTTTTAGATGCTTGTGATCGAATCTATGATTCTTATGAGTGTGCCCTCCATAAAGGTAGCACAGATATTACGTGCCAAGTTTTCAGAGAATCGCATTAAATACAGGTCAGAAGAAGGCGACAAAGTGTCCACTAGGCAGTTCAGCGATTTCAACGGTGTTCTCTGTTGTTTAGGTCCAGAATGACACCCGTTACAACCAGGAAACACACAGTGTCAGGCATCAAAAAGACTTCCCAAAACCCTGATCCTCTCCTTGATCCGGTGATGGCATCCAGACATTTCCTGCAACAAAGCCAGGATACGGTCTTCAACAACATGAGTGAAAGGCTAATTCCCAACCTTTGCAATCCTTTGCAAAGAAGGACCGCATGTGCTCAGTGTTAAATGCACTGTTCATTATTATTATTAATAATAATTTTTACATTATATAGTGCCTTTAAAGGTGGCTTTTCAAAGTGCTTTACAGAATGAAACCAATAAAGTTAAAAAAATACACAAGATAAGCAGGATGAGAATACACAGTTAGAGGAGACAATAGATGGTGGTATTAAATACAGTAGGAACAGAGGGGTAAAGAATAGTTCATTAAAGGCTCTTCTAAAGAAGATGGTTTTGAGTCTGGATTTGAAGGAGTTTAGAGAAGGTGACTCTCTGATATCCTTGGGGATAAAGATCCAGAGCTTTGGGGCAAAACAGGAGAAGGCCCTGTCACCCATAGAGTGTAGATGGACTGGGGGACAGATAGGAGACCAGAATTAGAAGAGCAAAGGTTGTGAGGTGGGGAGTAGGGCGATAACCCAGACAGGTACTGAGTTGCCAACCCATGGAAAGCCTTATAGGTGAGCATGAGGATTTTGAAGTTGACAGGAAGCCAGTGCAAGGACTCCAGGACAGGAGTAATGTGATTACAGTCCAGTGCTAATTTTTTTCTTGTGGCTGCTGGTTCATTTTCAACTGTGGACTCCTAAGAAGTCCTTTATTTGACTGGATCAACACTAATCCCTAGAGGATTTTGAAAGGTTGAATCAAAATGATACATGACTCTGGTGGGACTCGAACCCACAACCTTTGAATGACTTCATTCTATCAAAGCCTAGAAGTCCAATGCGCTCTCCATTGCGCCACAGAGCCAACTGATATGTACCCAATAAAACAGCTACAGAAAGCTGTAACTCATGCTTCTCCCGTTGTCTTTAAATTAAGCTCCATAATATTGACAATGAGTGGCCTGTTGTCTACGAATAGATACCGCTGGGATTCGCACCCAGGGTCTCCTGGTTTTTAGTGAGGCGTCTTAACCAGCTAAGCCACGGTGCCAAACCTGCTAAATGTTATCCACAACTTCAAACACCTGTGAGAAATGGGCAACTGCAGTGTTACGCCTGCTGGCTCAACAGATAATCCTTTTCGAAGTTTAAGGAGAGGATTTCTTTGTCAATTCAATTAAACATTTTTGAAATGCTGAACGATTGATGTGTTTCACGCGCAGAAATATTTTATCGTTACGTACTTTTTCTGTGCAGTTAGTTCTCCTTCAACTCCGCCCAACAACAGAGGTCATTTTTAATACAGGAGTAAAGGCACATTGCACATCTGCAAAACATCACGTACAGGTTTAGGGAGAGCGACATCAGTGATTGGAAGGTTGGAAGTTTCGGGTCACTTTTTTTATTATAGATTCAAGCAGCCCTGAATACCTTTTCGAGAAACATTTCAGAATCCCAGTCACGTCCAGTATGATTGCTACACAGGTCTACAGTATACAATCAGAATACTGTTTGTGCGTTATATAAAACACACCGCCCAAAGCATTTCTAAAACAGGAATTACATGTTTCTGAATGCGCCCTCCTTTATAAATAAAATAAAAGGTCTGAAGCCTGCTCCAAAGAAGCACTATATTCAGAGCTGACAAAGATGTGATAAGAAACATCTCGGAAAACGAAGATGCAGTCATTTCCACGCGTCGCACAACAAGAGCTGAACCCACCCGACGTTCTCCAAAAGAGTAAGGTGTTGGGAGTGTGGCTGGGTGGTCTAAGTGCTGGGTTTGTGCTCCATTTTCTTCGCTGTGTTAGGTTTGAATCTTGCCGCTGCTAAGTGTTGGTGGGTTAAGACCTTCCTTCTATTGCGACTTTAATGGGTAAAAGCTTTGCTTGACAGTCTGTCGAGAGACTGAACTAGGTGTTTCAAGATAGTCTTTGTCAGCTTAACATCAAGGCATAAAAAAGCCTCATTTTGTGTTCCCAACAGCAATGCTCTTTGGTCCCTTCAGCATTATGCAGGGAACAACATCTGCCGTGATCACTTTTGAGTCAGTGTGAATCGTAGTGTGCTGCAATTGTTTTTAAAATTGGTTCTGTAGGCATGGTGCATTTTTTCTGTGAAACTTGAATGCTGTGCTTTTTCACGCAGAATCATCGGCAGGAGCAAAGCTTATTCAATCTTTGCGCACAGCGCTCCATCAGAAATACTTTGTCCAAGTTTTGAAGAGATTGTGGGATTCTCTGCACACGTTCACATCGCGTACCTCAGACAACACCACCATTCGATGGGAAATTGATTCTGCTTCTTGCAGTTGTTCCTGTGGTTGCAGTAGTTACAAAGTTGCACTTTCCTCCATCTTCTGCTATAGTATTCACTGGGTCAGCTTCATCAATTGGCTCAGAAAGGTCAACTGTGCTTCGGAAAAAATCAGCAGCAGTGTCGTTATTTTGTCGGTGAGTATGGCTGTCTTTTAAAGCACATGAAAAACACGAGTTTGTGGATTTCTTCAAATAGCAACGAATTCAGAGGGTCTTTTATCGACGCTGCTATAGTAGAGAAGTGACATAATCACAAACGCAACCATTTGTGCTGGCTGTTTCACTAAGTATTAAGCTTTTTCAACTATCACATGATTTTAACTAATTTAACATCATCTCCAGGAGAGCACCTCACACTGCTCACTGAGCTGATGTACAGTATGTGCCCATTTCTCAAAAATTAAATATCATCTGAACTGATTTTTTCTATTTTAAATGCTTTCCTACTCTTTTAATATTTCAGTTAAATCTTGAAGTACTTTCCATTGATATTAATCCTAGTCCCGATGAACGATTCTGGGACATGGTGTACCTTGAATAATGTTCTTATAGGTTTCAGTTTGGAAAAGTGCGCTCTCCAGAAGCTACCGAAACCTCTAATGGTCGCACAAAGCTTAATGCAATAGCAACGTTTAGGGCTGAAAAAGAATATTACTTGCTATGAATACGAACACTGTTACAGGAGGCGTGTAAGGACTATTTTAGCTCAGATCATCAATTTATCTTACATTTCTACTCCATTAATATCGCTATTGAGTGCTAAAGGTAGGTCCTGGCAATACTTCTTGAGATCTTCTTTAGAAAAATTTAAAAAAATATATATTTCCAGTACTAAACAAAAAGTAAAAAATACCGATTACGTGCAACTGATAAAATCTCTCTTCCAGGGACGTTGTACAGTAGCTACTTGCAAATTACAATGGAAAACTTTATCAGCTTTAAAAGTTTCTTTTGCATTTATAAGACGATCAGCATGACACTCAAAACATACCTGTATTCAGTAAGCGGTGAGTCTGCTGGCTGAGCAAATTGCCTCCTCTACACACAATAGCAGCCCCGACGCTAAGATAAATGAAGAGAAATTGCTTTTATTGGGCACTTTTCATATCCGATGAGCTTGACATCTCCCAAGGGCGATGGAGTTTTTTTGCGACACTGCTTTTCCCTTTTTTCTTCTTTCTGTACTCTGATGGAAAAAAAAACGAGAAATCATGTAAGGGAAAAATGTATTTTTTTTCATGGAGAAAACGTGCACCAGGAAATGTTTTGTTTTGAAGAAGTGATTTAACATGATACATGACCTAATTTACTGGAGTAAATGCTCACACTGCAAGGTCTGCTTTACTACAAGAGAGAAGTAGAGTGAAAGATGTCATAATTTCACTGCGTTGTTGAAGAAAACATCTTTTTCTTTGAATTCTAAATCAATCAGAATTTCAAAGTGACACACAAACCCTTTGTCTGTATTAAAGAGATGATATTTTAAAACTGATAAAAATGTAGAAAACACGTTTCTCACTTAGAAATTTTAGATGGGATGGTGTATTACTAGTTGCAGCGCTGAACTCACCATGGTGCAATTCAGTTACATGATTGGCCAGTGGTTTAATGGATAACGTGTCTGATTTTGCATCATGAGATTGTAGGTTCAACTTCTACCGGGTTCGTGTGATTTTAAATCAGGCTACTCAGAAATTGATGTCCATTATGTGAATGAACCGCACCTGAAAGCAAACGTTGGTCGGGTTTCCTTCTTTCCAGCATGAAATAGCAAATCGTTACAAAAAGCACCAGCTAATGTCCAATAGCATTAGTCATTTTAATTAACATGAATATACTGTAAGGTCTTGGTACATGGGATTGGATTTCATCCACAATTTAAAAAAGGGCAAATTATATTTACAGGCTTCAGACACTTTTACAATACAAAAGTGACCTAAAACTCTGTAACTTTCAAGTTGGTTTGAACCTGTAATGAAAAAGGGGCCTGAAACTTCCATTCTGTGATGTAACTGTCTCTAAAGTCAGACGTGATGTTTCACGGATGTGCAGTGTGCCTTTTCTCTTGTCGTGTTCAAAATGACTTGCTGTGTAATTTCCTGAATGCGTGTTCTGTACTGCTCTGTTATTTCATTTAGATTATCTATGTGGTGTACAGATAAAACTGGACTGCATGGTGTAATTTCTGGGTTCGGCACCAGCCGATCTCAACATGATTTGAACACACAACTTTCTGATGGGGTATCAGATGCACTACCGTTGCACCACGAGGTCACTCCCCATAAGTGCTTTTAATTCCCCCAAAGAGAAAAATCAGCGTCCCTGAAAAAATTTTTTTTTCATTCTCTCCTGTGAGAAGTGCCGCTCTTCCAACGAGGGTCTCTTCTTCCCAGACCACAGATTATTCTTCCTGTCCGGCTCTCATACAGAGAGCAGACACACTGTCTCCACTAATGTGTTTACTACATCTATAGATCTGACCCCCTTACAGCCCTGATATTCCTGGACAGGATCCCATATTGAGCAGTATTTCTCGCGTTGTGAACTTACAGTGTGTACACAATGTACTTTATATACAAAGTAAGTGTTTTCGTAACTCTTGGACGTTTTGTGAAAATATTACTGGCATGCCAAAATCGCCCCCTCAACTGAACAGTTCCACCCCCCTCAGTTTTGGATAAAAGGTTTGGATAAAAAGTTTTTGAACACTTTCACTTACTTAACTTGTGCCGTAAAAAATAGTTGTACTTTGTCAATGGTCAGATAACTATACTAACCCCGAATTCACAGTTACTACATCAGACTGTTTGATGTGCAGGGGGCTATCCATCCAGGAACAGCACGTTACATAGTGTCTATGTTTTGGGGTGTGAACATTATTATGACCTTATTTGCTCAGGTGGACCAATGGCTTGCAGTAGTTTATCCTTATACTTACAATCGTTATATAACTAGGACTGTAGTTATAGAAGTTTGTACTTTCTGTTGGTTTTACAATGATTTCTTAATGATTCAGATCCTCGTTACCGTTGATGTTGTTGCAAAAATGAACACATATGGTTGAAGCTCCAGGCAAAAATAATCACGTGAGTTCTGATCAACGTGGAACTGTTCTTCATCACTAAATACCAGATTGCTTGTCATTATCTTCTAACATGAAATACTAATCAGTGGCATGCTTGCGAGAATTCACTTGGATGGTTGCAACGGCTCCGTTTAAACCAAAATATCACTGCCCCCCTCAGGATTTCAGACCCCCCCCCCTGCAGATCATTCCCCTGGCGCCAGTCCTGGGTATAATGATGAACATAGCTGCCTTGCAAGCAGTGAATCCGGGTGTGATTCCCACCTGACCCATCGACAAACGTTTTCCAATGAATCTTTGATCGATTTAAAAAAGTCTTGAAGCTGGTAGGCTAGGGAAGAAGCACTGTTTGAGTGCACTGAGGAAAATGTGCTACTGTGCTGTGTTGCTCCAGTAGCGCAATTGGTCAGGTTGTGGTGCTTTTGTAGTGGAGTCATACCAAGGTTGTGAGCTCAATCATCACGTGTAGTAGGTTCCGTTTTCAGCTGCAGAAACGTGCTGTTGAATTTAAGTTGGTTCTTGTGTTACTTTTTCCTCTCAATGGAGCTGTATTAATGCAGGCACACCTGCTTCCATGTCAAGTTATTTTATCGTTGCTCACAAACCAACACACTGCAGACACCTCTGATATTGTCGCTGCTTGTGGGCCACATGTTCCTGCTGTCAGCCTACCATGATCATACACCTATAGAAATATTACTGCTGTAGTACAGGAGCGAAGAAACGAAACGAAAGCACACCAAGTTTAAAAAGGTCAAAATGTGTCAAAGCCCTTCCTCGAGGAGGTTGGGGTTCAAACCTACTTGTGCAGAGTATAATGTATTAAGAGGTTATTGCCTTAACCACTAGGCCACCTCCATACACACTTTAACCCCCTCCGGACATGAGTTGGCTTCTTTCCCCATACTCAACGGTAATTTTCCTCTTCCACCTACAATTTCAACATTTACCTTGGGAGATGTCAAACCACAGAGCCTGTGCTGCGCTTCAGTGTTAGCTGTAGTGGACACCCCGTTGAACATAAAAAGCATATTGAGCTCCTTGGACATAAGCCATTTCTCGTCACTTGCCCAGCGAGCAGGCTCAGCGCACACTGAATGCAGGTGTCTCAGAGCAATTGAGATGTGTCCAAGTGGCTGTAAAAGGGATATCTGATGCCAGTGCCATGGCTTAGTTCTCCGACGGCAGGCGTAGCGGCGCGCCGGTTGGAGTATTCTGGGTCGCATTTAATGGCAACGTCATGGTAACGTCAGCTCAGACCACCAAATGGAGACGGGCGTACCGACAAGCTGATCCTGCTGATGCGGGATTAACAGGAGGATGAGAGAATGCTGTGGCTTAGTTGGTTAAAGTGCTTATCTAGTAAACAGGAGATCCGGGGGTTGAATCCCTGTGGTCTTGCCACACAGTTTATCATTATGGACAGCAACATGCTTCTACATTAAATTTAATGGAAGTGTTCATTTAATTTTTGGAACAACTTGTTTTTTAAAAAATCCATACAAATTGCGAAAGATAAAATACTCATCTTTTTTGTCAGTGCAGAGGAATTACTGCCAGCTGGCAAGGAAACGAAAATGTTTTTTTTGTCTTTAGCCAAAAACCTGTGAATGTAGAAAAAAGGTGATGTGCGTTAGTTTCTATGGCACAATCAGTCATCGTATCCTTCAGTTAAACATAACGTTGGTAAATCAAAAGTCCCCAGAGACGCATTTCAAATTAATCCGATCTCAACACCGTCTCCCCTAAATGTGATGGGGTTTCTTTGGATGTCCTTAAGCATCCTGATAGTTGCAGAGATTTCAAACTTTTGGCACAAGTCAAACTACAAGAAGTTAATAGTTGTGCGCCTAAGTCAATATCACCGGGAATGTGACTATGTAAACTTAAATAGTATTCAAAATATTGCAATTTTGTTGCAGTTTAAAAAGATATTTTAGCTGGGGATCCTCAAATGATGAGGGTAGAAAAGAGAACTATTCGACACCATCAGGAGTGCTTAACGTGTGATAAAAGTGTTTTTTAATCACAAAGTGAAAATAGTGAATTTGTCTTTCACTTAGGCGTTCATCAAAAGCCCATTAAACAATGAAGGAGAGGTTTGTGTTCCGAATTCTCTTCGTGTCTCATTGTCTTGCTTTGATTTTTAAAATGTACACTGTTGACTATTCACTCTTCCTAACACGATTAAAGAGCCGAGTTTAGTTCAGAGGTAAAGCATCTCATGCATCGTATGAAGCTCTGTTTTCTATCACCAGCGTCTCCACTCTGGATTTCTTTTTAAGCGCGATATCTTTTCTGTGATTTATTTCGTTTGAATTCCCTCATGTGTGAATTTCAGCGCGACACATACAGTAAACTCGTTTGTCTGTTTTAAAGAGATGCAATTTTTAAAACAGACAAAATGAAAGACTTATTAACTAAATACACATAGAAAACGTGCACCTAATTGAGAAAATTTGGACTGGGGCGATGTATTATTGTAGCGGCGCAAGCTCACAGTGGTGCACTTGAGGAATGTGGTACAAGGGCCAGTGGCGCATTGGATAACGCATCTGATTACGGATCAGGAGACTGTAGGATCGTAATGCTCTTAAACCCAATACCATAACCGCAGTGTGTTCCTCCTGTTCCATCTCCATCTTCTTCCCACACATTCCGGCTATTTCACCACCGTTATTGTTGGACCACAGTCACAGATACGTAAGGGACACTATTCTGAAGAACCGTCTTAAATAAATAACATTGCAAAAGGTAACAATAAGGGTTTCTTAACGTAACCTTACATTTGGCCGTACAATACAATTTCTGTACCCTCAAATAAAAAAAAAATCGTACTGCTTTCTCCTGAGAAGTGTAGTGTAGTGTCAAATACAAGTGTAGTGTCAAATCACAATAAATAATTCATCAAATATACTAAATTAACACCCAGATATGACAGATATGACAACACACAGCTATGACAGAACACATTGAAGACTTAAGCCCTTTACATTTTGATTTCCTTAATTTCCATTCTCTTCCCTACCCAGGATAACTGAAAACTAACTTTAATAAAGACTGTATATGCATTACTTGTAATACAGCTATTAATAAAGATATACATGGAACTTAATTATTAATAAATAACACTTGTATTACTAAAAATGTGTTATGATAACATTCATTGTGAATATTTGTGGTGTCTGGAAAGCAATTTTAGTTAAATATAATAATAATTTTCAAGCAAGTGGTGCATAAGCTTGTTAATTAATGAGTACATTATTTCCATTACATTCAATACAGTTCTAATGTGATCAATTGTTCTGCTTAGTCCGCTACCGAGTTGCTTAAAACCTATGAAGAGGTGGTTTAAGCTAGACTCCTAATGCAGTAACATCTAATTGGCAGCAGCTGTTATTTTAGGTTTGTTGCAATTGAGAACAGGTTTAGTACAGAGCTGCTGACAAATTTCAGCGGAGTTTATTGTATATAAGTTTATTGCAATTGACCCATTGTAGCTACCAATCAGCACCAAGAAAAAACAAACTTCACTTGTGCCTTTTAAAAAAAGGGACACAGAGTAGTAGTTTATGTGGTAATTTCAGGTACTGTACAATGTAAGAACTAAAGTTAACTACTCCCATAGTAATGCGTGGGGTCCTATCAATAGAAAAAAAAATTGTTGTAACCCGAAAACACAACAAACACAAAACGAGAAGTCTTCCGGGAACCTAGGTAAATCCCTGTATTAGTCTAACAACTATGAAAAAAAACAACCAAACGCAACAACTTCAAAAGAAGAAGAACATTACAAATCTGGGGATCAACAAAAACACAGAGTCTAATGCGAGAGCTTTTTCAAGTCTTCAGTCCTCCTCTCGTCTCAGTAGACCTCTCTCATATATTTGTGTACAGGTCAGCTGGAGATACACAGCTGATGGTAATTTAAGTAGGGAGCTGCGTCAGCATGCATGGGCTTCAAAGAAAAAAGTCAAGGTTTATTCCATGCTGAAAAAAGAAGGAAACACAATGTTTCATCTGTGGAGCCTTATTCGATTGTGACTCAAAGTAAACTTTTACTCGTTCATTTGATGTTAATTTATCTCCATCAAATACCTAGGAATATCTAAACTCAACAGGTGCTTTCAGTAGCTAAGTACACTGCTCCAGATGAGACTCAAACTCACAACCTCAGCATGACTCCACTGTGTATTGCTGTAGAAGTACTGCACACTGACCGATTGCACCACTGGAGCTGTGCAAGTTATGCTCCTCATACAGACTGACGCTGCAGAAACACAGGGTGAAAACGATTTCGGTTGTGGATCCATCTCCACATGGGGAACAGTAAAATAGCAAGGAAAATACAAGAAAAGAAACTGAAAGAATTGTACTAACAGCAAAAGGGGACGGAGGGAGGTGGTCAGACAAGTAAATCAGCCTGGCAGATTATTTGTAGCGACATTTTTTGAGTCAATCAGCACACAGATTTCTCTTCATGTGCCTTAAACTGTGCAGTTTGTATTTTTGTTGTAGATAGGTTTCTTCAGAAGTCCAGTAAATTGACAATAATGGAGAACTAGCTGACGCACCCCGTCGTGAAGACCCTCTGTAAGGTGATTACACGTTTCATTTTCAAGTCGCCTCCTTTACACGCAATTGCAGCTCCGACACTGAGAGAAAGCATGAGAAATGGCTTCAATTTCAATGTGAAGCGCAGTACAGGCTCGATGGCTTTACATCTCCCATCAATCAAATAAAATTGCAGTAAAGCGCTCTAAATATGACTCTGAAGTACTGGGAAAGATGATTATTTTGAGCGTGCCTCCCAGGGTCTGCTACAAGGCTGAAGTTGGCTTCTTATTCGCGTTTTTCGTTCCGCCTTAAATGCTGCTGCTGTGATGTTATGTCGCCTTTCGCCTGTAGATGGCTGTCTTCGATCAGTACAAATTCGGCTGGAATACTGTAGACATCCTCAGTGAAAGGGAATATCCAAATAAATAGCGACTGTCCAAATTATATTTTTGTATGGAATATATTTTAGAAAATCGCAAACCAATTTTAAAAACTCACCATAACATGGACTTGCACTGGGAAAAAGGTGATTGTGCTTTCTGCTTATTGCTACGGCCCTCCCCCCTGATTATAAAAATGTCTCACAATTCTGACACCGAGGTGTGAGAGACAATGTAATAGACTTTCAAAATCCTGAAGTACAAGACATTTTAATGCACCATTTTTCAAATATGACCCTCTGATCTTGGCTTGTCAGAATACATTGCGAAAAAGTATGACACGAATTGCACGAATTGCAATGGCACAAATTGTTGAGAATATCACTGACCTTGCCGATATTTGCAGGGGATATGAGTGTTTTGCGCACGTTGAACTACAGCACGTAAGAATTGAGCTCCTTAGTCAATATCACCGCGGATGTCCAATAATGACGAACATCTGTAGCTACAAGGAAACTTCGACTCGCACATGGAGTTTTATCTTCGAATGGAGGGTGGGAGAATTCATTTATACTCTCGTTGCTCATTAGCTAAACTATTTTAAAAATATGACGCAGATTTGTTCGAGAAACTTGTAATCGTCTTAAAGAGAGTCTTCTTGAAGACGTGCATCAGGTAGCTCTCCACTGTTAATTGACAGGACTTTAGAATAAACTGTTCTCATACAACCAACATACAAATTACACATCTTAAGGAACATGAAGAGAAATCTGTGTACTAAATAACATAAAACTGTCGCTGCAAATTATCGCCAAGCTGTTTTACGTGTCCTAACACCTCTTTCTTTCCTATTTTGCAGCGAGCACAATTCTTTCTGTTTCTTCGTCGCTATTTTACTGTCTCTTCCCCCATGTGCAGATGGATCCACAGCCGAAACTTGAGGTCGGTTCCTATTACTCTGTCTGATTGAAAGAGCTGTATTAAAGGCACTCCCATCTCTGCAGGAAAGTTATTGCTGCTCTCAACACAATATACTGCAGCCAAATATAGCGATACTGTCACTGCCTGTGGGCCACGTGTTCCTGCTGTCAGTCTATTATGTCATGTTCATCCACACCCAGAAACATTACTGCTGTAGCACAAGAGTTATATAGGCGCAGTCCATAGAGCAAGAATCTCTTAATCTCAGAACTGTGGGTTCAGCCCCCACATTGGGTCCCTCTGTGTCGATTTGATCCCCCCAATCCTCCTAGCATGACCTGATGGCGTAACAGTGATACCCAGTACCCAGCGTAATTCAGCTTTCTTTCCACTTCATTCAGATTTTGATCTGAAATCATCGGCCGAACAAGAGTTTGTCTAAATCGAGGGAGATCTGCTCACAAGCAAGTATTAAACACTTCAGCATTTTCTGTTCGAATACCACACTTTGTCAAAACACTGCCGCTTCTCAAGCTAATAAGTAACGGTTTTTGAGCACGCATTGTATTGTTAATGCTTATATTAAAAAAGCATAAATTCACATAATGGAATTTGGACTGAACAAAGTAGTCCAGCCCCTTTACAACATTACATACCCACTGATTAAAGCTTAAAACTACAGCGGCAGGAGTAACAATAATGGCAACAACATGTTTGGAGTTCGGCATTTCATTTATACTGCGGAAACATCGTATCGGAATGAACTGCCCGAGATAAAAGAGTAATTGCGGCTTCAGATCGTTTTTACAGAGCATTGCGTTGTTCTGTTCATGCTGACTACACGCTTTAAATTTGTCATTTACTGCAAGCGTTGCTTTTCCAGGTTTTTCTGAAATTCCTCGCATTTGAGCCAGCACTAAAATATTTCATTCCCGTCGCTGAATACATCGTGGAAACGGTATTTGCAACGGAATCCTGTCACACATGAAATCTTTTTGTTATTCGGTTCTGAAGTTTGAAAATGAAAATAAAACGGGGGTCACTTCATAGGCTTGAAAGAAATCCAAGCAGCATAAAAACCAGCGAACTCTCACAAATTGCATTGTGCTGCACCTTTCTTCTGCTGCTTTTATAAATCTGCCTTAAACATTTGAATGCATACCTTACTG